>NC_067485.1:36403383-36765258 GCF_947179515.1 Apodemus sylvaticus | reverse complement strand
TGACACCGGTCCAACTAGTGGCTCTCATGGTAACTGACTTCCTGCTGCCCTACTGTGGGTTCAAGTCTCATATGGAAACTGTATGACACATAAAGAAGCTAGCTTCCTCTCTCCCTGGCCAGCGGTCCTATGTGCAGCACATATTGACATCATATGGGGCATTAAAGAAAAGAAACCTCTGTGGCTTACCCTCAGAGATTGCTACTCTGGGTAGGACCCAGGTATATGTATATTGTTTTTTTAGTGTCCCATAAGATCCTCTTTTTAAAAGATATGGTCTCTTGTAGCCTGGGTGGCTTTAAACTTAATATACAGCCTAAGTTTTTATCTTCCCAAATGCCGGTGGAGTAGAGTGACCCTCATTCTCTCCTGTGGGGCTTCCGGTCTGCAGTATACATAGATAAGTCTTGTTTTCTTTCCAACTCTTGTTTAGTATTGCTTACAGATTGACTTGGTTTTTTATTTTTTTATTAATTTATTTTTTACACTCCATATTTTATTCCCCCCCACAACTCCCATCCACCCTCTGACTGTTTCACATCCCATACCTCCTCCCCGTCCCCTGTATTCACATGGATGTCCCCCCCCCCCCCAAAAGCCTCTAAACTCCCCGGGCCTCCAGTCTCTTGAGGGTTAGGTGCATCATCTCTGAATGAACCCAGACCCGGCAGTTCTCTACTGTATGTGTGCTGGGGGTCTCATATCAGCTGGTGTATGCTGCCTGTTCGGCGGTCCAGTGTTTGAGAGCTCTTGGGGGTCTGGATTAAACGAGACTGCTGGTCCTCCTGCAGGATTGCCCTTCCGCTTCTTTCAGCCTTTCATAATTCAACAACAGGGCTCAGCTACTTCTGTCCATTGGTCGGGTGCAAACATCTGCATCTGACTCTTCCAGCTGCTTGTTGGGTCTTCTGGAGTGTGGTCACGCTTGGTCCCTTTTTGTGAGCGCTCCATAGCCTCAGTAATAGCGGACTGACTTGAATTTAAAGCTTGTCTCCCCAAACAGACTGTAAACTTAACAGTGGGCAGATCCTATCACATCCATACCTCTTTCCTATCCAACAGAGCTAACGGATGCCAAGCACATTGAAGGCATCCGACGGAACCATCTCTTCTCAAATGGTTCATTCTACAGTCAGAAAGGCCTTGCAAAGAGCACATGGAGAACCAGCTATAGTGATCTCTGGCCAGGATGGTTTGGTAAACGCCAAACCCCAAAACAATAGGGATACAAGGAAGTCTATGATACACTAGAAAAAGCCCAAAGTCACTTAAGGAAGTGCTCCAAGGCTCGGGGACTCAGGGACTAACTATATTCTGCATAAGCTTTCTTCAGGTGGGTCTGGGAGGATTGACAAGAAAGAAAGAGGCAGGAAAAACAAGGCAGGAAGAGCCAAATCAAGATTTCACAATACCCCAAAGCCAGGAGCCAGCTGCAAGTCTGAGGGACTTGCAAGAGGCAGACGGAGCGGAGAGAAGTCCAAGACTCTGAACTGTGGAAGAAAGAGGAATACGGTGATCTCAGTGCTGGGGAGGACCAAGAGGTCAAACCAGCTGCAGCTACCCCAGAAACAAAACCAGGGAGAATGAGGGACAAAAGGGTGCAGTGGGAGCTTTGAGGCCTCTGGTGAGCGAGACACGTTCTCCTGGCCCTAACACACATACCCAAGGCGCCTCCAAGTTAGATAGGGCTTGGCATCCAATTTCTGAACCAGTCTTAAACTATGGCTTACTGTACAGACATGAAATCATGTCAACAGTGCAATTTGCATTCCTCGTGCCGTTTCACGAACATGTTCCATGAGAGAAATAAAGATTTTATTCATAGCACTGGTACTGCTGATTGCACCACGACAATAAAAAACTTATTCTTCTGCTTCTTTTCCAGAGTCAATGGGTAGCTTAGAAAGAGGTAACAAAGACCAGGGGTCCAATGACTGCACAAGGCAACATCCACTCCAGGACACACGCCTCTCCCTCCCAGTCACCATCACTCTCAGAGGCGCCAATGGTTTGAAACGGACACTAAAGCGTAGTGAAAAAACCAAGACACAAAATACAGTGCCAAGAGATGGCCTGGCCCTCCTATGACATTTATGGGACACTGGCTTAAGTGTTTTGCAGCATCAACTCCTTTCATCTTCTTCCCCGCCTGTGAGGACCCCAGGACCCCAGGAAGATGAGAAATGAGGGTAGGGCATTTACCCAAGTCATACAGAGAGTCAAATAGGCAGACAGAGGCAGAAAAGGAACCTGGAGCACTCCAGTCTCCGTCACTTAACTTTCTCCTCAGCTGTCTCTCACTCTGCTTTTTAGGAGAGCACAGCCTTTTTCTCAAGCCACCATCTCTGGACAGCAAGGCTGAAATCAGAAGGGCAGATATGATGGTGTAAGAAAGACTTGAAGGGGTTCCTCTGACTATGTCCTCCCAAAGCCCCAGTGCACAGAGGAGGGAGACCCTATGTTCACAGCTCCCAACTGTGAGTCCATACAAGGTTCATGAGACTAGAACAGGACGGAGCCGTTCTCAGCCATCACTCAACAGCACGAGAGAGGGCAGACTGGCAAAAGCTGGCAGGGAGGGAAGGCCAAGGGCACACACCTCCAGCCATCAACCGTGCTTCCAGAGGAACTGAGCCTTCCTGATAACAGGGCTCTCATCAATTGCCACTCACTGCTCGCAGGAAGTCAGCCCTTCCACACACAGGGGACCTTCCTGGCTGGTGGATGACAGATAAACAGACACCCCTGTCCCGGGGCAGGCTACGAGCTGCAGCCATGTTGGATTATATTTCACGTTCCGGCTTCAGAGCTTGAAGCAATTCTATTTTTAAGCTTTCTCAGTTCCACAAGTAAAATAAGGTCATTTTAAGGAAATGAGCTTTGGCTTTAGACAGCTTCCTCTCCAAGAGTTAACTGATGGGTAGCGTTGACGCATCAGAAATCTTCCTGGTGTTAACCACACAGGAAAAGCCTCTTGGTCAATGGTGTAATGCAAAGGCCCAGGGAACCCTGCAAATCGTGACTGTCACTTAGGATGTAGATGGTTCAGGACAACACTTCCCCTGGTGTCCCCCTCTCAAGAAAGTTACAAAAGTTCTTTTTAAGCTGTTGTTGATTAAGTAAAATTGTCTCTGTCAGGGCACCAGAAATGTCACATCCAAAGAATAATAATTGAAATTTCAAATATCTGATCAAGCTTCGAAAAGCACTGCTACCACTCTTTAGGGACCCTGTCGTTCCTTTCTTTCCATTTAAAAGTCCTTCCCACTGAGTGTCTAAAGCACCCTTGATTTCTCAGTGTCTCTGGGGCAGTGTAACTGCTTCTGATGGAAACTCAGTAGTCCCCACACCTAAGCCTCCCACATAGGGCATATATGACAGCTAACCCTCTCCCCACCAAAAGAGGTTCTAAGAGGGCAAGAATCTCCAGTTTCAGTTTTGGCTCAGGCCCCCTGTTGACCTGTGACCTTGGCTGAGTGATTTAACTGCAGTGGGCCTGTAATTGTCTTACCTGCAAAAGAAGGGCCTGGATTGGAACAACTTTTCTAAACTCCCAAGACCATCAGATTTATCAAGTACTGAATATACTAACCTGAAATACTGTCCATTGAGTTAGAGGAACGTCGCTATTCCTTTACATTACAGTGCAAACAACTGGGCCATTAATTCTATCGTCTGCATCCTATCCGCTATCTTCTCACTGGCTTCAACCTCAAGCTGACACAGCTCCTCCTGCTTTACAGGACAAAGCACCAACCACAGCCTGGTACCTAGGGTCGCCCATGAAGTCAAGTTCACAGGGGCCTTTGGATTCCATTCTGGCTTTACCACCTCTTCAAAGTTACAGATAACTGTGGCCACAAGACTGACTCCCATTAAGGCGAGCAAGGTAGAGGAACATATTCTGGCAACATAAATTCTTACAGGCAACGTTGAAAGCAAAAGTATGAGAGGAAAATAAATCAAACACCCCCTCCACAGGAAAGGAAAGGCATGTGAATGATTCTGCTGTATGAACCCCAACCCCACCCCGCTGGTCTCATCAGTTTTGCTTTCTGGTCCCTTATGTAGTACCAGAACCTCTTCTCTGTGCAAGATCATTTTCCCAGTCACTCTTGGAAGGCAGACAGGATGGGGAGGTGAAAGGCCCTACATCTGTGGTTTACTATACATAATACTTTCCCCTTTATCTGGTCTCCTTAGTCCCATGAAATATTACTGGATGGGAACTCCTTAGCAACTGTACACACAATCCCTGAAACACTACTTAAAGCTGCTCACAACTGTGAAAGTGTGCATCAGACCACATACTTTGTACCTCACAGAACTCAGGGATGTTCCCCTGAGCATGGGGGTCGGGAGTGGGAAGAATTAGAATCTTTCCTCCTTGCACTATTTCAGGTAATTTCATGAACTTTGAGGACTCAGTAAACCAAGTAAACAATATTCACCCACCCTGATTGAAATATTATTAAAAAGTAGATGAGTAAAAGGAATTGGGAGTTGGTTAGCTTGGGACAATGCTTACAGACAGCTATGTGGACTATTTGTAAGTCAGGGTAAGTTGGAAAAAAAGCCAATTGGAAAGGGATTAAAGGATTGTGTGTGTGTGTGTGTGTGTGTGTGTGTGTGGCCTCACTGGAGATGACAGTATCAGAAAACTACTACTTTTCTACTTATTTCTAAGGAGAAACTACTGCTTATATCTAAGACACTCCTCACCATCCTCCCTCCTCCTTGCTCCTTTCATTTTCCAGATGTTGATATTTATTTCTAATCCCAGAGTATATTCTTTTTCCATGTTAACTTTACATAGTACACTGTTAAACTCAGACTCTGTCCTTCCAAGTATTATACAAGGTGATGATATTTAGAAACACACACACATACACACACACACACACACACACACACACACACACCCTTTCTTGTTCTCAAGTTGGGGTACTTTGGCTCCCTTAAGGGTGCTGTTTCCAAGGATGATTAGGGTAGCACTCTCACTGTACTACATTTACCCTCACAGTACTGATTACATTCGTACTGCCCACGACTGGGCACTGCATTTTATTAAAAGTTCCATTTTGGGGTATGTAGTGACTAAAAATTCTCTCCCATCTCCAACTTGGCATGAACTGTATGTCTCAGTGGAAGCGAGCTTACTGCACACAGAACCACAAGAACCCGCATTGGTTTTGCTTCTTTCAAAGTTGTTGTGGGAAAGAGACCCTGCTGAAACAGCATCCCTGGTCCTCCAATCTCAGAGATGATTCCCAGGCACGGAAGGTTCGCTCAAAAAGTATAATCAGCAGGTTGCTATGACTGGATTAAATTAAATGTGACATGATAGGCTGCCTCTTGCACTGATAGAGTCTCGATTTTCTGGAAGAATGAAATTACATATCACTTTAGAAAACTTATAATCATTCTGTTCACATAGGTAAACAAAGGGTCAGCACATAAGCAGTCTCTTGAGTTACAGAAATACTTGATTTATAAATACAAATTTTATGGGGCAGTTATTACTTGCCAGGCCTCAAGCTGAGTATTGTACATTCAATACCATGACCTTTAAAAAAAGGCTCAGTATTATTTTCCTACCTTACAGAATGAACCATTGGGCAGATAGTTATTTGTTTAATAGAGAGACAACTTGTAAACAAATATAGGAAGCTATACAGTCAGCAAGAAGCAAGTCACTCACTCTGTCAAGTTCTTACATGCTCTGGAGACAGAACTTGAAAAGCAGACCCAGATGGGTCTAGAATTGTTGTCACCTGAATGAAGAATTCCCCACCTCTTCTCGAACATAGAATGTTCAGTCTTATCTTAGTTCATTCCATATACCTTCTCAACCCTCATGCTTAGGGGAAAATATCAACAGACTTCTAAAACACATGGCCATGCTCGCCTTCAATCTCAGAACTTGGACACTTCAGGCATGAAGACCAGGAGTTCAAGGCTATAAAAGACCCTGCCTCAAAACCAAAATCAAATAAATTCCAAGACTTAACTGGAAGCCTTCGGAAAACACTGACAAGAAAAAAATAAACAAATCAAGCATTGACTGCAATGCTTAGGACTTTGTATGCACTTGGGAGATAAACTCCGTACCCCTCCCAGAAGATACAGCTCTGGAAGCAAGCGTAGATTAACCAGTGATTCAGCATGCACTACAATCTTACATAAAACTACTTCTGAATATGCCTAAGAGGCATTTACATTCCTATAATGAAACATTATTTTTTGAGTATACAAATTCAAAACAATCTATATTCCTGGAATAATAACATCATGGCTAGAAGGATAATAGAAGTTTAGAAATAACTTGGAAGACGGTGAGGGCAATAATTTTATACTTTGAAATACTTAACTACAGTGAACTACATATAAATTTGGTTAGATGGTCTTGGTGAGCTGGTCCAATGAATAATCTTAAGATATTTCTTAAAGAGCAATTTAGTAGCCTCACAATTTCCTATTATCAAAAATAACTTTCCCTGTAAATCTGAATCTAACCCAAGAAGTGTGTCAATAGGCAGTTGTTTCAGCCTATTTATGATATAGGAACCGTGTGTGTAGGGGGAAATGGGCTTACTGAACGGTCAAGCATGTTTAATCAAGTCCGTGAAAGTATTTACTGCTAATGAGCGCATGGACTATCCTGCGCCTGAGAATCCAGCACACTGGATACTGTATACAGTGTAAGCAGGTACAGTACTCGGCTTCCCCCCTGCTGGCAGACCCAGTCACTAAAAGGATGAACCTCTTTGACTGGGACTGTATCTATCACACATCCCTAGTAAGTATCTCTATGCTGGAAAGCACTCAAAATCCAACCCAGGAGAAAATTATAAACAGAAAAGACATTTAAAAAATTAATTCTTTCTCTACCCACCCCATTTCCCAAAGTCTTGTATATGTGTACAGACTTTCTTAAGAGACCCCAGCAAAATACTGATTGTGCAGAAACAAACACATCTAGACCTAAGACTAGGTGAGGTCTTTTGACTGGTATTAACGTGCAGCCATAGGTATCCGAGTCCGCGTTGGGTTCTAGCCTGGTCTGGGCCAAGCTTCAACACGAGGGTGAAGACAGAAGGCATGGAGGAAGGAATGCAGGAGAGAAAGGAAGAGGGGGAGACCTCGGGGCCACACTTCTTTCTAGTAGCAACAAAAAGGGAAGCCGCATACTGACCTAAATCATCTCTCAAAGGCGCTTTATAAATTACAGGGACAAAGGGAGGGGGTGGCGGGTGGCCTGGGAACCCCACAGACACCCTACACCCTCTGACCCGCCCCCTCCCCCTCCAGCACAAGGGAAGCAAGACAGAAAGCAGCTCAACTCGGCCACGGGCGTGAAGCCCTCATCTGGGTTTCAATTGCCCATCCATCCACCCCCCAAAAGAAACACACGTAAACACTATACCCACCCCGGGGGCGGCCACTCCCGCCCCGGGGCTCCTAGAAGCGGAGGCCGGGGATTTACTTAGTTAGATTTTTCTTGCTTACTCATTTCCCTCAAGCACCCAACCCCCCGTTCCCACTCCAAAACCCCGCTCGGTCGCCTACCCTCCGGCTCGGGCCCCCCGGGGATCCCGGGTCCCCGCGGCGGTGGCTCGGGCCCCCGCGCGGTCCGGGTCACTAACCTGCTGCTGTAAGGGCATTTCCGAAAGCAGCCTGGCTCCGGGGGAGGTGGGGGGCCGGCTGGAGAGGGGGCCCGAGGCCGAGTGGAGCGGCGGCGCCGGGCGAGGGCGGGCGCCGTGGGGGGGTGGGGACGGGAGAGGGAGGGTGGCGGTGCCGGGTGCGAGGGCGCCGGGACCGTCCCAGGCCTGGGAGCCGGCGAGCAGGAGGAAGTGGGTGCCCCCTCTCCCCCTCCAGCGCCCCCTCCCGCCGCCGCCTCCTCCCCAGTCACAGGCGCGTCCTCCGCGCACGTGTGCGAAACGTCACCGGCGGGTCCCGGAGAGAAGGGACAGATCCTGGCGGCGGGACGGGAACCCGGCTGCCCCCGCCCTCCGTCGCCGGGGGGCGGGGAGGGGGACAGGGCGGGGAAGGAAGGGGCAAGGGGAGAGGCGGGTCAAGGGCAGGCCCGGGGCCGGTGAGCAAGGCCCCAGCGCTCTGGCCACGCGGGCGCCGCCGCTGCCACCGCGGAGATGCGCCCAGGCCGGAGCACCCTCCCGCCGGCCCCTTGTCGCAGACAGCGCGAGCCTTGGCCCACCGGGGCTCTCAGCTCCACCTCCCCCACCGCGATACCCGTCCACCTCCCAGATCCCCTTTGTTGCCTGGAGCTAGGTCCCCAAAGGTGCCAGGCACTGGCGCCCCTGCGCTCGGAGCACGCCTGCGGGACCCCCGGCCGCCCAGGGGCATCAGAGGCAGGAGGGGAGGCTTGCACGCCTCGGGTCCCCCGGTTTACATCCTCTGGGGTCCCCCACTCTTCAGTGCACTACTCCCTCCCCCACCCCCTTCTCCATCCGGGGCGTGACCCCTTCCTACGCCCGAGAAAGAGGAAGCTTCGAGTTGCAAGGGAGGGGAGAGTGGGGGTAGGGAAAAGTGCAGGAAAAGAAGGGGGGGCGCGAAAAGTTTTGGAGTGTTGAATGTGGCTCGCAAAGAGGGACTCCCCACTGCCCCGCGTGCCTGCCCAGGCCCCCACGTCCTCCCAACGTCCGCAGGAAAGCACCCCGAGTCTAACAATAAGCACACGCTGGAGGGACAGCAACGAGGCCCACGATGCTCAGCCTCGCGCTCCCGCCGCCACCGCTCCCGGGAGCCCGCCTCCCACCTGGGCTAGGGACGCTGAGGAGGGTATTACCGGTGGGCCACCGCCGCCGCCGCGTCCTGGTGCTGGTGGCTGCTGCAGCAGCCCGGCTCTGCTGGAGGGTCCTTGTGGCGTGGTGTAGAGGCTGCTGGCGGCCGGCTCCGTGCCGGGGACACTGGGGAGAAGGGGGCCGGCGGCCAGGGCGCCGCTTTGGAGGGAGGTGGCACAGGACGTGGTGGAAGGGTTCGTAGTGAGGATCTGGATGTACGTGCCCGGGGCGGCGGCGGCGGCGAAGCCGGGGCTGGCTAGCAGTGCCCTTTTGTCCATGGAGGCTGCAGCGGCGGCGGCGACGACAGCCGCCCCCTCCCCACCCCCGGCGGTCACCAGGTACTGCTCCAGGGCGGGCTGGATCCCCTTTCTCATCTCTCGCTCCTGGTCTTTTTAGTGTTACGATATATTAACGTATTGCTTTCAATTTCTTTTATTATTTGCAGCCGGAGTTTCCAAGTCTCTCCTTCTCGCCTCCCCTCCCGGCGCTTCCGAACCCTCTCTCTCTCTTTTCTTTTTATTTTTCCGCACCGCACGGGCCCCGGGGGCCAAAAATAATCGGGGGTCTGGAGAGAGGAGGGTCCCGGCCGCACGGATATCAGGCCCCGAGGAGGGATGGAGGCGTCGGGGGCAGCCGATGCAACGGATTGCGAGGCGGTGGCGGCAGCCCGGGTGCTGCGGCCGGCAGCTGAAAAATGGCTCCAGGAAGCTGCTGCTGACAATGAATGAAGGGATACGGTTTACGCGCCAAGGTCCTCCCGCGAAACTCAGATTTCCCGCCGGCTTTTCAAACCATATTTGCATATCTCCGCCCCTCAACCCGCCGAGGACTGTTCCCACAGTCCATTGGATCCCTGTTGCCTTACTTCGGTACCAATCCTGGAGCGAGGTCGCCACTGGCTGTTTTCCATTGGCTGTCATACACCATGGTTACCGGGGTGACCTGGGCTCTATTTGCATAGAGCAACCTGATTGGCTGGAAGCAGAGCAGGCTTCTTAGGAGGTGGGGCAAAGTCCTACTCTCCCACGGAAAGCCACGCCCACCACAGGTCCCTCCCTCGCTCCTACCCGCGGGGCTGGCTCTGATGACCTGGGCAGGGACTCTGCCTCGCAGACTCAGTGTGGATCTAGTCTTGAGCGCAAGTTTCGGTTTTGGAAATTGTCAAGGTGACACCCTCAGGGACTTTGTTTCCTGTAACCAATCAGTGTAGTAAATGAAGAACTGGTAGAAATTCTCCCAAATATGTGTCAAAGGCTAGTTGGACCCGGCCTGGCAGGTGGAAAACTGAGCCCTTTAAATCCTGGGTTTCTTCCTTCCTGAAATCCAACCAATGACGTGAGAGCGGATCCGGAGGCCGAGGCTGATAGACAGAAGCATGTGGGCAGACAGAACGGTGGGGGTAGAAGGTTCAGCTGACGCGACTGCAGGAACACTTTAGTTCATATTCCGGATCATTCCTGGCAGCTTCATGATTAGCCCGAATTCGGTTTAAGTAAAAATTAACTCTTTGTTCAGTGAACTCTTACTGCAAGTGTAGGTTTGAATCTAACAAACACCCTCTCTGGCCCAGAAACACCCAGGGGAGTTAATCAGGGCTAACCTAGAACTGATCCGCGGGTTTTTAATCCGCCATGCAGTAATCCAAAGTAGTACAGGCTTTTATGGTGACGTGGGACTTCCACTGAACGCTGCCTGCACTCAGCTCTTTACATTCTCAGACTCCAGGAAATTCTTCAGCAAACAGCAAATACTCCAACCCAAACCGTATCCAATATATTTTAAAAGAGAAGAAAAATGTATTCATATATATGTATATATGTAAATCAGAAAATGTCAAGGAAAATGAAATCGTAATCGAACTGGCTTCTGTATTAAAGTAAATACTCATGGATCTTTAAAATGAGGATTGTAGGGCTGGAGAAATGGATCCGTTGGTAAAATGCTTACTTGCATAAGCGAGAGGACCTAAATTTGATCCCCACCATTCACATTTAAAAGGCAAGGCATGGCCGCATCTATCACTAATTCCAGAACTGGGAGATGGAGACCTGCAAAATCCTTGGGGCGTGCTGGTCAGTCAGTGAAGCCAGTTGGTAAATTCCAGACTCAAGGAGCTACCCTATTCTGAAAACTAAGGTAGTGAGCTATTGAGGAAGACGTCTGAGGTTGACCTCTGACCTCCATATGCACGCTCACACACAAGCATGTGCACTCATATGTACGCACATGCTTGTGCACGCAAAATAAAATAGTATTTAAGACTGAGAAGGAAGGTGAGGGAAGATGTAGAGATTAGATTTTCATATAGCAGCTGAGAACGGTGGGAAACAGCTCAGATATAGCGTTCCACCTCAGGCACATTATAATTTTTTAAATGTAGAGTATTTGGTAGGATGCTAAGTGGAAGATGAGGCTTGCATTACACCGAGTCCTTTCATGTAAGTGTTGTGGTTGTTATTACTATTATTACTATTACTATTATTATTATTATTATTATTATACCCAAGCTCACATTCAAACCCTATAGGAAGCCTAACAATTTGGGTCAGTTCATGTTAGGACCATCTAATAGTTCATTTCAGTCCTATTACCTTCTCTGGAATTAAAAGTACTATTAAGCTTCATATCAGGCTTGGAAATACTTTGACTTTGCATTCAAGCTTGTTGAAGAATTTGTAGAAGAGAAGCCAGAAGGCATACGTACGTGGCTGAGTGAGAGGGTGGACAGCGGCTTCTTTAATCTCATTTCATAACTGTAGCTTTGCATTGTGGATCTCTATGGAGAGACCTGACACTGTAAGCTAGGACATGATATTACTGTGGGGAGGTTATGGGGGAGGGGTGTTGCAACACGTCGTTAGACAGCTGCATCTGACATTAGAGACAATACCAGATTCCAGTCATTGCAAATTTGGGCTGCCCATAGGTGACCAGCAGTAAATAGGACATAACCCTAGGAGCAGAGGAAACAATCCAGTTGGTAAGTCATCAGGGCCTGTGTTCAGACCCTAGAATCCATGAGTCCTTGGTGGAGAGTTAGCTCATTTTTAGTAGATTTGCATTTAGGAGTCAGTATAATCTGGGGTTTGCATTCTGGCTCTGCTGCCTCCTCCTCCTCCTCCTCCTCCTCCTCCTCCTCCTCCTCCTCCTCTTCCTTCTTCTTCTTCTTCTTCTTCTTCTTCTTCTTCTTCTTCTTCTTCTTCTTCTTCTTCTTCTTCTTCTTCTTCTTCTCTCTCTCTCTCTCTCTCTCTCTCTCTCTCTCTCTCTCTTTAAAAATAAAATACATGTCAGAGAGATGGTTCATCTAGTCAAAGTACACTTGTTGCCAAGAGCTACAACTTTGAGTTTGATCCCTGGAACCCATGTGGAGGAGGAAAAGGTTGACTCCCCAAAGCTGTTGTCTTAGTCAGGGTTTCTATTCCTGCACAAACATCATGACCAAGAAGCAAGTTGGGGAGGAAAGTGTTTATTCTGCTTACACTTCCACACAGCTGTTCATCACCAAAGAAGTCAGGACTGGAACTCAAGCAGGTCAGGAAGCAGGAGCTGATGCAGAGGCCATGGAGGGATGTTTCTTACTGGCTGGCTTCCCCTGGCTTGCTCAGCCTGCTCTCTTATAGAACCCAAGAGCACCAGCCCAAAGGTGGTACCACCCACAAGGGGGCCCTCCCCACCTGATCACTAATTGAGAAAATGCCCCACAACTGGATCTCATGGAGGCACCTCCCCAACTGAAACTCCTTTCTCTGTGATAACTCCAGCCTATGTCAAGTTGACACATGAAACTAGCCAGTACAGCTGTCCTCTGGTCTCCACCCTACATACAGCACTTTTCTTTTTTTTACTATTGTGTTGGAGTAGGTGAGTGATGTATGTGGGTGTTGGCAGGATGTGTGCATGCCACAAGGATGTGGGGTCCAGAGGACACATGTATGGACTTGGTTCTCCCCTTCCAACTGGATTGGGGTTGAACTCAGCTCACCAGGCTTTTACGCCATTCGCGGTTTCCTGGTGTACCATCACACCCGTCCTACCTTTCATCCCGGCTCGCCTGTTTTCTCATATGGTAGGAACCTCTTATTCCGGAACTCGCGCAACAAGGTGGTACTGCAAAGAGGCCGTACCGCACGTTCAGTGTGCTGGGAGCACAGCGGCTGCGCAGTCAGCGGGAGCTACTTAGGAAGCCGCTAATTCATGTGAGCATTCTTTGTAATTCCTTGTAGGCCAGCCCAACTCTGAGCCTCTAACCTTCCATGAGCCTTTAATGTCCTCCTGCTGGTGCAACTTGGTGATTTTTCTCCAACTGAAAGTACCATCGTGTCTGGGAGTATAGGATCCTGACTCAGAAATTGAGGATTATGCATAAAAAGTCACCTCTGCTGTTCATTCCACTCCAGCCTGCTCATTGGTTAGTGGGTCACTTTTGAACTCTCGTCACCTCCTCTTGAACATGCTTTTCCATGATACTAGAACCAGACTGCTTTCCCACCAACCATTCCCTCTCGTTTACTCTGACAGTTAGTTGTCTTAGAATTGGTCTATGTGATTGATCCAGTGGGACCCTCCAAAGACAGGCCTACATTATACTCATCGGGACCTAGGATTGTGACACTATCTAGACACTATCTAGACAGTTTCAGACGTTACTAGGGTGATGGTTGCCACTTCCTAGCTATATAGCTTTCATCTTTTCCTTTGTCTTGAAAAGATTATGGCCAAAGAAATGTTTCCATGCACCCAGGACTTGCTACAAAGCCCTATAATCTAAGTTTCATTCCTAGAACCAACACAGGAGAAAGGGATCTCAATATGTGAACATTCTGGGTTATCCTGGGGTGTCCCTAAATCCAGTAGCAAGTATCCTTGGAAGACACATCTAGACATGACGTCAAAGCTTTGTGACAATGAAGACAAGTTGCAGCAAGGAGTCATAGTCAAGGCAACTGACAGCCAATAGAAGTTGAAGAGGCAAGGGGGAATCTCTAAACCTAGAGAGAGTAGGGCCCTATCAACAACTTGAGTTTGGACTTTTGACTTCTAACCCTGTGCTAGAATACACGGCTACTGAGCTGACTGTACACTTTGTGGTGATTTGTATGACACCTTGGGAAACAAATACAGCCTGTTACCCTATCTATGTAGCCTTTCAAACCTCAACGCTCCTACTCACCTTATAGATCACCTGCCAGCAAGCACATCATTCCTTATTGAACACCAGAGATCCTAACTGTGGTCTGGGCTAGAGACTCTGGTGAGGGATTTGCAAGTTTACTTTGCTTAATGAAGGAGAGTTAGAACACACAGGGATGCCAGGTCAGGTACCTGGAGAGTCAGAAGAGGATCCTGGACTTTGGAGCTGGAGTTACAGGCAGTTGTGAGCCATGTGACATGGGTTCTGGGAATCTTACTCCAGGTCTCTGCAAGAGCAGCAAACATTTGTAACCACTGAGCCATCTCTTAACCCCATCCAATGGCTTATTCTTGCTTCTATACCTAAATGCTTTTTATTTCCCTCGAGTTTCTCTTGCCTGCCAGTTAATGGGAGCTCTGGATTCTCCTTCCTGTACACACTTACATTTACACACATATATATGTTTATATATATAAATGTATACATATATGTATGTGTATGCATATATTTGTATACACATACATATGTGTGTATGTACATGAATATGTATATATCTGAATTCAATGTAAACATGCTATAAAATTGACATGTCTAAAAGTGTCCATTCAATTTAGAAATAAAGTTATGTCAGCACCTGTAAGTCATCCCCCCCAAAACATTATTAATTTGATAGTTGTGTGAAACTTCAAAATGGAATCCTCAGATGGAAAAAAAATCATAAGTTTTAGGTGACTAAAGAAAGTGCTCATTACCACAGCAAAAGTTTAGACTGTACCTTTCACAATTTAATTGCTACATCAGTATTAAATCTCAGCATCTGAAAAAGACCAATTTCGTAGTTTTGGGGTTTTACTTGACAGTTCAATTAGTTGCTCACAAAGAAATAACATTCTGTTTCAGCTTTCTGGTTTGGAAGAAGGAGAGGAGAATATGTCCTTAAGACATTACCATGTCAAACACTGATAACAAAATGTCTTAGTGCATAGTCTAGAAAACTGACCAGTAAGTACATCATTATAGATAAGTGTATATATTCATAAGCATAAGGGTCTTTGCCTTCAGCTCCTGGGCAGGAAGATTCTTTCTGGCTATGGGCAGGGCTTTAAATATATCCAGGATGTGCTTCTGGCCTAGAGCAATGCCCTCACTTGCATCTTATGAATCTAGCTCTCTGGTTGGGACCCAGAAACCTGCATTTGTAAGCAGGATACATTTGAGGCATACAACCTACAGAATGCACTTTGATAAACACAACCACACAAACATGGGTGACCTGGCAGCAATCTGCTTGCATTATAAATCAGTCTGGGGTGGGGGGGATGTAACTGTAACATAGAAAACTTCCTCAGATATAGCATTTGTGATTCAACTGCTAGCATTGTGGGCATGATTTTATTTAGATTATAGTATGAATGGGAATCGTCTTTTTTTACATAAGTTCTTGACCAATTAACAAGTGGTATGATTCATACAAAATATGCTGGGGTGGGTAAGAAAGGGGATCATCTCAAAGGGGTGTGTTTCCTGGCCTTTCTGAAATACACTTTCATCATGTTGTAAAATTCATGAGGAAAAACGTCAAAATAAATGTGTGCCTCAGTGGATCATTAAGAGTGGACACCTTTGTAATCTTCACCCAGGTCTTTGCCTGAGCCCCTGAGGTCTGAGTCATGTATTCCATCCTGAGCATAACTCTCCTTCCTAGCAGAAGGAACCATGAGTCTGATGGATACAGTCTTTCTTTCCATTTCGTTTAGTCCATTTTCATTGAAATACCCAAGAAAAACAATTGAGAGGAGGAAAGGTGTATTGTGGCTCATGGCAGTGTTAGTACAGGTTAGCCAGATCCAGTGGCTTAGGGCTGGTCTGAGGTAGAAGGTGAAAGGAAGTTGATTACCTCATGACAGTCAGGAAGCAATCAAGAAGGGGCTGGAAACAAGATATATAGCCCTAGTAATCCATTCACCTCGATGGTAACCCATTAATGAAGTTAGCAAGCTCAAAATCTAATCACTTCTCAGTAGAACTCTGCTAGCTGGAGACCAGGCCTTTAACATGGAAGCCTGTGGAGGTCAGACTTCTGGGAACCACAGTACACTCTTATCTGTTTAACAACAATGTCACTTTGTTTGGAAGGTGTCGTTGAGACTTCTGGTGCTTCACCAATCCCTTTAGAAGGTATGCTTTTAATCTTCTTTGAAGAATGTAGTGGGTGGAATGTTGTTTGGCCCTCTTAAAAGATTTCCCCATTAGGAGCTGACAGGATGGGTCTGTAAGTAAGGACATTTTGTTGTTGTTGGTTTTTTGCCAAGCCTAATAACCTAAATTCAATCCTCAGAACCTGTAGAAGAAGATGAGAGCTCACTCCTGTGAGTTGTTCTCTGACCTCCACACACAGTACATATGCACGGTACATCTATGCCCTGGACCCATCCATATCTGAGTAAGAATCAAAGCACTCAGTGGGCTCTTCTCCTGCTTCCAGGAACAGGAAGACATGTTTTCTGAGATTTTTCTGGTTTCATCTTTTCTCTTCCTTACATCTATTCTAAATCTTCCAATCCTCCTCTTGTATCCCCGCCTTGACCCATTTTGAGTCTACTGTCAATGGGTTCTCCTCAGTCTGGGACCCTACCTTAAAAGGGAATGTCAATGGTGAGTGTGTGTGTGTGTGTGTGTATGTGTGTGTCACACATACACACACACACATACTACACACATGTATTTCAGCATGCATGTGTGTACATGTGTGTATAGATGTGTATGTGGATGCGTATGTGAGGGGAGTTGTGTAGAGATATATATGAGTATGTGTATGCCTATGTGTGTGTGTGTCTGGGTGGATACATCTATATGGGGTGGTTCATGTATGTGTGTGAGTATGTATGTGTGCATGTTTGTATGTATGTGCGTGTGCATGTGTATGTGTCTATGAGTATGTACGTATTTCTTCATGCCTCTTGGTGTGTATGCGAGAGAGACAGAGCAAAATTTTAGTTGTTGTACCTTTCACCTTGATTTTGAGAAAAGGTCTTTCAGTGCTCCCAAATGTCACCATGTAGTCCAGACTGGCTGACCCTCAAGCCCAAGAAGAATACCTATCTCCCCACCCTGTATCAACTGGAATTATAATCAATTGGGTGCCCCCATGTGTTGGGAGTTTGTCATCTTTTCTGTATATAAACACTAAATTCTGAACCCCAAGATCCGGTTGCCCCCAGAGCAGTGAATTTTCACATACACCTGCCTTTGTTGTATAAATCTTGCTCCCCAATTTAAAGCTATTGGTTAAATAGAAGTGGCCACAGCCAATTACTGAGGAGAATGGAGGTAGGCGGGGCTTCGGTTACCAAGCTGGGTGTTACTAGAGACTAAGATAAAGAGAGAGAAGAACAGGAGAAAGAGAGAGGAGGAGGAGAAAGACACAGAGGAGGAGACTGACATGAGGGGAGATGGACCCATGGGTAGTGAAGACGGTGTGTCCTGTGGACAGGCCGATGGAGCAAAAAGGCAGCCTGGTTGAGACTCAAACAGCAAATAACTTGGGGAATGCAGCTGGGATTAGTTAGTCTAGCATATAGAAAAGTAGATTAAGGATAATTGCCCAGTAATTGTGCTAAAGCTGATTAAATAAAATAAATCTAGAGGACCCAGTCTCCATTATCAGTACTGGCCAGGTCAGAATAACAACCGATGCAGTTAATAAATATACATTCAACAACCATGCCTGATTGTTTTAATGTAGGTTCTAGGAAGCCATACTCAAGCTCGCTATTGAATCAGCTGCCTCCCAAGCCGATTGTGTGTCCATTTTGAGAAAGAGAGGCAGGTTAGATTGCCCCAGATCCTTTAGCTCTTCCAGCCACAGTCCCTAGGCCTCACTTGCTGCTGGAGGACAGAACCCTTCTCATATCTAACCCCTGGCATGGGAGGTTGCTACCTGGAGGTTTTCATGTCCGTGGGTCCTGTGTGTACTGCCTATGTCTTTGCCAATAGCTCATGACACCTATAATAGTTGGCAGTTGGTACTCATTCATTTGTACCTCGGGACTCAAGTGGTTTACAATTGAGTTTTGTTCTAACACTTCCTGTATATTTCCAGCTCTACTTTCTAGAAGTCATTCTATTCTTACTTGGGGGATAAAGAAGGATAGAAGAACGTCACTATCTGTCAACTTCAGATGTAGATTCCCTTTTCTTCAAGACAGTAGTTCTCAACCTGTGGGTTGTGACTTTCGTTACGACTCATAACAGTAGCAAAGTTGCAGTTATGAAATAGCAACAAAAACAGTTTTATGGTTGGGGGTCACCACAACACGAGGAACTATGTTAAAGGGTCACAGCATTAGGAAGGTTGAGAATCACTGCTTTAAAATATTTATTTTGAATCCACTGCCTTGGCTTGTCATTGAATCAGGTCACCTAGGCAGATGTTCCCACAAGCATTAAAGAAAAGCAGAGTTACAGGCTGTTTTATTTCTAGTCTCTAGACTAACAACAGAAGAGGAGTCAAAGGCCTTGGTTTTTGTGGGCAATGGCGGCATGTGATTTGTATGGGAAGGGAGCAGAATGCACACCTTTCATATTCAGTGGGCTGGCTGTGCCTCTTGTGGGGTTTAAGTGGAGCACACTGCCAGTAGCGAGTCACAAGGGCTTCTGAGTAAGGCATTACATTTTCTTCGCTACCCTGAGTTCCTTGGCAGTAGTGCTCCCTCTTGATTTCCCGTCTACTCCTCTGACCTCCTGGATCCCATTGGTGGCTCCCAATCTCGTCTGTATTCTCTCTGAACACTACTCTTATTCTGTATCTTCTCTTCTAGACCACCTCTTCTTCTCGTGGTTAAATGGACACAATACAATAGCTACCATTTCAGCCACTTCCAAGTATTCAATTGCATACATCTGCAATGGGTAGCCATACAACTCTTTGCACCCAAACCTTTTCCATCATCCCCTAGTAGAAACTTTGTCCACCAAACAATGACAATATGTGACTTACTCTTCTTATTGATGTGACCAAATACCTGATAAGGGACAACTTAGGGGAAGGAGATGTATTTGGGCTCTTGGTTTGAGGGCACAGTCCAACATGGAAGGGAAAGCATGGAGGTGGGTTAGCTTTAGACAGTGGCGGCAGCAGTGTGGGGCTGTCTTCTCACATCTTCCATGGACCAGAAAGCAGAGATGGAGCAAGAAGTGGGTCTCACCTCTAAGCCTCAAAGTCTGTGTCATCCACCATATCTCCCAACAGTCTGAAAAATGAGCCTGTGGGAGACATTTACATCCAAACTGCCCTCCTCCCAACACCCATCTTCCACACCCTCCTATAATGAGTATTTTATTTTCTAGCACTTGGACACTACCAGGTGCCTCTCTCATCAGTGGAATCTTAAGCATTTTACCTTCTGTGTCTGGCTAATTTCACTTGCCCTAATGGTTCCAAAGCCTGCCCGGGTTGTGATGTATTCCGAAATTTCATTACTTTTTATGTCAGAATAATATTCTATTATTCTATTATGAACATATAGAGCATTTGTTTATCTACTTAACTCGTATGGTCTCTTGGCTGTTGGGAATAGTGCTGCAAGATGGGATGTGGCTGTCCATTCGAATTCATGCTTTCAGTCTTTTGGATATACACAAGGGTATATCCACATATATCTGTAAATATATTGTATTTCTATGTTTTATCTTCAATGTCCTTCCCAAACAATCTGGTCCTTATTTAAAATTCTTTTAACTACCATTCATGGAATGTTGCAAAATAGAGCTTTCTTCAATAGTGGACACGTTAGAAATTTCATGGCATCTGATAGGCTAACCCCATAGCTATGTGACTAAGCACATAATCAACAGATAGTATGACCAGTGAGTGAAGTTTTAAGTTTCATTTGGCTTTGATTTATTATCAAATTCAAAATTAGACAGGCATATATAGGTGAATGTACAATACAACGTGTACCTGTAAACTGAGTTTTTCTAACTTTATACTTTTAATCTGAGCACATATTTGAGTCTAAAAATCTCCAGATTGCAAAATCCCAAGATATAATTTTGAAAATTATAATTTTAGAAATTACTTAAAAGAACATTTTAAAATGAAAATTATTTCAGAAACATAAGGATATTGCAGGACACTTCATAGAATCCTTTATGTAATAACAAATCTTTGCAATCATATAACTCATGTATATTAATGACATCCATGTGTATATAACAGATACAAGCATTTGAACTATTTATTCATAAGAAACAGATAAAAGATCAAGCTATCTAAGAGAAGATCATCCCAATGGGTGATATGTACCTGTAATACCAGCATTTAGGAGGTGAGATCAGGATGATAAGGAGTTCGAGGTTATCTCCAGCTGTATGTACAGTAAATTCAGACCTAGACTAAGGTCCATGAGAACCCATATCAGAAAAGAAAAATCATGTCTCTAAGGTTAGAAGTTAGTTGTTACACCAGATAGATAAAAGCTACCACATATAGCTGCCCAAGGAGTAACTGTATCAAGAAACTGTATCTTTCATAAATGTAGATGCACAAAAAGACAGTTCTGTAATCATCAGGAAAGTTCATATATTTTCACGTTCACACACTGTGCTTATATGCAAAGTCAAGGTTATATAGTGTTCTTTCATAGACTTTAATTCATGAAAAATGCATGGACTGGATTAGAACTCTGTGGAAGTTTGTATATAATTTACACTTCCATTATAGGTAATGTTGCCATGATGACAAACACAGAATAGCAAATTTTAAAGTTGATGCTGGCAACTGGAAATAGTGGTGTGAAGAGGAGGGGAAATTAAAACTGAAAGGGAAATTAGGCTTATTAAAAAAGGGGTATTATAGGGGCCAGGCAGTGATGGCACATGCCTTTAATTTCAGTGATCAGGAGGCAGAGGTAGGCAGCCCTCTCAGTTTGAGGCCATCCTAGCCTACAGAGCAAGTTCCAGGGCAGCCAGGGCTACACAGAGGAACCCTATCTTGAAAATAAGTAAGTAAGTAAGTAAGTAAATAAATAAATAAATAAATAAATAAATAAATAAGCCACCATAAGGCTGGGAACTACGTTGCTCAAAGCCCTAGGTCCATTCACCAGTACTGAATACACCAGGCATTGTGTTACATGAAACAATCCCAGTACTCAGAAAGTAGAGTTCAAAAAATTCAAGGTTATCCAGGGTTACATAATTTGAGGCCAAACTAGGCAACATGAGACCTGTTTTTAAAAGAAAGAGAATGTTTCTCTTCTTCCTCCTCCTCTTCCTCCTCCTCCCCCCACCAAACAAGAAAAAAACGAATATTAATGCAGGGCTAATCAATTACACGGAGGGTTTCCATCAGAGCTGGCTGTCACTTTGGGAGCCTCATTTGAGGGTGAAGCCCTTGTCTTTAAGGAATGGCTCTCCATTGCACTATGCCTATGGATATTCCCACGATTCAGCGGACACTCTACAAGCATCCCTTCCTCACCTACCCATCTTCTGGGCCACACTAGTACATTCTCTGAGATTTAGAGATTCACGCCACCTTACTGAGCACAGGTCACAAATTTGCTAGAAACAATAGCGGCCTGGGTGTCTTCTCATCCTACCTGTCATTGATTCTTGAAACCATCTCTAACCTTGCTGTCTTACTAAGTCAAGTTTGGATTTAATTTCTTAGAAGCTCCTTGTATTTCTTCAGTTAGAGAGAATGCCAATGCAGACACACTTGATGCATTTTTTTACACTCTAGTTTTCAGCCTCATTGCCAAATAAAGTGACCAATCCATTCTCCTGAAATTTCCTCCCATGCATGAAAATAAGTGGGGGTGAGAGGAGATAAATATTTTTGGTAACACCTAGAAAGTCACTTATTATGGGTGAGCATGGTAATACTAGTAATTTCACCATAAGGCTGAGGCAGAGGATTGTGAATTTGAGGTCAGTCTGGGCTATATAGCAGCAATACTTTGCCTTACTATTTTTTTTAAATACTTGAGAAACCTCAATTGTATGGATTTGCAAATCTGTCATTCCAGTTTGGGAACACAATTGAAATCCACTTCATTTTGCAAAGTCTACCTAATCATCAAGTTAATGTTCATGAAATATCTTACCTTTCTCAGTCATAAGCAGTCAAATTCTAGAATTATTTTTATCAAAGGCATAAAATATACATAGTGGATTTTTAAAAAGAATCAGGAAGAACAGTTTTGCAAGTCCACCATCTTACCTTATGAAGAACACACTACTTTGACTTACATAAGTGGTACATTAGTTACTTTTTTATTTTACTGTGACTAAATGCCTGGTGAGAAGAAACCAGAGAGGAAGGGTTTATTATGGCTCACAGTTGGCGAAACCATGGCATCAGATGCATAAGACATCTAGTCACATTGAGTCTGTAGTCAACAAACAGAGAGTGGACAGGCTGGGCAAGGTGGCTGTGCTTTAAAAGCTGCCAGGCCTGCAAAACTGAGTTCGATCCTTGGGCGCCACATGGTGAAAGCAAAGCACCAATTGCTTAGGCTTGTCCTCTGACCTGTACATGTGCACATGCACGTGCACGCGCACATGCGCGCACATGCACACACACACACACACACACACAGGAGAGAGAGAGAGAGAGAGAGAGAGAGAGAGAGAGAGAGAGAGAGAGAGAGAGAGAAAGAGAGAGAGAGAGAGAGAGATGTGAGTGAGAATGGCCCTCTTAGGCTTATGTGTTTGAATGCTTGGGTCCTAGTTAGTAGAACTGTTTGGGAAGGATTAGGAGGTGTGGCTTTATTGAAGTAGGTGTGGCCCTGTCAGTGGGGATGGACTTTGAGATTTCCAAAAGCCTACACCAGGCTGAGTCTCCATCTGTTTCTGTCTCTCTGTGCCTCTGTCTTTCTGTGTCTCTGTCTCTCTGTCTCTGTCCCTCTGTCACTGTGTGTTTCTGTCTCTGTCTCTGTCTCTGTCTCTGTCTCTGTCTCTCCCTCTCTCTTCTTCTCCCTGCCTGCTGCCAATAAGCCAGAATGTTATACTCACAGCTAATACCGCAGTGTCATGCCAGTCTGCTTTCCACCATGATGATCATGGACCAACCCTCTAAAACTGTAAGAAGTCCCCACTTGAAATACTTTCTTTTATAAAAGCTGCCTTGGTCATGGTGTCTCTTCACAGTAATAGGGCAGTAATGAAGACAGTATAATAAATAAGTAAATAAGTACATAAATAAATAAATAAATAAATAAATAAATAAATAAATAAATTCAAACCCCAAGAGTGGTTTCCTGTGACTCACTGTTCCAGTAAGGCTCCACTTCCTAAAGGTTTCACAACCTTCCAAAACAGTGCCATTCCAGAGCCCAAGAGTTCCAACACATGAGACTGTAGGGGACATTTCACATTCAAGCCATGAGAGGTAAATAGAACCCCATCCTCTCCAACACAAAGAATCACTAAGAATACTGCAGTATTCAGCACATGTTTATATCCTCCGAGAAACCTCTGCGTTCCCAAGTGAACCATTCTTAGGTTCAGAAGGCCACTGAGGGGTTTGCTGTAGCTGTTTTCTTTGTTTTATACAAACCTTTGCATAAAAGTACAGAAGTGGTACACATGTGAATAATTTGGCAACAGATATATCTTGTATCTTTCATGTTTAAGATCTTCAAACAGCTCAATTTGCTTGTATTTGGAGAAAGGTTGTACTCTAAAACTGTTTTTAAGTATAAGCTGCCTATTTAAAATTCTGGTTATTCATCAGCTGTTGCAAAGAAACACTTTTGTGTTCTCACAGCAGGAAGTATGCTAGTAATCCCTCTCCAGAATTTATCTTTCCATGCTGCCCCAACACACACACACACACACACACACACACACACACACACACACTACAGAGAGGGGGGAATGCTCAGCATTTGAACTTTCAGGCTTTCTGCATGCAGAATTATGACATTTGAGCTTGTGTCTTTTGAGATTGTGACTCAAGCCAATAGGAGAGACAGCTAGATTTCTTATTGAATGGTGGTCTTTCTTCACCTGGAAAACTCACTCTCTGTTTCTGTACAGCCAGCTTCAGGATCAGGGAACAAGAAGGCCACCAGAGTCGCTATTGTTGTAGGTGGGCAGGTGGGCTTGGGTTTGGCGTTCTCACACTCTATTAAGCAGATGGGCACACAGAAGGCTAGGAGCAGAAAGAGGGGGATTGTGTGTTGATGGATAACGAGAATGGAGGAGTCAGAGGCGGAAGGAGGTGGACAGGATACTTAGGAGTCATCTTCCTTCTAATTGATTTTTTCTAGAGTTGTCTTTGTCTTTTGTGTCCAAATTCATGAAGCAGCCACAAGGAACAGATAAAAGTTATTTCTTTAGGTTCCTACCAGTCTGGTTTTAAGATGGGGGAGGAGGGAGAGGAGGAAGAGGAGGGAGCAGAGGAAGGAAAGGAGAACAGAATGGAGAAGGAGGCTTCCTGGAAAGTCGCTCTGAGGTAGTCATGACCTTGGCTTTTGGCTACAGCAGGAGTTAATTTTTCTGTCACCTTTGAAAATCCTTCTCCTTCCTCAGGTTGCTGAAGGGAGACATTCTTCTTCACAGGGCGGTTCACAGGTTCACTTAAGAAAGGACACTATTTCCTTCTTTCAGAAGGTCTCCATAAATACTTGTCCATTGATTGATGATACGACACAGCCCAACCCAATCACATCTTTCCCAGGTATGCAAACTTCCTGCTCAAAGGCAGACTTTCTTCTTGTCACACTGAAGAGAAAACAGAAGAGAAGGTGGCCAGCACGTGTTTAGCAGACGTGCTCCGAGGGCTCCCTGTGGAGAAGCAATGGCAGAAACACACGGGCTAACGTGCGTTAGATCAACAATAGCCAGAATCTGTGTTTTGAGAACAGACAGGCTTTCCTGAATGAACACAGGCTGGGAGGAAGGGGGCAGGGTACAAAGGAATGCATGGAATTACGGGAAGCACATCTGGTTCAATTAAAGAATAAAACCCTTAAAAAAAAAAAAAGCCAGGGGTCTGGTTCTGTAGCTAATGTTGTAAGATTGGTCTAAGAGCTGGGATTTACTCTTTTTGGCTAAGTTCCCAATATTCCAAAGCAGGGACACAGTATCAGTTGAGTGAGTGAGTGAATGAATGAATCTATGAAAAAATTCTTTGTGTATGAGGAAACTCATTCAAGCTATGCTTATTAAAAGTCAATACTTTTGTTTCAGACACTGGATTCTCTGTTCTAGCATGGTCTTGGTGAACATAAAGGGCTGCCGTGACTGTTACCCTCCTCCCCCCCGCCCCCATCCATCCCTCTTGGTACAGAAATTCCAACTCACAGGTCTGGGGAGAAGTACTTAGGCCTGATGTCCTCAGGAAACATTCTGGATGATTCTGACAAAGAGGGCGTTTTGAGACACTGTTCCAGGGATCTACTGAGCACAAGAGTGGACTTTGTAAGGGTAGAAAGTATTGTCTTCACACCTTTACCTTATATTACCACATCTTCTCCCTTACTCCTTTTACCGAAGTTGCCTGTTTGTGGCCTTCTGGAACTTTCCCTCAGAGCTTGTTTTGGCTGTTGCTTTATCTGTGTGCTTGAGATAAGGTCTCAAATAGGTCAGGCTAACTTTGAACTTTAATCTGTATGTGCACCTATTTTCCTGCCTCCACCTCCCGAATGCTGACATTACAGGCAGGCTACCACACCCAATTCCCTGTTTACTTTTTAAAATTTGCTTTTATTTGTTGAGTCTTGGCCACAGGTAGCCAAGTTCAGGCTAGCCTTGAACGTACTATGTAACTGAGCCTGGCTGTGAGCTGTATATCCTCTGAATTCCCAAGCACTTGACAGACATCTATTATGACACAGGCTTTCCTCATTTGCTTCTGGTCAAAAGACAATTTACAGAAGGGCTGGAGGCTTGACTTCCACATGCATGTTTACAGGATGCCACTCCTTCAAGAAGGGAAAGTTGGTTTTCCAGGAGAGTATAGTTCAACAAGCCCTTATTTATTCATCTTCTATGTAGCAGCAAACTGGTCATGTACAACCACTATACAACATCACAATGTCAAACACTGAGTAGTTTTATTGGAATGTGTTGGAAAGACTATAAGCTTCTTATCAGTTCATGATATTTTATGTAATTTGGACCCCTGGGCCCTTTATATAGTGCTATCTGGTAACTTTCTCATTAGCAATGTGCTTAGAATGGGTTTCTCACTTCTTTTCCTCCAGGTGGCTCCTGGAAACGGTTCTCACAAACGTCTCCCGTGAGTAAATTCCTAATATCCACTAGAACCTATGAAAGAATGCTGGGTCTCCCCTGAAAGGCAGACAGGTGAATGTATCACTTTACTTGGTTCCTTGGACTTTACTAGATGACCTTGGAAGAGTAGTAACTTGGCATCCTTTAATGAGCACCGTAGGAAAGTGCATGTTATGGTCCCAGCCACTGGAAGAATTCCTCAGGTTCCTTCCCGAGTCCGTACATCCTAAGAATGGGTTTATTTACAGACAATGATTGTGCTCAAATTTCTGTGGAAATACAGAGGACTCTAATCACTGCTTTTCTCCTCAGTCTGAGCGTCTTTCCTCAGTCTGAGTATAATTTCTTTCCGTTTTGATCAGGACGTCAGGGTGTGTGGTGCATAACTAATGGGCTTCCCACCACCATCTGGCCAACTGCATGAGTCCACAGCACGCATTACCAGAAGCCAGACCACAAGCCTGACTTAAAGGGAAGCCGCGGGTTACAGGAGGGCTGCGCCTGTCAATGGTGAGTACCCGGAGCTCCATCCGTTTCCTTCTGGCTCGAGTTCCAGCTTCGACATTTACCTGCACTGATGAAAATAAAGCTTAGTTTTCAAGTCCTTTTGTTACTAAACAATACTTTTCTTGCTTGTAGCACTTTAGTTTTCTTTGGTTTGAATCATTCACATATCACCAGTTGTTACCAAATTTTTTAAATTATATCAAGAGTGTGGATTTTGAGGGCTTTCCTGGTCTAGAGAAGATGTTCACACATATGAACTCAGATCCAAAATTTGCTTTGATAATTATATATATATATATATATATATATATATATATATATATACACACACACACACACACACACACACACACACACATATATATATACATATATACATACATACATATACACATATATACATACATACATACATATGAAACCATAGCTTGGAGCTACAGTTCCTGTTGTTAGTTTCCCATCTCCCAACGAGATGTTTCACTAGAATGCTTCATGTAATCGCAGAGCAAATGAGGATAGTGGTGGTCTCGATTATACTCAGTGTAATTTATGCTCTTAATAGTTCTGTGAAATTTTTTTCTTTCAGAAGTACTTACTGCCATGCCTGCTTTTTACATGATCCCATTCCCAGGTAGGAAATTTTCTATACATCATATCCACATATGTAAACTCAAAATACATTATTATATAAGAATATATATAATATATATTATACATATATTTGTAAGAAAAAGCAAGCCAACCTGAATTTGCTTAGAAAAAGAAATCTGTTTTGCCTGCTTTAAAAAATTGCATTATGTTTCTTCTTTAATTTTTTTCATTTAATTTGCTTATTTATTATTACTTATGTCTTATGTCTGATGTGTGTCTGAGTGTGGGCACATACATGCCAGGGCACACGTGTAGATGTCAGAGGACAACTTTTGGGCTCAGTTCTCTCTTTCCATCTGGCTAAGGCAGGCTGCCTGTTGTTTCTGCTGTGCTACACTCCAGGCTAGCTGGACTACAAGCTTCTGGGTGATTTCCTTCCTATGCCTCGTATCTCCATAGGAATGCTATAATTAGAAATGTACTAACATGTCCTGCTTTTTTACATGGGCTTGAATTCAGGTCATCGGGCTGTGTGGCCAGCACTTTAGCCCCAGTGAGCTGTCCTGGCAGCCCTGTTCGCATTATTTCTGAAAGGAAAGTTGGATAGCAGTTCATGTCATGTCATAACTTAAATCGCAAGTATATTTTACATAAGATGTGGGGTTAACATGATGGTTCCTCTTTTTATTGGTGGAAACTTAAACCCAAACATATAGGGTGAGTTGCAACAAGGCTGAGTCTCAAGAACTATGAGTTTAGAAACTGAACTACTTACTACAGAGCTTGTCTACAACCTTGGCCTCTTTTATTGGTTGGCTTTATTTCCTTTTCACTGATCACTGGTTCCTTCTATGCAGCAAATAACAGAGCTGTTTCGTTAATCCATTAGTTAGGGTTCTCACTGTTGTGTCCTGACAAAAGCAACTTAAGGGGGGAAGGTTCTGAAGAATACCATCCACACTGCAGTGTGAGGCAGCTGGTCACATTGGGTCTGCAGTTAGAAAGTGGGGCTGGGATGTGAAACCTCAAGGTCCACCCCCTGCCCCAGTGACTCACTTCTTCCAGTGAGGCTCCACCTCTTAAAGGTCCCACCATCTTTCTTTCTTTTTCTTTAAATTTTTTTTATTTATTGAAAAGGGAAGTAAAAGGAAATAAAAACACTTTATGATAAAGTTAAAGATTTACAAGTAAAATATTTCAGATAAACACGTTAAAATTGACAATTTTCATGGAAAATTAAAGAGTAAAGTGGTAGACATGTAAAACATTGCTAAATTATTGAAATATGGGATAGAAACATTTTATGATAGAATTGAAGATTTACATGGAAAATATTTCTGATAAAATTGTAGAAAAATGTAGAAAAACATGTTTGAATTGAAGATTATCATGGAAAATTTTATATAGATATAGTAATGGTAGGTATGAAAGTATTCCTAAGTTAATTGAAAGTGGAATTATAAACATTTTCTGATAAACTTGAAGATTTACATGGAAAATATTTCTGATTAAATTGAAGAAATATATAGAAAAAACATGTTAAAATTAAAGATTATCATGGAAATTATATAGATAAAATGATAGGCATAAAGATTATTCTAAGTTGATTGAAGGTGGAATTATAAACATTTTCTGATAACATTGAAGATTTAAATGGAAAATATTTCTGGTAAAATTCAAGAAATAAATAGACAAACACCTTAAAATTGACTATTTCATGGAAAACTTTACATATAAAATGGTAGATATAAAAACTCTTTCTAAATTAATTGAAGGTGGAATTAGAAACATTTGTGATAAAATCTTTGATACTGAAAACATTTCTGATAAAATAGAGGAAGTATATAAAAAGACATATTAAAATCGAAGATTATCATGACAATGCAGATAAAATGTTAGACATTAAAAACATTATGAAAATAATTAAAAGGGGAATTATAAACATTTTCTGGTAAGTTTGAAGATTTACATGAGAAATATTTCCTTAGTCTATGTCTTTTTATTGGGGAGTTGAGTCCATTGTTATTAAGAGATATTGGGGAATAGTGATTGTTTCTTCCTGTTATTTTTGATGCCATTTTTATGTTGGAGTGGGTATCTTCTTTTGGGTTTGTTGGAAGAGGATTACTTTCTTGCTTTTTCTAGGGTGTAGTTTCCCTCCTTGTGTTGGCATTTTTCATCCATTATCCTTTATAGGGCTGGATTTGTGGACAGATATTGTGCAAATTTGGTTTTTACCATGGAATATCTTGGTTTCTCCATCTATGATGATTGAGAGTTTTTCTGGGTATAGTAATCTGGGCTGGCATTTGTGTTCTCTTAGGGTCTGTATGAGGTCTGCCCAGGATCTTTTAGTTTTCATAGTCTCTGGTGAGAAGTCTGCTGTGATTCTGATCAGTCTGCCTCTATAAGTTACTTGCCCTTTTTCCCTTACTGCTTTTAATATTCTTTCTTTGTTTAGTGAATTTGGTGTTTTGATTATTATGTGCTGAGAGGACTTTCTGTTCTGGTCCAGTCTGTTTGGAGTTCTGAGGGCTTCTTGTATGTTCATGGGCATCTCTTTCTCTAGGTTAGAGAAGTTTTCTTCTACAATTTTGTTGAAGATATTTACTGGCCCTTTAAGTGGTAAATCTCCTCTCTCTTCTATACCGATAATCCTTAGGTTTGGTCTTCTTATTGTGTCCTGGAGTTCCTGGATGTTTTGGGTTACCAGCTTTATGCATTTTGCATTTTCTTTGACTGTTGAGTCAATGTTTTCTATGGTATCTTGAGCACTTGAGGTTCTTTCTTCTGTCTCTTGTATTCTGTTGTTGACGTTTGCATCTATGACTCCTGAATTCTTTCTAAGGTTTTCTATCTCCAGAGATGTCTCACTTTGTGATTTCTTTATTGTTTCTACTTCCACTTTTAGATCCTGGATGGTTTTGTTCAGTTCCTTCACTTGATTGTTTGTGTTTTCCTGTAATTCTTTAAGGGATTTTTGTGTTTCCTCTTTAAGGGCTTCTGCCTGTTGACCCATGATCTCCTGTCTTTCTTTAAGGGATTTTTGTGTTTCCTTTAAGGGCTTTTACCTCTTGACTGATGTTCTCCTGTTTTTCTTTAAGGAATTTATTTAAGTCTTTCTTGAAGCCCTCTATCAGCATCATGAGATACAATTTTAAATCCAACTCTTGCTTTTTCGGTGTGTTGGGGTATCCGGGACTTGCTGTGGTGGGAGAACTGGGTTCTGATGTTGCTATGTGGTCATGGTTTCTGTTGGTAGGGTTCTTGTGCTTGCCTTTCACCATCTGGTTATTTCTGGTGCTAGTTGGTATTGCTGTTTCTGGATGGAGTTTGTTCCTGTAAGCCTGCGTCCTTACTCCTCTGAGTTCAAAAGTGAAAGAACTGCTGGGAGATCTCTCTGTCCTGGCCTATGCACAGAAGGCTGTGGAGTCTCCTGGCTCCCTGGCACAAATGGTGGTGGGAAGACTTCTGTCTCAGCTGCTCCACTGAGGCCCTGTGTGCTCCTAGCTCATCCCCTCCAGAGAGAAGGTGGAGATCTCACATCTGTGCTCAGAAGTGAAAGTGCTGCTGGGAGATCACTCTCTCCTGGCAGGCTGTGCACAGAAGTCTGTGGAGTCTCCGGGTTTCCTGGTGCCAATGGCAGCAGGAAGGCTTCTGTCCCAGCTGCTCCACTGATCACCTCCCACCATCTTTCATAGTAGCACCACTATCTGAGGTCAAGCCCCGACACATATAAACGTAGGAGGGTTCGCTTCACACTTTCAAATCATCACAGCTACCAGTAGCTCTTCAGGTTTCTATCTTATGAGTTCCAGGGCTAAGTCACACCAAAACTCCCAGGAAAGTTTCTCAGTTGCTTGGCTTGGGTGAGGTCCCCATTGCTAGATCAATGCCATCCTATTTGATGGGCACAGATGATCATGTAAGAAGGGTAAGGAACAGAACTGACTCAGACTGGTCCTGGGAGGCACATGGGTGTAAGTGTGGTGGTGAACTCAGAAGCAGTGAGATCCGTCAAGGGGGGAGTACCATTGACATCTACCATTGTTTCCTTGCATTAACAGATGACCAGCACACGGGTTGGTAGTGTTAAGTCTAAGTGACTGGCTTTGGTTCAGTCGTGTTAAAATCTTTACCAGCTTCCAGTTCTACATTTCCTACTTCTCACAGCTGGAACCATTCAATTCCACTCAATTTGCACCCACAGGCTCAGCCCTGCATTAATCCTAGGACAAATTTCACAAAGGCCGATTCAGGAAAAATAAAGTTGTTTATAGATCATTTTTCCACTACTCAGACGAGGGCAGCATTTTATTGAATGGAGAGAGTGGAAAGGATGTTTGTTTGGAGCAGAATCTACCAGTTGTGTAAGCACACTCCAAATCCTTCTAAGGCATATCTTGAGGCATATATTTTTAAAGCAAGTTTTACCCAGAAACCTGGAAGGTAGCATGAACTTTGGATGCTGACATCCAAGGAGGTAACAGGGGCTTAGGATGCTGTTTATCATTCTCTGAGGACATTATCACAGTAATGTTGTTGTCTGGTACTCAATGGTCAAGGGGTGATGGGAGATTTCTTGGCCTTCGATAAGCTTCTGTGTGGTCACATGCTTCCCTGATGACATTGTTTCTGTGAGGTCATCAAACTTGTCCCTGGCTCTTTTAGAAATTCCATAAGCTTGACTATAACGATAAATCCCTTTCTGATGACACTATTGTGGAATAATTCTGCTGCCTGCAGTGCATCGCTCGAAGCAATACCAGGCCATGAAGAAACACAGATAACTGGCAGCAAATGGAGAAGCACCACACAATGTCTTCTGATGCTTTTTAGCCCTGATACCCACATTAGAACTCCTATAACATGCTCACCGACATTGGCTCATGAGAGAGAGACAAACGTGACTAACTCCCCATTACTTGTGAATGTGTAGAAGAATAGATACGCTGTCTCCAATCAGCACATAGTTCAAGTAAAACTATTTCATTGTGAGCATTTGATGCGGCATGAGTCAACAGTGTAAAACACCACTATATTTGTGGATAACTATGAACTGGCTGTGGTCTACCAGATGCAGTGACTATTTAGGGCAAACACTAGAGCATATTTTGTTGTACCACCGCTTTCTTATCTGCCCTGGCTCTGGCCTCCATCTTTGAGTTTTCTCTTGCTTCTTAGATAACTGATGCCTCTCTCTACATTACATTCATAGGAAGCCCTCACCAGAGCAACTGGATAACTCCTCAGGTGTTTCTTGGTTCTATTTGTGCCAATGGCTGCTGACTTCAGGACAGCCAGGGATACACAGTAAAACTCTGTGTTCTCTAGAAACAAAAACAAAACAGAAATAAAACAAAAACAAACAAACAAACAAAAAATGGCATCAATGGCTGCTGAATCACCTGTTGCTTTGGTCCTTGGTAACCTGTTGTTGCTTCAGAGAAGGGAGGTACAGTCTTCGATCTTCTCCCTGTGCTAGCTTCCAGTCTAGTCCTTTGTCCTAACTCACACAGACACCCTTGTCATTGACTAGGCCATCTTTTACCTCCCTTCACCTCCTGACTCATCTCTGAGCCACAGAAATGGAGTTTTTCATTTGCTATATTTCCAAACTATTGTTTAAGACATAGGCTTCTAGCTCCAAATATTTCAAGGCTTTGATTTTGATGTGCAACACCACAATTTGGTAATGGGCCATCCTTTTCCTTCTCCCAAAGCTCAGATCTTTGAAACTCAAAGCCTTGGCTGCGAGTTGCCAGTGTCCCCTGCTCTGTGCTTCATGTCCCTGCTCTAACCATGTATGTATAAGGCGGGAGCATGACTGTGAGAGATAAAACAAGATTTTTGTTGTCAAAAAGTAAAGACAAAATCACAGTGATTGGTATAGTAAAACATTATCCCACACACACATAAAGGAAAAATTGGGAAGTCTGCCTCGGCATGATTATTTCTGAGGAATGGAATGGTGAAGGCTTAATAACAGTGTGAGAGGAGATTTCTATTTTCATTCTGTAAACTTCTTTTTGTATCTGTAATTATTTATAAATGTCTGAATATTAATTTCTGTAGGAAAACCACTGATTCCAAGAAATAATAACAGATTTTCAACGCAAGCATTGTACTTTAATTTTGGGGATAGCATTGGTACATGCATATACATAGGTGTGTGAATGCTTACCTTTTCATATGTGTATGTCTGTGAAGTATGTATGTGTGGTGTAGTGTATGTACATAAGTGTGCGTGTAGGGGTGTGTAGCTCTGTGTATGTGTGGGTGTGTGTGTGTACATGCAGAGGCCAGAGGAAGGTTTTAGGTGACCTTCTTTATTACTCCATGATATGTTTTTTTTTTGAGGCACAGTCTCTCACGGAACCCGGAGCTCATGATTTAGGGCTAGGATGGCATATAGCAACCTTTAGCCGTCTTCCTGTCTCTGTCCCTATTGGAGGTTCATACCTGGCTTTTATGTGCTGAGAGCCAGACTGGGTTCCCATGCATGCATGTACAGTGAAGGCTCTTAACTGACAAGCAATCTTTCCTGCCCTCAAATCCTGAACTTTCTACCCTTAATCTTTGCTGTTCATTATTCTGATGCTGATCATGGTTGCACTTTTCTGTCTCCCGGTTTCTTTCCGGATGCTACAGAGCTCATCTTCTCTGGAAGCCTTTCTGGACTTCTACATTCTCCCCTCCAAACTGTGTTGTACGATTCTCCCTGTGTCTGCTAGGACTCCCCACATACCATTGCCATGGTTCTTTCTGTGGTGAAATTTGTCTTTTCCTCTGTGTTTATCTTCTCCACTCTACTATGAACTTTTTGAGAATAGAAATTATATCTCATTCGTTACTATATCTCTAGATCCTTGCACTTGGCTTGGTAAGGCAGAGCTTAATGCTTATTTATTAAGCATTAATGCTTATTTGTTAAAGCATTAATGCTCTATTAAGTCTTTTCCTGCATCTTCATGATAGAATTGTTGCCCTGACATATGAGAAATACGTGAAAATACAAATACTGGGTTGACGTATCTCGTTTTGCTACTTGACAAGTAATTTTTTTCTGTATCTTCATTTTTTTTTCAGATCCATGTAACTTTTCTTCACATTCTGAAGACCCACTTCCTTTTTCTTAATTTCCTAAGAAAACTCAGTTCACTGTCTCTTTCCTCCGATCTTAACTGATAATAAGCCTTCATTTTGAGAATGATACTTCCACATCGGGTCTTTTTTTTTTTAATTTTTTTTATTCGATATAATTTATTTACATTTCAAATGATTTCCCCTTTTCTAGCCCCCCACTCCCCGAAAGTCCCGTAAGCCCCCTTCTCTTCCCCTGTCCTCCCTCCCACCCCTTCCCAGTTCCCTGTTCTGGTTTTGCCGAATACTGTTTCACTGAGTCTTTCCAGAACCAGGGACCACTCCTCCTTTCTTCTTGTATCTCATTTGATGTGTGGATTATGTTTTGGGTATTCCAGTTTTCTATGTTAATAACCACTTATTAGTGAGTGCATACCATGATTCACCTTTTGAGTCTGGGTTACCTCACTTAGTATGATGTTCTCTAGCTCCATCCATTTGCCTAAGAATTTCATGAATTCATTGTTTCTAATGGCTGAATAGTACTCCATTGTGTAGATATACCACATTTTTTGCATCCACTCTTCTGTTGAGGGATACCTGGGTTCTTTCCAGCATCTGGCAATTATAAATAGGGCTGCTATGAACATAGTAGAGCATGTATCCTTATTACATGGTGGGGAATCCTCTGGGTATATGCCCAGGAGTGGTATAGCAGGATCTTCTGGAAGTGAGGTGCCCAGTTTTCGGAGGAACCGCCAGACTGATTTCCAGAGTGGTTGTACCAATTTGCAACCCCACCAGCAGTGGAGGAGTGTTCCTCTTTCTCCACACCCTCTCCAACACCTGCTGTCTCCTGAATTTTTAATCTTAGCCATTCTGACTGGTGTAAGATTTGAAGTCCAATGCGCTATCCATTGCACCACAGAGCCAGGTCCACATCGGGTCTTTATAGCATCTTTTTTCTCTTGTACCAAAGTCGTGTAGCCCATGAACTATCCCCAGTTTCTGGGATCTGAGACATAACTGGGCTAGACTGGGTGAACGGCAGCTGGGTTTCAGGTTTGTTTATTCAGCTATTACTGAATCTTTATCATATGCTAAACATCATGCTGCATGAAAAGCGACATCAACAAATAAGACTGGATCATTGTGCCTGAGAGGCAAGCATCTTTGAAGGAAAGGGGTGGCTCTTCCAACTGGGGTTGTTTGAGGACCATATAGATAGTTTAGAGAAAGAACAGGAGATAGTGTACTAAGTCTGCTGACAGTCAGCGCTCATCATCATCCCCAGGCCTTAAATGAGGCATAGGAGCTCAGTGGATAGAACACAGAAGTGTAAGAGAGGTAGCAATAAGCTGTGTGGAAATTCTTCCTGACAGGTCTAAAGTTAATGGGGACAGAGCAGGGAAAGGCCTGGGGAATAAATACCCAAACTTTACTCTCCTTGCCTTGCTGCTGTCCCTACCAGACCTGTGAAAACAAGTGGGAGAGGGAGCCCATTGGTACAGCCTCTTGCGCATAGTGGAAAGAAATGTGCAGACTGGCTCAGCAGGCGTTGGTACCTAACAGGACTAAATATAGGGTAGTAAAATTGTGAGCTGCATTTTCAGGAAACCCTGGGGACCTGGAAAAGATGATCTCAAAGCAGTGTGGGCCTAGAGATGGGCACAAGGGTAGTGGAGGAGAGAGCTGATAAGGCTGGTATTCAAGCTGGGAGCAGGGTAATGAACTTGGAAATGCTCGGGAGGCAAAGGTGTTAAGTCATAGAGTCTGCATAAGAAGACTGGAGAAATGAGGATTTATGGACACTGACTCACAGATGTCTAGCTTATGTAATTGTTAGCTGATGACACATTACGATTAGAGGAGCAGACTAAAGAGAAGAAGTTCTCACTGGGGCAACCAAGATGAAACAGGTGGCCATAAACAGACAAAAGCCACCTTAAATTATAAGGAAAGAGGTCTAGGCAGGAAGGACAGACCTAACATTTATTATCTAGTAGATAGAAACAAGACTGGAGGTTAAGACTTGTGATTCCAGCTAAAGTAGGGAAATCACAAGTTCAAGGCCAGCTAGGGTAGCAGAAATCAGCCTGGGATATTTAGCAAAGCCTTGTCTCAAACTAAAAATACGTGCTGCTCTTGCAGAGATCCCAAGTTTAGTTCTCAGCACCCACATAGGCTACTCATAATCACCTGTAAATCCAGCTTGTGCTGCTCGGATACCCCTGGTCCCAAGGGCACTTGCATGCATGTACACACACACACACACACACACACACACACACACACACAACTAAAAGAGAAAGAGAAATCAAAAAAGGCCCTGGGGACCTGGCATAATGGCTTAGTTGGTAAAGGTACTTGCCACCAAGCCTACAAATCTGTATCTGATCTATGGGATACACATGATAGAATTCATTCCTGGGTGTGCCCGCTGATCCACTCAGATACCATGACATGTGATACACACACTGTACACCCACAAAAATAAATAGACACGTGATGGTTTGTAGATGCCTGGCCCAGGGAGTGGCACTATTAGGAGGCGTGGCCTTGTTGGAGTAGGTGTATCACTGTGGGTGCGGGCTTTAATATCCTCATCCTAGCTGCCTAGAAGCCAGTCTTCCACTAGCAGCCTTCAGATGAAGAGGTAGAACTCTCAGCTCTGCCTGCACCATGCCTGCCTGGATGCTGCCATGCTCCCACCTTGATGATAATGGACTGACCCTCTGAACCTGTAAGCCAGTCCCAATTAAATGTTGTCCTTTATACGACTTGCTTTGGTCATGGTGTCTGTTCGCAGCAGTAAAACCCCAGCTAAGACAATAAACCTACATAAATAAATATCGTCCAAAAAATGTTAAGGGTTGAAACTGCAGCTTAACAGTAGAATGCTTGCAGAGCATGCGTGAAACCCTAGGTTCAATCCCCATTGCCAAAAATTATGTAGCTGGGATGTACTTGAAATATATAAGTACATGGTTGCTCACAGAGTCACACATGAGTAACAAATCATTAGACAACCTGTCACTGAACATCATAGAATATGCTTATACAAACCAAGATGTTTACATTACTAGACAAATGTAATCTTTTCTAAATCCATATGTGTGTATGGTATGTGTATATGTGTGTATATGTATGTTCATAAGTGCAAATGTGGGCTCGTGCATGACATAATGTCAGAGCACAGCCTCATGTTTTGGTCATCACCTTGTGTTGTTATGTCTCCTCGCTGTGAGGCATCCATTAGGCTAGCTGACCCCCAAGGTTCTGGGGATTCTTCTATCCCTGCCTTCTGTGTTGTCATTGGAGTTTTGGGATTACAGACATGGGCTACTGCATCCAGCTTTATGTGGGTCCTGGGGATCTGAACTTGGGTCCTAACATTTGCACAGCAAAGCACTTGGCCACTGTGTCATCTCCAGTTCATAAATCTAAGCCTAGGGGACCACATTATACAATCACCAGTCACTAACTGAACCGTTGTAGCTGATACACTATAGGGCAATAGTGTAGATGGAACCAGCCAGTGACTGCTGGACAGAGAAAGAAAGGACTCCTAAGAAAGATGTGGTCAGCTAGAAATTGGTGGCTGAAAGTGGATGCTTAGGATCCAGAGAGGATTTTTAAAGTTAAAGAATTCAAGAATCAGACTAGAGAGATGGCTCAGTGGTTAAGAGCACTGATTGCTCTTCCAAAGGTCCTGAGTTCAAAGCCCAGAAACCACATGGTGGCTCACAACCATCTGTAATGGGATCTGATGCCCTCTTCTGGGGTGTCTGAAGACAGCTACAGTGTACTTACATATAATAAATAAATAAATCTTTAAAAAAAAGAATTCAAGAATCCTGCTTCAACGGTTAACTTAGGACTCCCCTCTGCTGGCTCCCGTGGGCTCTCCAGGTTTCTTCTGTTCTTGCCCCTTTACTAATTTCTCCACCAAAACACTTCCTTTTTTCTGTCCCTAAGATGTGCACACTCCCAAACCCTTATGCAGCGATGGCCCTAACTCGCAGAAGTGCTTATTGACTTGTTCGGGACGTCCCCCCTCACCCGAGTCTTCTAAGATATGAAACCATTTTATCTGCCCTTTAGTCACCGTCCTGTGTCTGGGATCCTTGGTATTCATTACCTTATTAATTTCACAGTCAAAATCTTTAGATATGTGGATAGGTAGGTAGAGAACATGGTAATAATAATATAAAGCAATATTCGTGAATTGTCGCTCTTCAGAGACAGAGCAATCCAAGCAATGTGGATTTCTTCTAGTTCTTCTATTCTCCCCAGCTTTCCCCTTATACCAGTGCAACAAACATTTGAGGAGGGTCAAGGGTCAAAAGAAGCAGGAAGGACTTAGTAGGGAGGAATGTTTGCCATCAGCTTATGCACCCTTGCATCGCCCTGGTTAGAGGCACACCACGATTCCCCTGTGCACCTGAGCCGGGGCTCTTGGTTTTGGCCCTCATTTCTGTGCTTGATTTGAAGGTTTGAAGCGGTTTGGATATTTCCTTGAACTTATAAAAAAACAAATCATCACTCACTGGTGGGAATGGGATTACTGACGGATAATCCACTCCGAGATATAAGATGTCAAGTCCAGGCAGGCAGTTTCTAGAGACACTGGTTTATGGGCCAAGTGTCTTTCTGGAAGCACCATTTGGGCTTATTGTTGGATTTATTGCTGATGGGTGGATTACTGCACTCCCCACTGTGGGCTAGCGATTAGATGGCACATCCCCACCTACAGGAATTCATTACAGCAAATGGCCTATTCTGTCTTCTGTTAATTTAGTCTGCAGTCCACAGCGCATCATGTTAATGCTGCCTGGGTAGAAGATGGATGTCGTCCATGCTTATGTAACTTCTGGTTGAGTGCTTTATGCTCTGGCCATGCTTATCCGTGAGTCATAATTATGTCTGTGTTAAAACACGGCAGAGAGCTGTGTGTGCCTGTGTGGGTGTTTTATGGATGGGTGTTGTCTACAGTCTGGGAAGCTAAACCTGTTGGTAAAGCATTTTCATTTACCTAAAAGAAAGATCTTAACATTTAGTAAGGACAGGGTTAATTTCAGTGAACTATTTAGATGTGAAACGAGGCAGCCGAGTGTACAACTGGGTAGGAGCTGGCCTCCTACCTTCCCAGGTGTCCTTGGAGAAGAGGGTGGTAGGTGGAAAGAGTTCTTAGCTTCTCCCTAGGCAGTTTCTGATCATTTCTCTGTACCATGAAGTCAAAAAGGGGGTCCTCAGCCTCAGAAGAGAGATGGCATCACCTTTAAGGTAAAGGAAAACCAGCATGTACAATGGATAAAAGGATCATCTCTGGATCAAGAGCGACGAGTTCTTGAGCAAGCTTTCTTATCTATAAAATGGGATGATAATCGAGTCTGTTTCCTGGGGTAGCTGGAGGATTAAATGAGTTACTACTTGAAAGGGCCCAGTGCCTCACACATTACGGTTCTCAGAAAGCCATCATCAGGAGATTTCATGGAAAGACCCTAAAATCGCTGCTGACGCATTCCTTTTAGCCCCATCAGGAATGACAAATCCCAGTCCATGCTGTCTCTCTTGAAAGTCTGATTAACCTGAGCTCTCCTTTGTCCTTGGAGGGTGGAGAGGGTGATTTCTCCTCCTTCTCGGGAGTTCAGTGTTCATGCAGGCTGTGGTGTGTGTTTGTCTTTTGTGAGGCTGTGTTCCTTCCGCCCACAGTACACCCCCAGCCCCGCAGGCATCAAGGCCTCATTGCCAGGGCTGATTCTTTTCTTCTTGCTCAAGTTCAGACAGCTCTGTCAAAGCCCTTGTTTGCTCTGATGGCGTGTGGGTGACTTCGTGACTGCCTTCCCACCTTACCCAAGACCAGCTCGTTCTCGCTAAAATGCTATGAATTGTTTACTGTGTGGTTCTTACTTAAATGTACCCTAGCCAGCATGGTAGGGGGCCTAGGAGACACTATGTGGACTCCTGGACTCCGAATTAGCAAACCCCAGCTCCCTGTTTACTTCGTTCCCAGAGTTCACCCCCCTCTGATGCACCCCATCTCCACGGGCTTTGAATCCCTTTTCCAGTTAAGAGTGTGTCCCCTGGTTCACGCCGTTCTAGGCTTCCCTAGTCTCTCCCCGGAAGCCATTGTCCCCACCACAATCAGAAAGCAGACACGAACAGAACAGCCACGCAGAACTGATGAGAAAGCTTACTTATTTATGGCTCAAGAGAGGAGTCTGAGGTCCTGCCGACACGCTGCTCGACTTAGCTCTGCAATCTTGTCTCCTTCCTGGACTGTTGAGGCTCACAGTCTTGCTTTATGCCTTTCCTCACTTGAGGGCTGCTGGGAAGTGTCTGGAGAACTGGCTTCTACTGCCTTGTTTTTCCTGATTTTTTTTTTTTCTAAATTAAAGGAATTCACTATGAGGTAGATTCATGCTTCCATATGAATCTAGAAGTAGTAATACGTTTCCTTTGAGTATAAATGAGACCTCGTTTGTAAGACACGGAACTCTTGACTTGGTAGGCTATAGTTCTTTTCCAGGTTGGCTTTTTCTTTAAAAGGCTTTGTGTATGAAAACTAACAACAGCTTTCCTTAGGCCTTCTGCATCAGAAAGTACTGTGTTTTTATCTCCAATTTTCAAACATCTCCGGGATAACCGGGGTAACGGAGAGCAGGGAATTGTTTCAATGTATCACACAAACTAGGTTTGCTATTCCACCCCCACCCCTTGCCCCACTCACCCCACCCCTATCCCCGCCCCCACCCTCAGCGGGCTAGACACAGGTCTCCCTTGAGAGCAGGGCTTGAGAAGAGCTGTGGGCATAGGTTTTAGAGGCAGACTGCTTCTGTTTAAGTTCTGCCATTCACATTTCCTAGCTAGCTGAGCAAACTCGAACAACTTCCTCAGCTTGCTGCGCCCGAGCACCCTCACCTCTAAAACGGAAGGCTGAGAGTCTATTTATCTGTCTCTTAGGGCTCCTGAGAAACGTAACTGAGTTGGTTTGTGTGATACATTTAGGACGGTGCCTAGTGTAGTGGACCTACTTAATATATATCAAGGACCATCTTCTTCGCCTTCCTGCTGGCATTAGTTTACGATCTAATCTAATAACCCCGCTGATAGAAAGTTGAGGGCAGGAAGTGGAACAGATGACAGAAGGAAAAATGACTGAAGCCGAGGGATGGGCACATTCATTACACTAGCCTCTCTGTGAATATTCATTTCCTAGGATAAAATGTAAAGACAGAAAAGGCTGAGCTATGAAGTATGCCAGTGTGGATGGAGCGCAGCGTCGGGAGAGCCCATCCACGCTCGGTGGGAAGCCGAACGGCTGCAAGCTGCTTAGACAACAGTTTGACAGGATGTATCGAGAACCCCCGGATGTTCGTTCCACTTACTATTTTATTGCTGCGTGGAAAAAAAAATTACTCAGAAACTTGGCTTAACACATCCATTTTCTATGCTCACAGACTCTGTGGACGGGAATTTGGACAGGGTATGTGGGGGATGCCTCTTCTTTGCTTCGTAGCTTGGAGCTCCTCAGCTGGGAAAACTCGAAGGCCCAGATGGCTAGCTAGGGCTAGGAAGGTGTCTCCACTCACAGATCTGGGTTCTAGACAGATTTGACACAAAATTTAGGAATGCGTCCTGGAAGACCTCAAGGAACCTCCACGGGCACTGACTTCCGTCCCGCGCGACGGCTTTAAGCCAATCATGGTGTTTATATGGCAGCACAGAGTTCTCAAGGGTGAGGGTCCCAGGCCTCAAGGTTCAGTTGTTTGTTGTTAAGTTAGGCGGGATGCAAAGGGAAAGAAAGTAGATCTCAGACCACCACAGGAAGAATGGTTATGAACTTGAGGGCCAGTTTCATACATCGTGGAACATTTGTGATTTTTGACCCAGTGTTTTCACAACTAAGAATTTGTTTTAATGAAACCATTCAAAAACGTGGATTATAGGTGGGGCTGTAGGTAGGGTGCCTAGGTATATGGAATATCATATAAGTGGCCCTGAGTTCAATTCCCAGTATATGCATAAGCAGAGGAACTGTGCAAAGATTTATACTTACACATATGCATGCATATATTATAGCATAATTTGTGAAAATAAAACATTAGTAATGAAGTTAATGACTATCCCTAGGAAAAAAATAAATAAATACCAGAAATTCACAAAGGTGGTATAAACCCATTAAAATAATATCATGAAATATTTTCATACATAGGAAAATGGTCATGTTTTAAAATGATAAATGTGGGAACCATATTATATTTACTATAATGTAAAATTTATCTTTAAATCTGAATGATTAAACATGATATGAAATGAGACCAGGAGAAACTATTGAATCCTGACAGTGGCCATCTCCAGGGGAGACAATGGATAATTAATTTTTTCATGTTAGTTTTCTGCCTTTCTAAAAATCTCTAAAGTTTGTACACTTTTTTAAAAGATTAATTTTTAGTTTGTGTGTGTGTGTGTGTGTGTCTGTGAGTGTATGTGTGTGTGTAAATGTATGTGTGTGTATGTGTGTGTATGTGTGTGTATGTATGTGTGTATGTGTGTGTATGTATGTGTGTGTATGTGTGCATGTATGTATGTATGTGTGCGTGTATGTGTCTGTGTGTGTGTGTATGTATGTGTGTGTATGAGTATGTGTGTGTGTGTGTACCCACAGAGTCAGGAGAAGTCATTAAATCCTCTGGAGCTGAATTGGAGCTACAAAGCGTGGGTTCTGGGGATCAAACTCAGTTCTTCTGAAAGAACAGCTACTAAGCCATATCTCTACCTGCTGCACCCACACAGACACACATACATACGCCCTCACGCACACCACACACACCACATACATATATACACACATACCACATACCACATACATACATATATACACACACATATCACACCACATAAAACACCCCCACATACCACATTCATACCTATACCACATATACACACATATCACAGATATACAACATGTATACACACACCACATACACACATACTACACACACTCATACACATATACCCCACCACACACACACACACACACACACTCACACTCACACACTCATACACTTACACACACACATTATTAAAACTCCAATATGTTTGTTCCATTAAAATAGTGGCTTCCTACCTCTTTATTTGCTGTATTAAACTATAAAAAACCTTGATGGAGACTTACATTTATATTTATCTTAATCCATTTAGGTTGCTGTAACAAAATATGATGAAACTATGTTGTTCTGTGTGGGTGTGTTCTGTGCATATGCAAACATGCGTGCACACCTGTATACTCATGCATGTGGAAGCCAGAAGAAGTTATCTTTCTCTATCACCTCTTGCCTTATTCCCACAAGACAGGGCCTCTCGCAGAAACGAAGCTCACCATTCCACCTAGGCTGACTGGGCAGTGAGCTCCTCAGTGTTGGGCTAACAGGCATGAGCAGCCATGACCAACTTTTCCATACGTGCTGAGAATTCAAACTCAGGTCTTTATTCTTATATTGCAAGCGCTCTTACCCTGTGAGTGAGCTATCTCCCTAGTTCCTAAAACTGGTTAGCTTATAAACAGCAGAAATTACTCTACACTATTCTGTCCCAGGAAGTCTAAAATCAAGCAAGAGGCTGGTAGACTTGGTGTTTGGTGCCAGGTCACTTTCTAGTTCACCTTCTTACTTCTGGCCTCACAAGGTGAGAAGAATCAGAGGTATTTCTCTTGCAGCTAAAAAAAGAGAGATTTATCTAATTTTTACAGTCTGTGTCTAGGGGAGGAGGGGCCTGCATGTGAGTGACGGAGCCCCTGGAGACCAGAAGCATTGGATTTCCCTGGAGCTGGAGTTACAGGTCGCCATGAAGCACCTGATATGGGGGCTAAGAACCAAACTTAGGGCTCTGTAAGAGCGCTACATGCTCTCACCACTGAGCCACCTCTCCAGTCCCTCTTGGAGTTGTTTTACAAGGCCACTAGTCCCTTTCATAAGGGCTCCATCCTCAGGCCCTAATCACCCTCCTAAGGCTCTTCCTCCTAGAACCATCATCTTAGCGGGCAGAATGCCAGTCAGTAAGTTTGGAGGGGTAGAAATATTCAGACCACAGTAATATTATCAAACATACACACTCTGTATTGGGAAGAGGACGGGTTGCACTGAGCAGCTGCAGCGCTTGGGGCATATTTCAAGTGCAGTTGCACCCTTACTCACCGAATCTCATCGGTGCCAGTCTGAGGCCCAGGAGACCTTCTCTTGGCTCAGGGTCATCAAGGTTGGGAAAGAAAGTGTAAATGTCTGTCATATTCCAGTTCTGCCCTCCTTTCCTGCTCACTGAACATTAAAAAGGAGGTAGACATTAAATCCCATTCTCCAACTCCCAACAGTGTATTTTTCTTGGCTGTAACATTTGCCCTTACAGCTTCATGACTGTTTTCTACGATACTTCCTCAGTACACAGAGAAATCAGCCTCTGTCTCAGTCTCTGTAGGCCTTCACCCCAGACCTTGGAGAGTCTCTGCCATCCCCACAGCTTCCCAGCTCCCCTTCCTGAGATTGCAAACTGTCCCCCTTCACTCGTCTCAGGCCAGGCCAGGCACACGTTTCCCAGTGAGTTCATTAGTTGCTTCTAAATGAGTAGTTGTGTCTATTCTCAGCAGAGGTCATCCTCCGAACCTGTTTGACCCAAATCCGTGGCTTCCACCCCTACTCAGCATGCTCCACTGCTTTCTGCCGAGGTCCCCTCCTGAGACAGATGGTGACAGCCAGCCCTCCCTTCCGCATCCTCATCTGTGAGTTCAACATGTGCAGATTCAACCAAGCTCAGAGCGGAAAAATGGGTGGGGAGGGGAATTCCATTTATACTGAGCACAGAGAGGCTTTTCCTTATCATTATTCCCTAAACTATATGAATGTTACAAGGTTCACTGGGATCTGAGTATGTGTGCCTCTCCAACTTAATCATTGATTCTGTGCTCATCAAGATGACGGTGTTAGCAGGCAAAGCCTTTGGTAGATGATTATGTCTGGGGATAGAACCTTGTTAAACAGGCCCTGCTTTATATAGCATTCACATTGTAAGAGGTACTGTAAATAATCTGGAGGAATATAGGAGAATGAAAAGTGTATGTAAATACTAATCCACCTTTTATAAGGGATTTGAGCACCTATGGATCTTGGTCTCCACAGTAGCCTTGGAGACAGTCCTTTGCAGATGTGGGGTGCATAGGAAACACAGATGTGTACACCTAGATGCCAGCTGATACCCAGCTTGCCCTGATTTCTGGTATACTCAGAAGACTTATTCCATTCTTTTCTCCAACTAAAGTCTCTTGGGATTCATCAATGTATTTAAAGTATAAACAAAATTTCAGACATACAACATAATGATTACAGCCACAGCTTTACTATAATTTGAACAATATACTTAGCATTACGTTTGTAAAAAATATCTTAAGCATTTAATCAGTCAACAGAGTCCTTTGGTAACATTTAAAATTAACTGGTGTCAAAGCTACAGATTATGATCAACATACTTTTCTTAACACTTTCTTGGTCTCAATTATGCCTTACAGTCATCTAATGTTAATGTTTAATATTAAAGGCCAGCTTTTAGGACTATGTAGTCAAAACTACTCATGGTTTGGCTTAAGTCACCTAGAATAAAGAGCAGTTTCTTTTTAATAAACACATCCCAGCTTCATCCTGTGTGCCAGATATGAGCACCAGCTGTCTGTTCCTTACTTTGTGGTTTGTTTCTTGTTATTTGAGTCACGGATTAGAGGCAAGGACACAATAGGGTTTGATATAGAAATGGAAATGGCTGCTGATGCAAACTTTGGTTAAAACATTTTATCCTCTTAATGGATTTTCAAATTGGGAAAGACTTTGACTGCCCTCTCCAACTTTATTTTTATGTTAAATTATTTTGTAAACTCAAACAAACCAATGAAGTGGCCCCGAGGCCATTGGCCAACGTTCTGGTAGTTCTAATGGATTACTGCCTTGGGGTTAGCTGGGCCAGGAGATGTCCTTTCCACAATACACTGTGAGTAGAAGTAAAATTATGTATTACTTCAGGCAACATTTTAAGAGCTGGGGTATACTTTGCCATATTTTGTTCTTCACTGGGTAAAATGGAGCCCACTTCATCTTGCTTCCTAATTCTCTAGATGAGCAGTCTTCCTACCTGAGTTGCTAAGGGGCATGAAGAAACAGGCTCATCAACCTTCTCACACTTCAGGGTTGTTGTTAGAAACACATTATCTGGTGAGGACGTCATCACTAGTAAAGCTAGTTAGATAATGGACAGGTTGTGTACATATAAAGAAGACATATGCTGACTTATGTACAGCAGAAGGTACTTACAGATGGGCCTATAGGTCTGGAAATCATGAGTTTAAAAATCCCTACACAGATGCTGACATATTAATCTACTGGTCACTACCTTTATGATTCATGTGCACAACCATGTCCTGAATTATTTTTCGATCTCGTTATTTTCTATAGCTCTTGCAAAAAGATTTTGAACTAAAGTTTCACAAATTAAGATACAGAATCCATAGCATAGCTCAGTTTATGCAAGGAAATAGCAGATGGTTAGGGGAAAGGTTAATCTTGATTGCTAACTTGGTAGATTCAGAGAATCCTTCCATGAGGGTGTGTCTGTGATCTAATCAATACTTGGATCCATTTGTGGATTCAAAACCTGAATGCATATGGGGGAAACTGTGGAAGGAGAAGCTGATCTTCTGCTTCTTGGTTCCTGTGCCTTGAGAAGCTTTGCTCTCCTGGGCCTTCCTTGACATAACAGATTAAGACCTGAAGCCATGAGGTGAAGTCAAGTCTCCTCTCTTTAGGCCTTTTGTGGGCAGCTGACCCCAGTGGTGAGTGTCAGCTGACACAGATAAATCACATAGTCCAACTCTTGTGTGATGCTGGTGATTTTTTACTTTTTTTGTCTGTGTGTTTTCTAAATACCAAAATTAGTACACAATAAAATATTATTACCTTTGTTCAATGACTGCTTCTTCTCATTTATTTTAAATTTTATTTTCTATTCTGAAAGCAACATGAGCACCTAATAACTATTGTTCTTCCTTTAGAGAATATACACTGTTCCTATGAATCTGGATGTCCTGCGAACTGAGAGAAAGTTTCTTCTCATCTCCCTCTTCCCTTCCCACATTCAACACACATATTAATAAAACTTACACTAGCATCTGTGCTAATTAATATATGCTAGCGAGAAAGAAAAGAGAGAGGATATATCTTATAAAGCTGTGTGTGTGTGTGTGTGTGTGTGTGTGTGTAAAACAATGACCATACTGTTCAATGTCCTTCAGTCTAGGTAGCCACCTACCATTATTTTACGTGAATCTCTTTGTTATTTTATGCACTTGTTTTTTCTGGTTTCTTCCTCAGGTGGCTTGGGTTGCCCTAAGCCTGGGTCCACCTTTCCCATCATTTTGGTTCTATGCATTTCAGTCTACATCTCTTTTTATATAATAGCTATTCCAGGAATAGTATCTCCAGTCTCATTTCCAATTCAATATACACTTGCTGACCAATTACCATATGCCAAGCTGTGTGCTAGGTGCTGGGAATTCAAATAAAACAAGATGAGGAATCTAAAGGGTCAGAAGGACCATGCTGAGCTACTAAGAAGTCCCCCAAATGGTTTGGGGGATTATGTCCTCATCAACACTGAAGCCTAATCGCTGAACCCCCACCTACATGGGAATGCAGTGTAATCATTATTAATGTTTTTTTCTAATATTTTTGCACAGTACAGAGTGGAGTCATTTTTCTTCCCTTTGGAATAAAGGCTAGTCATGGAACTTGGGTTGACAAATAAGATGTGAGTGGAAGCAATATGCCACCTGCACACAAGAGCATTTATTGTTGACTGTGTAGCTTGCCATGCTGGTTAGTGGTAAAGCTCTGGAATTTTGGTTCTTTTCACACCCATGACATGGAGTAAAGCTCCTCTCCCTCAGTGACAACAGTATAGGAATAAAGCCTTTTAAGTCACTGGAATGTGGGACTATTTATTACTTCAGAATATGTTAATTTTCGTCTTTCTTTTTTCCCTCTAAATGTCAACATTTTCTATATAAATCTCATGAGTTAAATTTTAAACAATAAAAAGATTTGTTGTTTTATATTTTGTGTATAAAATTTTCAGAGTTTATAATTTTAAGCAATGTATTATTTGGTGGACCTATCATTATGGGAAACTAATGTGTATTTATATATTTTTTAGAACATATTTTAATCAAAATATAATGACATCCCTTCCCTCTTTCTCTGCTCCCTTTTCCCTGCTCCCTTCTGTAATTGAAATACTTTTTCTTTTCTTCTTGTTGTATACACATACACACACACACACACACACACACACATACACGACCAGTTAGTGGGGGTTCAGCCATTGGTGATGTTAACTCTCCTTCTCTCAGCAGTTATGACCTGCCTGTAGTTCTTTCTTTGTGGTTGATCCTGTGTGGTTTTCCCTCTATTAATATTGTAATTGCTCAGGTCTTGGTTTTGTAGCCCTTTCTCGGAGACAGTGTCCCAAAGCAGACTTCCTCATTTTCTGACCCTTAAAATATTTTCTGGCCCCTCATTCATGATGTTCCCTGAGCCATAGATGCAGGATCTGTGCCACAGATGTTATCAACTAAGGTTTGCACAATTCACTAATTTCTGTACTGTGTCCTGTTATGGCCATCTGTACCTATTTCCTTTGCTGTAAACACAAGCTTCTTTGAAGAGGGGAATTCAGTTTCACTGCTGACGGACTTATCTCCAGATTGGTTGGAATTCTAGTGGGTGTGACTCGGACATCATGGTGATTGTTACTGGCAGCTTGACACAACCCAGAGTCACTTGAGAAGAGTGAAGAATTGAAGAATTGCCTTCATCAGATGGGGCTTGATTGCTAATGGATGGAGGAGAGCTCATCCTGCTGTGGGCTACACTATTCCTAGAACAGGTGGTCCTGGGCTGGATAAGAATGTTAGCTAAGTGAGTCAGAGTGCTTCTCCATAGCTTCTGCTACAGGCTCCTGTTTGAGTTCCTGCCCTGATTCCCCTCAATGATGGATTGTGACCTGGAAGGATAAGCCAAATAAACCATTTCCTCTCCAACTTGCTTTTGTTTGGAGTGTTTTATCATAGCCAAAGAAATCAGTCTCTCTAGTCTGGCCATGGATTGGTGGTTCTGGTGACTTGCAAGACTAAACAATAACGATGCTGAACTTGGACTAACTGTAGTTAGAAGGAACTGTCTCCTCAGGCTCTGTGTATTTTAAGCTCAAGAGGTACTTCACTGTGCCATGAAAGTCTTAGAAATAATACATCCCAAGAGTGATATGTTTGGCAGCAGGAGGTCTGTACTTGAAGAAAGAAAAAGGATCAAGTCTGAGAACAAGGATTAAAGTTCTCTGTGACAATGGAGCCTCAGGAGATGCCTGGCGCACTCCCATGCCTCAAGAGAATCTCTAGTCCTGAGATGTGAGCCCCCACATAACCTCGCTTTCAGAATCATTTACTGCAGCCATCTGAGCTATGTTTCAGTGGAAAGGAGAATGGGTGTGAATGTAGCAAGACATGAAAACAAAAGATAAAGTAGTATGATGATGATTGCTCTCGTTTGCTAATTTTACAAGATATTTAAGTTGCCCTGTGTTGGCAAAGTTGACAGAAATGGTAAATCTCTATAGCCTTTTTGCAGACTGATAAGGTAGCATGTCTCAAAAAATCATATTGCATACCTACGTGGAGAGTAGTTAAAGTCCTGAGTGAGTGTGTACTGCTGATGCAAGCACAGTCATGCCAAGGACTCCAATGCAAAGCCTTCTGTTGTCCAAGTATGAGTGTTTACATACAACTGTCAAGTGTGTACAAAACTCACCTACAGCTGCCTCCTCTGCCCAGATGACTGCAGCCTAAGATTGCTCCTCCTATCAAGACTAGCTAGCCCCTCCTTCTGGTGCTGTCCATCATAAACAAGCTGAGTTTTCATATTATCTCCTAGGTGCTCTCCTTCGGAGTGAGCACAGCCCACCCAATCCCAGCTCTTCTTTTTGTGAGTCTTGCTTCGTCATTCTTGCATCATCCCAGTCAGGTTCCCATGACCAAACCAAGGATGGGATGTCTATTGATGCTTTCTCCCAAGGTATAATTTTTAGACAGGGTTTCCAGAATAAAAATCACGTTTCCAACTTACGTTGCAAGCAGGAATGGGCAGAGGAGTGAGTCCTGGACAGCAGGATGATAGTGGAGGTGATATACTAAGGGCTGATAGCACAGTGCATGGACTATTTGTATTATTCTCACCTGCTCTGTGGAATGAGTGTGTGATGACTGAGCCAAAGCAAGATCTAGGATTGGCAGAGCCACGAGACTGCAAGAATCTGAGGACTTGACAGGATGGGGCAGAGTGACCACCCCAGCTTTGACCTTAGCTCAGATTTGACTTTATTCGTCCCTTATTTTCACTGGGTATCTCAAATGTAGCCTAAGCCTCCCCACTAAGAGCCAGAATCCCCATGTTTGGGAGCCTTATCTTAGGTCGTTGATGGCACATTTCAGGCAAAGATTTTAATAACAAGGACATCTATGACACACATTTCTAGATATGTGAAAGTTTGAAAGAAATTTGCATTTTGGTTAAAGTAGACTTTGTAAAATGGAATAGTATGAAGACTATCAAAGCTACTACACAGAAAACTACTGACGTAAACAAACATTCATTGCCAAATAATGCACATATGAAACAAGAAAATGATCATTGGTGCAACCTCAACTCTCCTCTCTCTATTCCGGAAGCAGATAGTTCCAACTCAACCTATTAACGTCCTTCCTCTCCCTCATGCTTTGTGGCAGGACCTACTTTATCAGATATAGAAAAAGGTCCTGGGCATATGTAACAAATACTTAACAGTTTTACTCTTGGTTGGTAGAACAGCATTTTCTTCTTCTTTTTCTTTTTTTTTACTCTTTTTTTTATTGATATATTTTTTATTTACATTTCAAATGATTTCCCCTTTTCTGGGTCTCCACTCCCCGCAAGTCCCATAAGCCCTCTTCCCTCCCCCTGTTCCTCCATCTACCCCTTCCTGCTTCCCTGTTCTGGAATTCCCCTATACTCTTGCACTGAGTCTTTCCAGAACCAGGGGCCACTCCTCCATTCTTTTTGGACATTCTTTTTTGGATATTTGCTGCCTGCCGGGACAGAAAAGCATCACTAGGTACTGGATCACCCTGAACTTTAGATCTCTGGGGGTGCAAATCTCCAGGGGTCTGCCTGCACTCAGGAACTGAGCACATAGGTGGTTCATCTGCAAGCTAGTCCGGTGCGGGACCTGTGTCCTATGTGAGAATCAACAGAGGGAGTGACCCCCACCACACCATCTTCGCTTCATAATAGAGCAGACAGAGAACACCTGGTTGACCTCGACAACCTAAGTATAACATTGCTTGAGACAAGACTGAGCAGGGCTCCAAAGGCACAAAAGAGGAAGGCAGCATATCAGTAATCTGTGCCAGAGGAAACCCGGCCATCCAGTGTTGCAGAAATAACCTTAAAGATCCACAGTAGGTTGAAGCACCAGCCAGTGACAATAAGACCATCTAACACCTGGGAGAACTAGATGGCTAAAGGCAAACGTAGGAATGTTACTAACAGAAACCAAGGCATTATGGCAGCATCTGAACCCAATTCTCCAACAATAGCAAGTCCTGGATACCCCAACACACCAGGAAAACAAGATTTGGATTTAAAATCACTGGTCATGATGCTGGTACAGGAACACATGAAGGACATACTTAAAGAAATTCAGGAGAAAATGGATCAAAAATTAGAAGCCCTTACAAGGGAAACACAAAAATCATTGAAAGAAATTCAGGAGAATACAAAAGCCAATAAGGAGGAAACGCAAAAATCACTTAAAGAAATACAGGAGAACTTTGATCAACAGGCAGAAGTCATGAAAGAGGAAGCACAAAAATCTCTTAAGGAATTAGAGGAAAACACAAACAAGCAAATAACGTAACTGAGCAAAAACTTCCAGGATCTAAAAACAGAAGTAGAAACAACTAAAAAAGCACAAAGGGAGACAACTTTGGAGATAGAAAACCTTGGGAAGAAATCAGGGACCATGGACGCAAATATCAACAACAGAATATAAGAGATAGAAGAAAGAACTCAGATGCCGAAGATACCATAGAAACCATGACTCAACAGTCAAAGAAAATGCAAAATGCAAAAAGCTTGTAACCCAAAACATCCAGGAAATCCAGGACACAATGAGAAACCCAAATCTAAGGATTATAGGCATTGATGAGAGTAAAGATTTACAACTTAAAGGGCCAGCAAATATCTTCAACAAAATTCTTGTATATCCATGAATATACAAGAAGCCTACAGAACTCCAAACAGACTGGACCAGAACAGAAACACCTCCCGTCACATAATAATCAAAATCCCAAATGTACTAAACAAAGAAAGAATACTTAGGGCAGTAAGAGAAAAAGGGCAAGTAACATATAAAGGAAGACCTATCAGAATTACACCAGATTTCTCACCAGAGACCATGAAAGCTAGAAGATCCTGGGTGGAGCTCATGCAGACTCTAAGAGAACACAAATGCCAGCCGAGACTACTATACCCAGCGAAACTCTCAATTACTATAGATGGAGAAACCAAGATATTCCATGACAAAACCAAATTTACACAATATCTTTCCACAAACCCAGCCCTACAAAGGATAATAGGGGGAAAACACCATTACAACGAGGGAAACTATACCCTGGAAAAAGCAGGATATTAAGCTTCTTTCATCAAACTCAAAGAAGATAGCCACACACGTATAAAATTAAAATAAAAAATGATAGGAAGCAATAACCACTACTCCTTAATATCTCTTAACATCAATGGACTTAATTCCCCAAGAAAAAGACATAGACTAACAGCATTTTCTTCTTTTGATTTTCTGATATATATAAGAAAACCCAAATGCTAACATTTATTATTATTAGTTGTCTTTCTTTCCTCCTCTCTTCCTTCCTTCCTTCCTCTCTTCCTTCCTTCCTTCCTCTCTTCCTTCCTTCCTCTCTTCCTTCCTTCCTTCCTTCCTTTCTTTCTTTCTTTCTTTCTTTCTTTCTTTCTTTCTTTCTTTCTTTCTTTCTTTCTTTCTTTCTTTCTTTCTTTCTTTCTTTCTTTCCTTCTTTCAGACATGTCTTGCATTGCAGACCAAGCTGTTGTTAATTAATCCTTTTGAATGCACCTTCTGAGTGATAGAATATGCTTCTAACTTAAAAGTCATTATTTTTAAAATGGGCTCTAGAGTTTATTAATAATTGTCCAAATTTATGGTGAAACAAAAAGTTTCACAATGAGTTAATGGCTTAATTATAGTCCATCAAAGCTATGGAACATTATTCACTATTATAAAGAAATGATCAATCATGCTACTAGAAGACATGAGGAAATTTTTCAGTTACTGAGTGAAAGACTGAATTTGAAAGTAATTTAATAGGTACTATATGAGTTCAATTCAATGACATCCTGGAATAAGGCTACTATTCTGGAGGACCGCAGGGCAGTGACACTCCTCTGCATGATACAATAGGAGATACACATCATACATGGTGCCCAAAGTCATAAAACTCATGATACCAAGAATGAATGAACTTAATGTTGACTATGGAATTGAGTTATAGTGATATATATCTCATGTAAGCTCATCAGTTGTAAGCAACATCCATTAGGGGCACATAAATTACAAAAGAGATGCTGAAAATGGGGGCCCTTACGCATGTGTGAACTCAGAGAATATGACTGAGTTATCATTTTGTTGTTTTGTTTTTGCTGTGACAAAATACTTGACCCAACTATCTTAAGGAAGGAAGGGTTTATTTTATCCTACGGTTTAAGTGTTTAGTCCAGCATGGTGGGGAAGAAATGGAGGCAGAGACATAAAGCAGCTGATCATGTGGTATCTGAGGCCAGGAAGAAAAGAGAATCCAGCACTGGAGCTAAGCTTGTTTCCTCTGAGATCCCAGCCACACCCATTAGCAATGGCTCTTCCTTCTCCATTTAAACCTAGCTGAAAATGCCCCATGACCACAAATAGAAGTTTGTCTCTTTAGGTTATTCCAAACTCAGTCAGGTTGACAATTAGGATTAGTCAATAGGGGCTGCAAACTTCTCTTTTAATTTATTTTTTCTTTTGTGGAGAACTAATCTTTTTTTTTTTATTCAATATATTCTTTATTTACATTTCAAGTGAGTTTCCTTTTCCTGGATCCTCCCTCCCCATAAGCCCTCTTCAGTCCCCCTGTTCCCCAATCCACCCCTTCCCACTTCCCTGTCCTGGTATTCCCCTACACTGCTGCACTGAGCTTTTCCAGGACTGGGGGCCACTCCTTCCTTCTTCTTGAGCATCATTTGATATGTGCATTGTGTCTTCGGTATTCCAAGCTTCTAGGCTAATATCCATTTATCAGTGAGTGCATACCATGATTGATCTTTTGAGACTGGGTTACCTCACATAGAATGATGTTCTCCGGTTCCATCCATTTGTCTAAGAATTTCATTAATTCATTGTTTCTAGTGACTGAATAGTACTCCATTGTGTATATGTACCACATTTTCTGTATCCACTCCTCTGTTGAGGGACATCTGGGTTCTTTCAAGCTTCTGGCTATTATAAATCGGGCTGCTATGAACATAGTGGAGCATGTGTCCTTATTACATGCTGGGGAATCCTCTGGGTATATGCCCAGGAGTAGTATAGCAGGGTCCTCTGGAAGTATCATTCCCAGTTTTCCGATGAACTGCCAGACTGACTTCCAGAGTGGTAGTACCAGCTTGCAACCCCACCAGCAGTGGAGGAGTGTTCTTCTTTCTTGTGGAGAAATAATCTTTAAAAATTAAGGTCTTAAAATTTATAAAAAAAAAAACTTTCAAAAATTCTTTTGATATACACCCTCCTCTCTCTGTGAGTGAGTGTATGTGTGTGTGTGTGTGTGTGTGTGTGTGTGTGTGTTGTGTATGTGTGTGCACAGGTACCTGTGCAGGTCAGAAGAGAGCATCACATCCTAGATTTGGAGTTACAGAGGGGTTGTAAGCTGCTTAAGATGTCTGCTAGGAACAAAACTCAGGTCCTCTGTGCTCTTACCTGCTGATCCATCTCTTTAGAGGTCCAAACCATTCATTGAGTATTTTTTGAGGTAACAAAAGTAGAGGGGTAAAGTCATCCCACCTTTCCTACTAGTGCAGTGAAGTTTGAGACCACATGTGGTCATTTCCTGTCCATCCTACCTCCAGAACACAGCACACATCTCTATCAGCTTGAAGTTGCCTCTAGCCTCACCTCTAGTCCAGAGTCAGTCAGACTCAGGCCAGGAGATATTTGCCCGAACCTCCTTTAGAGCGATGAGGAAGATGAGGGAAACGTGAAATGGTTTGCTGTCATATTTCTGGTGAAGAAAGAGCCATAGAGACCTCTGGCCGTTCATCACAGTCCTGTCATCCTGTCACCAAATCCTCACTGCCTCTGATCTTCCGCCTGACAAATATTGTACCCATTCCTGGTTTTTAACTCTGGATAGATCTAAAATATCAGCCAGTTGACTGGACAACCTAACTCTTGTGACATGTGTACAAAGAGAATGAAGTCTATGTTTATAGTCCTGATGTGTGGTTGTGTCACAGTTATGATAGAAAATGACAGTTTTGCAGCGTGTTCTTGTTCTGGGCAGGATCTGGGTAGCCAAGTGTGGAATCTGAGGCTCCAGTAAGTTATACAGGAAAGAAATAGCAGGACGATGTTTTGCTGTCCATCAGTGAGACTGAGAAACTTGTGCTCACTTGATCATTTTCAGCTGCCCAAGTGTCTTAGTTTGCTTTTTATTGTTATGAGAAACACCCTGGCCAAAATCACTGTGAAGAACCTGCTTGTTTTGCTTTACATTTTATGGTCCATCATGATGAAAAATCAAGGCAAGAACTCAAGGCAGAAACCTAGAGGCAGGAACCGAATCAGAGGCCATGGAGGAGGGCTGCTTACTGGATTGCTCTCAATGGCTTGCACACCCCGCTTCCTTCAGCCTAGGAACACCTGTCCAGTGTTGCACACCCCACAATAAGCTGGGCCTCTCCCCATCAATGATTAATCAAAAACATACTCTTACAGACTTGCCTATAGGCCAACCTGATGAGGCATTTTCTTAACTGAAGTTCCCTATTCCCAGATGACTCCTGCTGTGTCAAGTTGATAAAAAGTAATTCATATATGACTCAGTGGTTAAGGGCAATGATTGTTTGTTTTCCCAGAGGTCCTGAGTTCAATTCCCAGTAACCACATGGTGGCTCACAACCATCTGTAATGAGAGCTAATGTCCTCTTTTGGAGTGTCTGAAGAGAGTGACAGTGTATCTCATACATAAAATAAATAATTTTTTTTTTAAAAAACGTAACTAGTATACTATGTGTCCTAGGTAGGTTTTCGTTGCTGTGAAGAGACACCATGACCAAGGCAACTCCTAAAAATAAAAACAGCATTTAGTTGGGGCTGGTTTACAGCTTCAGAGGTTCAGTTCATTTTCATCAAGGCAGGAAGCATCACAGCATCCATGCAGACTTGGTGCTGGATAAGGAACTGAGAGTTCTACATCTTGACCTGAAGGAAGCCATGAGGAGACTCTGTTCTACCCTGGGTAGAGCTTGAGCATTTAAGACTTCAAAGCCCTACCCACAGTGTCACATGTGTCACATGTTTTTTTAAACAAGACCACAACTACTCCAATAAGGCTACACCTCCTAATAATGCCACTCCTTATGAACCAAGCATTTAAACACATGAGTCTATGGAGGTGCCAAACCTATTTAAGCCACCATACTACTTCTTCAGACACTCTGAAGTCTTCTGGATCTACAGAAAGAAAAGAGGAAGTATTGGTCATTCTATTTACAAAGGATGTACTAGAATGGAAGGCATTCATAACAGTTTAACTCAAGAGGTTGATCTTGAGCTTATACTGTAGGCACAATTGTAGTTCTGAGTGGCCAGGAAGGATGATGGAACAAGCCACAATTACTATGGGAGACATGTTTCAGTTGTTGATACAAAACGTATACATATCTGAAGGTCAGAAGACAACTTGTGGAAGTCAGTTCTCTTCTTCCACCATGGTAGGCCTGAATGATCGTTAGTAACAACAGCAAATTCCTTTACCCACAGAGCCATCCAACCTGCTCTCCAAGCCTGAGTCTAAAAATAACTTGTTTTTACAACTTTCTGTGTCTGACACAGAGTAATATTATTAAAACACTTATTAAAACAATGACATCTTCTAGAATTTTCTAGGTAGAATGGCTACTGGTCTTATCGGATGTTTGAGGATCCAAGATAGAAAGCAAATTTAATGGAAGCACACAAAGAAAGAAATCCCCTCTTGGTAAGCTTGCTGGCTAAATTGCCTGCTGGTTTGAAGAACGCAAAGTGTTCAAGGGTCCAGAAATAAATCATAGCTCCCTTCTTTTACACGAGGAAGGTTTGTTTTCTTAATTACTATGACTCTATTTGTTTCCCATAACCACCTTGAAAGTGCAAGAGGGTGTTTCCATCTTGGAAAAGTAACAGACTTCGTTAAGTGATTTGCTCTAGCTAATCTGTGAAGGAGAAGCACAATGATCATTTTCTAAATTAACCACACATATGGCTGAAGTCTGAGAGTCTGTGTGATGTAATCAAAGCACTTACTGCCTGGCCTTAGACTGCTGTAACTGTGGGTACAGTTTCTGAAAATACTCTCAAAGTTTGAAATGACAAGTTTATACACATCCGTTTTAGATACAGGAATTCCAACACACCCACCCACCCATCCTCCCACCCACACCTCCTCATGCATATACAGTTGGCTCTCCCTATCTGTTCTGCTGCTGTGGACTCAGCCAACCATAGATTAAAACATATTCAGAAAGTTTTTGCATCAGTACAGCACACATACAAAACTTTTCTTGTCACTCTATAAGCAATGCAGTAAAATAAATATTTACATCTTATTTAGACATTATAAATAATCTAGTGATGATTAGGACATGCATAGGCTATATTTAATGCCATAGAACTGGTGCAAAGACTTGAGCATCTGCATACTTTGGTGTCTCTGCAGGATCCTAGACTCAGTGCTCTATGGATACCATGGGACTATATATATATGTATGTTTATAAGTATGTGTATCTGTATATGTATACACACACTTGACACTAGGATTGGCAGATCTTTATATTTATTCTATAATATCTTAGTTATTATACATACATATGCTTATGAATAGACATACACTAATATAGTTACCTTGGATTCGCACTGAGAGGGTTATATAAAATGATATTCTAGAGAATAGTTATGATTTTCCTCAAATATAATTTTAAAAGTTATGGTAGAGAGAATTATGTTTGAAAATTGAGATTAATTGAATTCACCTCCACCCCTTTTTGAGATATGATTGTATTATGTAGCCCAAGCTAGCCTGGAACATAAAAGCATCTGCTTTAGCTTACAGAGTTCCCAGGTGCCTCAACGCACCCAGCTTACATAGTTCTTATGCTTGGTTCAGAGTCTTGGAAGTAGTTGGGACAGGACGGAATCAGTGTCTTTTGTGAAGCAAGAGCAAGAAGGGGTCGTAGCACATGTTAATGTAGTGCTGATAGTTTTTCCAAAGGTCAAGGACATTCTTTTGGTCAGGAGAATCACCTGAGAATGTTGAAAGCTAAGAACCAAAAGATTCAGGGCAACATGGGGCTGAATTATTGGTGCTGGAAAGCAAGTGATGAGAATGTGGGGGTCGGGGGAGATGCTGCAGTGAAGGGAACGAAAGCTACTTATGAACATCTTCAACGTTGTCGTGGGGTGAGTATGGTTGTCTAGGGCATCGCTGACTCTGTTCTTTGGCATGAAGGAAGAATTGGATGACTCATGAAGATGGAAGATCAGGCTGCAGAGTCAAGAAAGTAAGGAGAAGTCTAGATGCAAGTCTGCTTCACGGAAGCTGGTTTGGGTATTTTCTAGGGCCTCTGGGTCTCCGTTTTCTCCTATTAAAACTGTTTAGACACCTGCCCCAGTGGCATTCTGGCTCTTTCTCCTTGCAATGTCTTACAGGACTAAGAAGCCACCATCTCAGGGAGCCTCCCTTCACTCATCCTGCCTACTGTAATTACTCAATCCCTCTTTCTAAAGTCCCCACCCTTTTGCCTACGACAGAGAATCTTAAGAGTGTTCTTGGGGGCTCTAATATGTGTTTGAGAAACAGAACAAGGACAGTGGCCAGCAGAAGGGCATAGCTGGGTTTGGGATGAAGGAATTGGCCAACAAGTCCGTTTTCCTCACACTTTTCTTGAAGAATAACTACTTTCAAGTCTAGAGACTCAGCCATTGCCATCCCAAATATGTGATTTAGACGTCATTTCAACCCAATAATTTCATGGCATACTTCATGCCATGGTAAAAGCTCTTTTTCATTTCTTCAAGATTTAGTGTATGGCATATATACCCAAAAGGCTGCTGAAGACCAAGGGTCCGAGTCTTCTTTGTTTGGTGTCTAACACAAACCACACAAGGCTTTGTATTGACTAGTAAGTAGTAGCTCAGGAGATGTTTTATTTAAACAAGTTTCTTAAAGGCAGATAATTGGGATCTGTCTCTTGATTTAATTAAGTTCAATCAATGCATTGTAAAACTTTCAGGGAAATTCAGTTAAAGGTGCTCAGAGCAATGTCTGAAACATCCGGATCATTCTCAATCTCTGTTGGCATTCAGAAGAATGTGACCCTTGTCCTCTTATGCCCGCCGAAAGTACCTGGCTGGAGCTGGGTGTGCGGTTCATGACTGCAATCTCGGAATTTACGACACAGAGGCAGGAGGATCAGGAGTTAGCCATCAGCTTTGGACACATAGAGAACTTGAGATTAGGCTGGGTTGCAGTAGAACCTGTCTCAAAAACCCAATCAAGAGTCTAAAGAGCCCTGGCTGCTCTTTCGAAGAACCCATCTTCGATTCCCAGCATCTGCATGGTGACTTGCAGCAGTCTGTAACTTCAGTTCCTTGGGATCTGATGATCTCTTTTGTACTTTACTGGACCAGGACATACACTTGGGGCACAGATATCCATGCAGGCAAAAGGCTCACACATGTAAAATAAATAATAATAAAAGTTCTTAAAAATTAAAAAGAAACCAAGAACAGCAACATTAATAATACATTTTCAAAGGAACCTGGTTTGGATGTAAGGGAGAGAACTGTAAGGATGGGCTTGCATGCAATCGTACGAATCCTACCTGTCTTTGGCAGCTTTTCAGGAGTGACATCCAGGGCAAACAGTCCGCTTCGCCTTGGTGTTTCTCAGCAAATCAGATTTTTTTTTTTTGAGAACACATCAACTATAATTACAAGTACCTGAAAGTCAGACATGTCCCGTGCAGGATGTCTTTATGCCTCTGACTGCTTATTACAGTGTCACATGACAACAGGGATATAAGGTAGGTGAACCTTGAACTGGCTGACAGTGAAAAATTGCTTTTACTTTTGTGACGGCCCTGGAGAACTGACAGCCTCTGACTACCAGCTTCTTCCTGACTCAATTATCATGCTTCCCGACTCTTGAATATTAGGTCAAAGTTTTTGAAATCTACTTAGCGAGAGCTACCTGTCCGCGTGGCAGAACTCAGTGGGTGATCGATCAGTCTGTCTTCTCTTCCTGGTTCTCTTCATCACGACTTCAGCTCTCCTCTGTGAACCTGAACTCAGTGTCTCATCTCCAGCCTGGAACACTGGTCCGAGGTCAATCCTACTCCATAGTTCATTTAAAATTTACCTCTCTTAGGTACCTGGGTAGTATATATTGATGCTGGAGTTGAAATAAGATTGATGCATGATCATCTTCCCTAGGCTGTACAGCCAGTCCAAGGCTAGCCTGAGCAACATGAAAGCCTATCTCAAAAGAATAAAATAATTTTAAAAAGAAAGAATGAAAGAAAAGAACTCATGAGGTCTTCCTTTTCAAGGAAGCCACAGTCTGCAATAGAATATGTAGGTGTATGCTTATGAGGTAGGGTTATGAGTCCACCATAAACACATACCCAGAAGATCTTAGCACTACTAAACGTGGAGCTTCGTGAGGGAGGTGGCCTTTATGGGGTCATTTCCACATACCTAAAATCCAACATGTCACATCAAGTATTTGTGACTTCCTTTCCTAAGCCCTCATGCTTCCTAATTGTTCTTTTCAATCTACCACACCACTCAGCCGTTAAATCCAGCCAGTCCTTTTTGTACACTTCAGCTCTGCCTATAATAACATCTGGAAATATTGTTCTCAGCCTCTAGCTATCACTGTTCTAAGTGCCTAAGATTGTCAGTGCTCAAAAAGCTGAAAAAGAAACAATCAGGCCAGCTGAACCCACCTGTCTGTCCACACCCATATACCACTCACACACCCCGGCAGCGGCCTCTTGGCTGGTCTGGCTGGCGCCAGGCCTGCCCGCCGCCATGGTCTATCTGGGATGTTGTTGGCGTTTATTTGCCCGGAGTCAAGTGGCTTTATGATGCAGAGAGGGGAGGAGGCAAGCACCTACCTAAGCCTGTGAAACCTGTGTGCAATAATGTGAGTGGGCAGAACAAGAAGAAGGGCAAGAGGACAGGAAATATCTAGAGATTCACCAGCCTTGCCAGCAAAAAAGCAATAAAGATAACAGCAAGAGGGAGATGCCAAGGCCTGGGGCTGGGGGCTGGCATTTGCCTCCTGTGGCTGCTGCAGTGAATTACCCCAAACTTGATGGCTTAAGGCCAGAAAAATCGATATTCTCAGAGGTGTGAGGCCAGAAGTCCAAAGTCATTATCACTGGGTTGAAACAGATGCATTGACAGGACCACCACACTTTGCTATGTCTGGAAGTTTCCTGACGGGTGTCTGCATGATGCCCATCTCTGCCTGGGGGCAGGGTGGGAGTGGGATTTGTCACTCTGCACTCTCTTTTTTGGTTGGTTGGCTTCCTGCCTTTTCTTGTAAGGATGCATGCAGGATCCACTCAGATAGTTCACACAATCCACCCCCCCCCCCATATCAAGACAGTTGTTTCTTAATGTAGTCTTCCCTGCAAAGCCCTCTTTGGTCTCATAAAGCCATATTTATAAGCTCTGGAGATGTGGATGAGGAATCCTTTAAAAGGGGTGTGATTAGCCTATGACCATAACACAGTCAGTTTTAGATAATGACCCAGGCATATAAATTCGCTCTCATGTTTGCTTTAGAACTGTTGTTGGGGTTTGGAGATGTGAATGAGACATGGTAGCTACCTTTGCTGATCTGAATCAACAAAGGTCCAGGGGCATCTTCCAGGACACAGAGAATGCACTAGGACCTAAACCACAGTTCTGGAAACATCTGTGTGTTATTTCTTGTAGTAGGAGGCCAGGACATCTATATAATTGGGGGGGGGGAACCACATAACAGGGGTGCTTGAGCAGTGGAGGACTGCTCTAAGCTGCTGTTTCTCCAATAGTAAAATGGTACCTTGGAAGTTGTATTAGTTACTTTTATGTTGCTGTGATAAAACACCATGACCAAGGTGACTTATAGATGGAAAGGTCTGTTTGGGCTTTTTATTCCAGAGGGGATAAGAGTCCCCCACGGTGGGGAAGTATCTCAGCATGAGGCAGGCGTGGCAGCTAAAGCAGCAGCTGAGAGCTCGAATCTTGAATCACAAGCTTGAAGCAGAGAGAGAAAACTGGAAATGGTCTTCAAGCTTTCAATGCCTGCCTCCAACAAGGCCACATCTCTTAACCCCCAGCCCCGGCCCCAGATAGCACCATCATTGGGGACCAAGCATTCAAATGTTGGAGACCATGGGGGTCATTTCTCACTCAAACTAACAGATTTAGCTCCACTGTAGAACTGTTTGTTCTGTAGCCACTTTGTGATGGTGACTCCATTCTAGGCTAAGAAACAATGCAGCTGCTTTAACTCAGGATTTCAAATTCCATCCTCTGCTTCCAAGCCAGTATTTCCTCCCACTTTTGTGCCAGTAGGTCTAGCCTTTGACAGTGCTGTGAATATAATGTAAATGTAGCTGAGTGGGATCTCAGCGCTCAGGATGGAAAGGCAGGGGCATTAGGAGTTCATGATCATCTTCCCTAGGCTGTACAGCCAGTCCAAGAATAGCCTGAGCAACATGAAAGCCTATCTCAAAAGAATAAAATAATTGTAAAAAGAAAAAATGAAAGAAAAGAGCTCATGTGGTCTTTCCTGCCTTGGATCTCTTCCACAATTTGCAAGACCAGCCTCTTCTTATCACTATAATCCCCAACCAGATGCCATTTCTTTCAGAAAGTCTCCTTAGAATCCCAGAGAAATCTAAGCAGCTTCCATATTCACAGAACCTGCTGGTCTTACTGCACTTGACTGGCTCTGATGCATGTATCAAACTTTCACTTTTTCTTGTGTGCCTATTTGTGTGTCTGCACATATTCAGTGTGTATGTAAGTGTGCAGATGTGTGCATGTGCATGTGTACACATTCACTGTGTGTGTGTGCACACATTCAGTGGGTGTGTGTATACAGGTGTATCTGTGTTGAGGCCAACCTTGGGTGCTGTTCTTTAAGGCATCTTTTTTTTCTTTTACGTGATTTCTATGGATCAAACTCAAGTCCTCATACTTGCCTAGCATCTTAGTTTTGTCTCCTGTTGCTATGATAAAATGCACCTTGAAAAGAAACTTAAAGGAGAAAGGATTTAGCTTACAATTCCAGGTTATAGTTCATGACAAAGAAGTCACAGCTACAGGGTCTTACTGGAGCTGGTGACATTGTATACATTGTCAAGAGCAGAAAACAATGGGTTAATGCATGTACAGGAACATTCAGTTTGCTCTCTTCTTTCCACTCAGTCTAGGGCGCAGAACATGAAATGAAGCTACCCACATTCAGGGTGGGTCTTCACAGTTAATTCAACAAAACAGAAACTCCACAAGACAGCCAGTGGAAACGATGATTCCAGTTTCAGTGAGAGACCCCGTCTCAAACACTAAAGTGGAGAGTGGTTGAGAAAGATAAGATACCTGCTGCTGCACTCTGGCCTCCGTGGGCACGGGCACATGGAAGCACACACGAAGAAGAAAGAAGCAGTGGGAAAACCAGTCTACCGGGAGAAGGAAGGCAAGTGGGAGTTGCAGCCGTAACCCCCGAGCTACACAGTGGCCTGGCTCAATAGAGCTAAGGTAGACTTGGAGACCAGTGGTCAGGACATGGATTTATTTGAATTAGAATTTTCTAGAATAGAAGTAGAAAGTGGGAAAAAAGAGGAATCAAGGATGATGTCCTGGTCAGGGATTTTTCTTTTTTTTTCTCTTTGTTTTGTTTTGTTTTGTTTTTCCGAGACAGGGTTTCTCTGTGTAGCCTTGGCTGTCCTAGAACTCTCTCTGTAGACCAGGCTGGCCTCGAACTCATAAATCTGCCTGCCTCTGCCTCCCAGAGTGCTGGGATTAAAGGCCTGTGCCACCACCGCCAGGCAATTTTTCTTTTTTTGTCAACTGAACACAAACTGGGGTCCCCTGGGAAGAATGCACCTCAATTGAGAAAATGCCTCCTTTATTTTCTTTATCATTGGTTTGGGAGGGTCCATGCCATCGTGGGCAGTGCTGTCCCTGAGCAGGTGGGCCTGGGTTATATAAAAACAGTAGCCTGAACAAGTCATGGGGAGCAAGCCAGTGAGCCCCATTTCTCCTCCCTCCATTTTAGCTCCTGTCTCTAGGTTCCTGCCTTGAGTTCTTGTCCTGACTTCCCTTCACAGTTAGACTGTGATCAATATGTGTAAGCTAAATAAACCTTTTCCTCTCCTGAGTGTTTTTTGTCATGTTGTTTTATAAAACCAATAGAAGCCTAACTAAGACAGATGAGGAGATGTAAGGAGTTTCATTATATAGGAATGTAGTCCTAGAACATTACTATCTAATGAACATTCTGCATCTAAATGAAAATTCTACATCTAAATGAACATTCTACATCTAAATGAACATTCTACATCTAAATGAAAATTCTACATCTAAATGAAAATTCTACATCTAAATGAAAATTCTGGAGAAAGGGAGAGAGTAGGGGAGGAGGAGAAAGGAGGGAGGAAAATACACTCACATATGAGAAGAGGTGGGAAGAGATTGAGCACGGGGTACAAGCTGTATGCAAGAACCTGTTGAGGGATAAGGCACTGTCAATGCACAGATTGCATTTATAGTCATCAGAATAAAGTGACAGTGAATTAAAGAAAAGAAACTTACGATCTGGAGACTGGTTGCACCATAATCACCAAAGATCAAAGGTCGTTGAGATGGCTCCGTGGGTAAAAGTGCTTGCTGGCAAATCCGAGGACTTGAGTTCAGTAGTTCAGTCCCTGGAACCCATGGGAAAAGACTGCAGAGAACGGACGCCTGAAAGTTGCCCTCTGACCCTCACATGCTCACCGTGGCATGTACATACCCACACTCACCCACACATGATGTGTACTTCCAATAATTACACACACACACACACACACACACACACACACACACACACACACACACTTCCCATCGAGGGAGCTGGTTGGGGAGAGAGAGAGAGTGAAAGTGTAACTGAGAAGAAGAGATGCCAAGAGGCCAAGCTTTTCCAAAGGACAGGAGTGGCAACTGCCCCCAAAACTGCTAAAGAACAGGACCTGGACTCTGTTTTGTTGGTGCTGCCAAGCTGAGTGTGAGGAGATGCTGCATGGATATTTGTTGAACGAAGAAAGAATGAAGGTAATGCTTGCGTCTCTATTTGCCCAGCAAAGAGTACCTTTGTAGCCTTTGAGGTGGAATTAGACTAGTTTATTGATTCATACAGAAAAGACATCACATAGAGCCTTGAATTCACCAAGACAGAATCAAACAGAGGATGCCTCCATGGGTATCCAGTCCATCTAGATCACCTGCTGGTAGAAAAACCAGAGGTAAAAGTTTCTGTTTCCTGACATTGAAGCTGAGCTGTAGGGTGCTGATGCAGAGAAAGAGGCCGCGAGAAAATTGCAACGGCCTATTGCAACTGCCTACGTGTCCTTTTGTCTGATAAGAGAGACAGGGTTTGCTCTAAAAGATACTAGCATGAGGGATAAAGCAGCTATCACACCCCCTCTTCCCAGAAAAACCTTTCATGACTGGCCAAAGGTTAGTTACCCACCAGGCTGATGAGTCACAGTGGGAGTGGCCAGACCTTTGAAAGCTAAATCTCCTTAGGGCAATGATAGCTCCCCAACTTGCCTAAATAGAAATATAACTGAGGTACAACTGTCTGATTTTTGTTTGTTTGTTTGTTTGTTGTTTGTTTCTATGTAGCTACGCATTTTGGCAGGGTGGGGAGGACCAGGGAAGGAGTTAAGGAAACTCATTAGAATTCATTTTAATATTATGCTTTATTTAATTCAATGTATGTCATGTAGATATGCAATCAAAGAACATAATTATTGAGAAGACAGTTTATGCTCATTTCTTTTGGCGATGCGTCTGAAGTCTGGTGTATATTTTACACTTGTAGCACATCTCAACACAGACCAACCACACACTCAACAGCTTGCGAGCCACACGTTGCTGGGACTACCAATTGGGACAATGTAAGCCAAAACCTAGATTCTATTGGGGTTGGAAAGTTAGTCCCGTGGTAGTGCTTGACTTATCAGCTAAAGGTCCTGGACTTGATCTCTAGAATTAGGAATCAGCAAACTGGCAAACCTGTTACCTTTAGAGGTAGGTACTGAGATGTTTCCAGTATAGCACTGATCCCTCCATCTAGTCGCCCCGTTTAAATTTAATATCCCAGGCTTATGGGGGAAGGTTTTCTCAGGAACATAGATCCCAAGTCAGAGGAATGACACAGTGGCCCTCTCCTGACTTTCTAGGCCATCTTCCCCACAACCAGGTACCTAGTTTATACTGTTGGGAGCCTTTTATACCACAGAGGACCAAATGGATAAACACAGGTGTCTGAAGCCTGGACGCCAGCCCAAAGGGAACTAACACTGTATGGGCATCCACCTCTTTCCAGCTCCTTCTCAAGGCTCATGAGCCTGCAGATATTTCCTCTCCCTCCGTGCTGGTGGCCATGTGTTTGCGGAAGGTCAGCACTCACAGGAATTGTCTGAACACATTGCAGGATCTCAACAGACCGAGGTCTCAGTACATGAACAATTTGAGTGCCAATGTGTTCCACATCAGACAACACTTACTCTTGAACAACTATGCCCTGAGGGAAGAGTGCTGTTTACCCTCGGTTTCCATGGGAGATTAGGTCTAGGACCTCCCACAAATATCCAAATGTGAGGATGCTGTGGCCCTTAGAGAAAATATCACAGTATGCACACATAACCTGGACATATCTTCCTCTGTATTCTTAATCATGTTTAGATTCCTTATAATACATAATGCAAGTGCTGGATAAACAGTTGTTATATTGTGTTGCTTAGGAAATATCAAGGGCAAAAAAATCTGCATATATTCAGTACAGATACAGTTTTCAACTATTTTATCTTCTTTTTCTTTTCTTTCTTTTTTTCTTTTTTCTTTTTTCAGTGTCAAATATTAAACCTCGACTCTACAATTGCAGCAAGTGTGCTACAACTTAGTAGTGTCCTTTTTAAGTATGTAATTGGTTGAATCCGTGGCTGTAGAATCCGAGGATATAAAGATCCAACTATGTTTAATTCAGAGAAATGAGTACACAATGACATACTGGAGCTATGTCTGCCCTTTAATTAAGGGAGGGGCACAATAGGGAAGTGACAGGGGATAGTTGACTTCCTAATGCAGTGTCTTGTTCTCTCTGTGACAGTTTTTCAAACTGTGCCTACAGTTTTCCTCAAGATGGGACTAGAGATGGTAAGTCAGCACCCTAAGGCCATCTTCTGAACCCAACCTGCTTTAGGTCAATAGCCTAAGCAATAGCCTTTGCTTTGTTTCCATTGGGTCATTTGACTATATCAACACTTCAACACCCCAACTCTCAACTGGGTTCTGCATCATGCCATTCCCATGGTAACTCACACCAGTGTGACATCTTATAAGCTTCATCCCCAGGCCCCTCCCTAGCAATGTGGTTTGAATTGCATCTTAATGATCCTAATGGCTTTGTTTATGAAGCAGCCACAATGGTGCCAGGTCCCAGGCCTAGTGCTTCATGCACAAACATTACATCACTGACTCTTCCTACCACCTTGCCAAGAGCTCGCTGTTATCCTCGTCTTAAAGATGAGGCAATCACAACCCAGAGATTAACTGGTTGATGGCCTCATAGTTAGGAAATGGTAGCATAAAGAAGAAAATCTCTGTTAGACCAAGCCCAAAGTGAAGATCAAATTCTGCTGCCCCAAAGGCCTACTGTCTTTGGTGAGAGCCAGGTAGGCCTGAGATGTCCCAACAAGCTGCCAAGTCCCAGCTCACTCTCACCCATGTGTACTCTGTCTCCGTGTCTATGCTTCTCCTGTGGATCCTGCCTTTTACCTCAGGACTTAGCTGTGCCTGACCCTGGTTTACTTTGCTAAGATCCTCATATCCTTTGACTTGCTTAATTCCTCTCTCCCAGGAACTGAAGCTGGTCCCTTTAGCTGCTAGATAGAGTTGTTTTCTACTGGGCGGACATTCCTACAACCACGAACCACCCTTCTGCTTTGTCTATGTGCATGAACTCTACCTGGAAATTGTTGTGTGGTATTGATTTGAACTCACCCCTTCCTCAGCTGGCTTAAATGCATATACATCACCCTATATTGGGACTGTTACATAGAATCAGTGTATATGTATGGTACATGCCACGCCCCCAGCATGTGCTCCTGACCAATTCACTCTATGCTTTATTTTTTTTTCTCTCAAGTTTCAAGATCCCGATTGGAATTTTACCCCCGAGTCTCAGAACCGATGTCAATTAAACTTTTTTCCTTGAGAGGCCCCTGGTCCTAGAAAGACTTAATGGAGCAGTGTAGGGGAATACCAGGACAAGGAATCGGGAGGGGGTGGATTGGGGAACAGGGGGAGGGAAGAAGGCTTATGGGACTTTCGAGGATGGAGGATCCAGGAAAGGGGAAATCATTTGAAATGTAAATAAAGAATATATCTAATAAAAAAATAAAATCATGATATACAAAAAACAAACAAACAAAAAAAACCAACCTTTTTTCCTTGAATCTAGCTTTGAATTTGGTTGAAGATTTGACATGACTCTTAGTCTCTGAGTTCAGAGACTCACTCACAAAACCTGCCATGGCTGCCAGGCCTGGTTCTCAAGGTCTAACCAGGTTTCCACTTAACAGCAGCAGCCGGGATTGGGCTCCTGCTGACAAATCTGAACACCGGTGCATTCATTAGATTTTTGTCAGCCTGACACAAATCCGGCATCATCTGGGAAGAGGGAGCCTTGATTGAGAAAATGCCTCTGTTGGATTCTGTAGGCAAGTCTACTGGGAAGTTTCTTAATTAATGATTAGCATGGGCCCAGCTTACTGTGCGTGTGCTGCCCCTCGGCAGGGGTCCTGGATTATATAAAAAGCAAGCTGGGTGAGCCACAGAGAACAAGCCAATCGCAGCCTTCACAAGAGACAGAGAGACAGAGAGACAGAGAGACAGAGAGACAGAGAGAGAGAGAAGAGCAGGCCATGAGAAAACTAGGATTCATTTGGTTTTGGGATCTACTCCAAGCAGAGGAGCCTGCTGTCCAAACCATAGCTAGGGTCTGCTATGGACTAACGCCCGTGTCTCAGCCTGTCTCCTCTCACTGTGATAAACACTGACCCACTTGTCTAGCTTCTCTTCATGGTGGCCTGTAGACTCTCTGTGTCTCTGTGTTTCTCTGTCTCTGTGTCTCTGTGTCTGCCTCTCTCTGTCTCTCTGTCTTTCTCCCTCTCCTTTCTTGGCTCATTGCTTGAGCACTCAGTTGCCAGTGAGAAACTTGCATGTCCTGTCATCAGTTTAGCTCAACAAAGAGCATCCATACCCCCTCAACTTCCTCAAGTTTCACCTAAATCAATGCGCCCTCTTCACACCTCAGCAATCCCTTTCTCAGGGGCTGCAGGCTGCCAGAACTAGATGCCTGCTTCCCCCTACTGTGCTGCCCACCATCCACATATGGGCTTCTCCGACACCAACTGCCTTTCTGGACCACTGTCAATTGCTTTCCTCTGTGGAGTGCTGCCAGCTGGCCACGCATCCTGCCAGGCCCAGCTCTGTCCCCGGACACTTTCTGTTGCCCGAGTCCCATGCTCTCTGAGATGATTTGCCTGGTGTTTGGCTGCTCCTCATCTGCACTGTATCTCCAGCTCTGGCGTTCAAAAGGAGATTTTATCTACTAAGAGTGAATGGAAGGCCACTTGTAGTTGAAACAGCATAGGTCTACTGTGGTCCTGCTCACACATCTTTCAATTCCTTCTCATCCTTACTGCACACTGCTATGTATTGGTTCTGGAAGCTTCATTCTTGCAAGTCTCACTTGGGTTTTAAATTCCCTTAGGGTAGTAACTCTCTTATTAATTATAATAATATAACTAATTAATATATACATACATACATATATGCACTCACACATATGCTTCTGCAAACATGTATGTACACACACAATAAATAAACGTAATAAAGGATTACAGGAAGTGATAACTCACATTACCTATGTCCTTTGCTTCCTGATGAGTGTTTGGTTTTCCTATTTCCACATCATGAGAGGCTCCCCGCCATTAAGGGATTCTGTTGATCCCCGTAGCGGACATGGCATTGCGATGGTATTGTCTGTCTATAGCTGGTCTGGGTAGAGGAAGTCAGTGTCTTTCAGGGAATTGGACACATCCCCATGTTAGAACACTATGGCCTCTTCACACAGGAAATAGGGGTGGTGATGAACTTCACCGGGGCTGCCTCAGGAGCCATCAGGGTGAACCTACAAAGCCAACGTGGAGGCTCATAAGTAGAACCTGCTGCGGTGAGCCCTACCACTTGGTGACAATAAACACTCGGGAAAGATGGAGAAACCCTCGCTGTGGACAATGGCGCAGAGTTATTATGTACTCTGACCACGAGCTCCCAGTTTTGAAATGCTGAGCTCAGTTTTTCCTTCTGCTTTGAAGAGTAAGGATGTCTGACAGCAGAAGAACATAAAGCCCAAGCCAATCAGTTCCCGAGGGCTGAGCATACCTGCGCCTTACGATGTTCCGTGACTCTGCTCACTGCAGATGTTCCGTGACTCTGCTCCCTGCAGATGTTCTGTGACTCTGCTCACTGCAGATGTTCTGTGACTCTGCTCACTGCAGATGTTCTGTGACTCTGCTAACTGCAGATGTTCTGTGACTCTGCTCACTGCAGATGTTCCGTGACTCTGCTCAATGCAGAGTTCCATGACTCTGCTCACTGCAGATGTTCTGTGACTCTGCTCACTGCAGATGTTCCGTGACTCTGCTCACTGCAGATGTTCCGTGATTCTGCTCACTGCAGAGTTCCATGACTCTGCTCCCTGCAGATGTTCTGTGACTCTGCTCCCTGCAGATGTTCTGTGATTCTGCTCCCTGCAGATGTTCTGTGACTCTGCTCACTGCAGATGTTCTGTGACTCTGCTCACTGAAGGTGTTTCGTGACTGTGCTCACTGCAGATGTTCTGTGACTCTGCTCACTGCAGATGTTCTGTGACTCTGCTCACTGCAGATGTTCTGTGACTCTGCTCACTGAAGATGTTCCGTTACTGTGCTCACTGCAGATGTTCTGTGACTCTGCTCACTGCAGATGTTCCGTGACTGTGCTCACTGCAGATGTTCTGTGACTGTGCTCACTGCAGATGTTCCGTGACTGTGCTCACTGCAGATGTTCTGTGACTGTGCTCACTGCAGATGTTCTGTGACTCTGCTCACTGCAGATGTTCTGTGTGACTCTGCTCACTGCAGATGTTCCGTGACTGTGCTCACTGCAGATGTTCTGTGACTGTGCTCACTGAAGATGTTCTGTGACTCTGCTCACTGCAGATGTTCTGTGACTCTGCTCACTGCAGATGTTCTGTGTGACTCTGCTCACTGCAGATGTTCTGTGACTGTGCTCACTGCAGATGTTCCGCGACTCTGCTCATTGCAGATGTTCCGTGACTGTGCTCATTGCAGATGTTCCGTGATTCTGCTCACTGCAGTTCTGTGCTCTGCCTTGATCCTTGCATCTGTTTTCAAATATGGACATCTTCCCTGTAAGCTTTATACAGTTAAATGCTTTCTAAGAATTGTAAATAAGACCTATTCATTTTTTTGTGTGTCGGGGGAAGAGTTGCAGACAGGCACAGGGTTTTCCTGCTCATTATAGAATGAACCAGACTGAAAAGGAGATAGAAGAGGAACTATGTTTGGGTTACATCCAAGCCATTGTGACTCAGCCACCTTACATCTGCCACAGAGTCAAGGATGTGGCAGAAGATCTGTTTCTGGCTCAGTGTTTACTGAGATTTTTTTCCCCTTAATTTGCTCAGGGTTTCAAATCAGACTATTTGCAAAAGTAGCTTAGTTCAACTCCATTGGATGTAAAGAGATTTTCTATTTTAAGAGAGGTAACCAGTTCAGCTCTTTCTTTAGGGACACACCCCACCTTTCTGTGACCCTAGAGGAACGAGAAGAGTCCCCTTCGCTCGTCTATGAGAGAGAAATCAATCCTCTCATTGCTCAGATCAGTGCAGAGCTCAGCCCCCACATGGCCCTGAGAACTGGGCAGTTTGTGTTCACCAAAATTAGAAACAGACAATTAATGGCTTGTTACCTTAGGCTTGGCAAATGCCAAGAAAACGAACCGAAGACGACGGCATGGACAAGCTGTCTTGGGTTATCGGGGATCCAGGTCCTCGAATAGCTCATCTGCAAATAGAGAAACTAACAGCCTTTCTGTCTTCATTTTTTTCATCTTTTCAATGATAAACATTATGGCATGGAACATATTTTATTTTTCTAAATTTCTTTTGTTGGTGTCTATTCATTGCGCACAGTGGCGGGTGCCCAGCGATATCTCATTTGAGTGTTACCATTCACTTGAACCGTAGTCACCTTACTATCCCCTTCCCTTCCCTTCTTGTCACCCCCCGCCCCCCGCAGTCCTTTCTGCTTCTAGGTCATCCTCTTAGATGTTCAGGTCACATATACACATATATTAACATATATTATTTTGTGTTAATATATATATATATATATTAGAATTTGTATCTGACAGAAACATAATGCATTTAACTCTCTGTGGTTTTAATTTGTTTAATGCGATGATGTCTAATTATATCCATTTCTTTCTGCAAACATTAAGATCTCTCCTCCCCTGTCCTCTCTTCTCTCTTCCGACCTCCTCCCCTCTCTATCTCTCATCTCCATTCTATCTCTCTTTTGACAGGGTCTGTGTAGCCCAACCTAGATTCAAGCTTGTGCTCCTCCTGCCCCAGCCTTCCAGTTTCTGGGATTATAGAGATATAGGACCACAAAGAGCTTGCCTGTTGGACTCCACCACTACCTCTGCCCAGCCTCTCACTCAGTACCCCTGGGGTGCCTTCATGCAGCTTCATGGGGAGGGCGACAGATGCAAGAAATCAAGTGGTTTTTCCAAGGCAGCAGATTTGAGCTCTTCTTTCAGAAGCCCGCGCTGTCAATCAAGCACTCTCTACCGTCATCTTATCAAGGGCCCAATCAAGGGTGGATTCTTTATAGTATGTATTTAGCATCTAACAATACAGTTTTTGATTAGGGAGAACCTTTCTGGGAGGCTCTGCACCTTAGAAGGCAATTAATGCTGAGCCCCTGCTTCCCTTTTTAGAAGCTGCTCTGTGGAGGAAAAGAACCAGTGAGCTGCAGACCGAGCCTGGGCCTGAGTACTAGCCACAGGAAGCTCGCTGAAGGTTTCTGGGGTGCTTGTGAAAGGTCTATTTACAAACGAAAGATTCAGTTCTTCTGCCACTTACCCAAGATAAACCTTGCAAAGACATTTTCCCACGACACCCAAGGGAAGTTGGTAGTCATTTAACAGTAGCCAGAAAGATCAGCTTGCCGAGTCAGATTTAGATGGAATCTGGGATGGCCAGCAAGGGCCTCTGTGCATTCAGTGATAGAGAGATGTGCAGGTTGCTCCACTGGTCATCCAGACACCTTGGCATCTTGAATTTGCACCATTCTGCGCTTTAACTGCTCAGCTGCCTTACAAGCTCTCCTACAAGGGTTTGGGCTTTGTGTCTTCTATCTGGGAAAACAAATGCATTTGTGAGCTTTAGGAACACAAACAGGAAATTGATGTATACTAAGAGGACACTGAGGATTGGGGAGGCGGGAATAAGTTTCAGGAAAGCGAACTGACATAGAAGGCAAAACCAAGAACAGGACTCAAGGAAGACATAAAAAATAACAACAGGCAGAAGAAAGAAAATAGGCACTGTGGGTAGAGCTCAGTTTCTAAAAACGCAGGGCAGAAAGTGGGTTCTAGATGGGTGGATGTTTAAAAGACTTGCCTTGACTCCCAAATGTATCGATGATGTGTGTGACTCTGAGAAGTGGAGTTACTCAAACTACTTTGTTACTTTTAAAACAGACTCGCAGAAACACCACCTAAGCTTTCAGAGATCACGGGGTAAAGTACAAAAGTCCACGAAGAAGTGTGCTTGTAGGTGCTAGATGTGCCTTGTATTACAAGCCATACTGCATTCCACAGTCAGTTGCCTTTAGCTACTAAATACTGAATACTGCTTTAGAATACTAAAGCAATGACTGTACTGTGGGCGCTCATCAAAGCTGTTGCTCTGGACCACGCCTTTGTCCTGGAGAATGTATAAAAAAATTTTTGCTGAGTGTGGAATCTCATGCTTTTAATCCTAGCACTTTGGAGGCAGAGGCAGGTGGATTTCCGTAAGTCAGAAGATAGCTTGGTCTGCATAGTGAGACCCTGTCTCATAAATTTTTTTTAAATAAATCAAAAGTTTATGCATTACCCCAAAGTCTATATATGAAGCCTGAAATAGAATACCTGTATAACTTCAGTGTCTTAAACTTGATTTTTATTTGAAAGCATATGGGGTCATGAAAAGACGGATTTGGATGTTTTATCTTGTGGAGTACAATTTTTGTTGTTTTCTTGAGGCAGGGTCTCATTATGATAGAACTGGCTGGCTTATGATTTGCTATATAGACAAGGGCAGCCTGGAACTCACAGATATCCACCTACTTTTTCCTCAGCAAAATGCTAAGATTAAAGATATGTACCACCAAGTTGTCAGGAAGCATATATATATATATGTGTGTGTGTGTGTGTGTGTGTGTCATTTTGAGATACAACTTTTTAAATAAGAATACTAAAAGAAAACATAGGAAAGTTAATCTAACAAAGTATTGTCACATATTAACTCCCCATAAGAGTTTTATAAATAGAGAGATTCAGTCAACTCTGAGTTCATCAGGGAGTCATTGGAGATGGCCTCTAACATGACACCATCCTGGAACCCAGCACACTGCGTCACAGATGCTCTGAGGGTTTTGCCGATGACTGTCCACGTCTAGGGAGCAGTATTCCCCTGGGGAAGCTGGTAAAACCCTGGAAGACAGAAATTTCCCGGTGTGGCAGCAACTATGTAGATAGTAACTGCGGCCCTCTACAAAGGCTCAGGATATCATTCAGAAAAATGGTGGGAGAGGTCGTGGACTGCTTAGAAAGAAGAAGCTTGGGGCTCTAAAAGATCACATTTCAGCCTCAATCCCTACTTCCTGGCCTCCACCTGGATGTGGCCTCTTCCTGTCTGGTGTAGTCTGCTGATTAACCTACTTCTCACTAAGATATCACGGATCTGGGTAGGCTCTACGGACGGACGAGAGGAGCAGGAAATGTGGGTTTGCCTTTTAAAGATCTCCATCTGTGTTGAAAGAAGATAGAGAAGTCTTGCCTGGAGCATAGAAGACACACGGTGAGATGGAAATCACTGAGCCTCAACTGGGAGAGTGCAGGGACAGCTAGAACCAGGGACAGTGCAGGGACAGGCGGAACCAGCTGAGAACAGTCTCAGAAGGACTCCGGAGGACACAGCCTCAGGACTCCGGAGGACTCAAGCTCTGTCCAGAGCCAGGGTGGGTCCTGGTAGCACTTCCTTCTTCCAACAATAAGTTGAAAAGCCTTGAGTTCCTGCTGGGGGCCACCACGCACCACATTAGGCTGCGGGGGGTGGGGTGGGGGTGGTACTGCAGGAATATGGGCTATTCCGGTCACTGTCTCAATTTGAATTTTGTTGCTGTAATTAAAAAAAAAATACCCTGACAAAAGTAACTCACAGGAGAAAGGGTTTAATTGTCTCCTGGTTCCAGGCTCCAGGCTGTCAACAGGGGCTCCAGGGAGCTGTAGCATTACATCCACAGTCAGGAGCAATGAATCAAGGCTTGAATGGGAGTGCTCAGCTCACGGTCCCTCTCCACTCAGTCTAGGGTCCAGACCATGAAGTGATGCCACTCACATTCTGGCACGGCCTAGACCATGAAGTGATGCATGGCCTCCCAACCTCAATTAACCCTACTTAAAAAAAAAAACAAAAAAAACAACCTTCAGAAGCATGCCCGCAGGCCAACCTAATGTCTATTATCCCCCATTCCCTGAAATGTTAAGTGACTCTAGATTGTGACAAGTTGATAATTAAAACCAACCATCACAGTCACTCTGCATCCAGAGCTTGCAAGTTGGGGCATGTGACTCAGGGCTGGCCAATTACTGCACTGGGTTCTCCCAAGTGACCTACCTATAGTCAGTCCTGTAGGTGATGGTACCACTTCAGTTCCTCCAGTCAGGAGGAACACAGATGAATCACTTTCATTTCTTACCGCATCTCATCACAATGATATTTTCTAGTCTCATTTGTAAAATGAGGATCATAGTACCTCACCCTGGGATTTCTGTGAAAAAAAAAAATAATGATTACGACTGGTTGTTCCGGCATCTACCCTAAAATGAATGCCTGAACAATTGAATCGCTACTCAGAACCTGCAGGAAGATGTTTTTCTCCTGAGATTATGGATAGAAGAGATGACATGAGTTCTGGAATGTCCTGGAGTCACCACGTAGTACCTAAAGTATACCCCTCCTCATATTCTGGGAGGTGGACCGGAGAGAGAAGGGGGTGCGGATGTTCAGGATGACGTCAGAGCCACCAGATGAGGCTGGTTCCATCTGGTACCCGCCCTGCACTTTTCAATGGCACTCCCGACTTCCCTTCAGTTTGACTTAATTTTTTCACTGAGTTCTGATGCAGAGACATAGATGGAAAGACAGCCCTCTTGGTACTGAGGTGTCAGACGTATCAGCTGAAGAGGATCCAACAGAATGGTTGACTGTGAAGGCAGCGATGAATCCTGGCTATACTGGGAACAGAACAGACAATCTGGTTCTGTCTAGGGGAGTGAGTCTCAGCGTGGGGAGGGGGCAGTTGGTAACCAATATACACTTCTAGTGAGCATCGTATGCATTATCCTTCTTCCTCACAGGACCCAGGCTAATGAGTTCTAGGACCTAGTGGTATGGAAAACACTTTTGACAGCTGCTTTCTTCTCAGGTTTCCCCTAGTGCATACATTTCACAAACTGGCTGTACTGATGAAGGCTGCAGAGTTGCAGCCAAAGACTGAGCAGGTGAGAATGCCAAGAGGAAAGGATATTTTTTTTTTCTCAGTAAGAAAGTAGCAATGGACATTAATTCCTCTCCACTGTAAGAGCAGTTACAAAAGAGACCCACATAGGCAAGGCAAGGATATGCATTACACTAAGTATTTCTCGGGGCTAGACACACTATCTAGAAAGATCTATGGAAAAGTGTTAAAGTCCAAGATTTGCATGTCTCCCATGCCCTTCTCCAAGCTGGACAGTGTTCCTCAGCAGTTAGTAACAAGCTTGCGCAGATGACCTTTGTGGCGATGTTTTGAGTTTGCAAGGATTGCCAAATACAGACAGGCAATGCTCTGAGGATGCTGTGCCTTCCGTGGAAGCCTACAGACAGGCAGAGTCGGGAAGTATCAAGAATGCAACCTTAGAATCAGATGGATTGAGGAGCTGAGGCTGCAGCTTCTCCAGCAGCACACGTGAGGCCCCTGGGGTCAGAGCCTCCCCTCCCCTTCCCCCACCACCAGATGGGCCTCTGACCTCTGACCTCCTGCAGCATCTCTCCGCTCTCTAAATATTGATAGTCTCTTTTGTAAAATGAAAATAACTTCCTTTTGGGAGCTTTATAAAAACTCAATAAGATTACTGTTCATACCTACATCGACATAAAAAGGATGGGCAGTGAATGGTTATTGTCAGTGTACACACTCTGTTAGACTTCTGTCTTCTCCCAAATCAAGATTTTATAAATATTTAACTTTCCCTTCTCCAAGTTCTATGTACTCTTTCACCTCTTCTGCTCCCAGAGGGTAAGGGCTGGAGTTCCCATAGATGCTTACAAAGGAAGATGGAGACCATCCTGAGGTGTGTGTCCAGTAGGATCACAGACCACAGTGCCTGGTGATCTATGGAAGAGGGGGATCCTCCCAAAATGTATGAGGAGGGCTATTCTAAATGTGGTGCCTTCACTGGCCGAGGTCACGTGGTAGCTTTCACCTCCATTTCACAGGCACTGTTAGCTCAGCTCTGCCGACTCAGTACTCAAGCTCTTGTAAGTGTCCTTATAAGAACCCCTCTCGAGACCCCACTCCAGGCCTATGCAAGCTCTGTAAGACTGGAATCAGATCTCATTCCCTGCTGTGCGGTTTGCCTGGCACACTGTAGACCCAGACCCTGCTCCGGGTCTCTGAAAACTCTTTAAAACAGGGCTCTGACTCACCGATCACACATGCCTGTGCACAGCAGACACTCAATAAAGATGCAGGAAGCACCGTTTAACAATGGTCCCGGGAGCCAGGCAGTCCAGGGCTGGTTAGATGATGTGACAACACAGGGGCTCAGTCCATTCTTCCTTCTGTCACTGCTCTTAATGCATGGCTTCTACTTTTGAAAGATTCCTTTTGAAATTAAGAGCATCCATCCAAGTTCTCTGAGCAGACTCATGAAAAAGTGTTGTTAGATGACCTGTCTGCCGTCTTCCCAGATTTTTGTTGACTTTATTCTACAAGAGACGATGGGAGCAGAGCCTGTGCCGCAAAGCCAGGATGTATTAGCTGGGCGTGATGGCTTCTGTCTGCACTCTCAGCTATCCTGGAGGCTGAGATAGGGGGACTTCTGAAGTTCAAGAGGTTAAAAACAGCCTGGGAAACAGACCGAGATCCCCTCTCTCAAGACAAACAGGCACCATACCATCTTCCCACCTCTTCAGGACAGAAGGAGGAACAGCATAGACATTATTATCATCATCATCATTATTATTATTATTATTATTATTATTGAATATAATCTTCATTTACATTTCAAATGCTAAAACCTTTCCCAGTTTCCCCCCTCCCCGAAAACCCTGAACCCCTCCTCCCACCCCCTGCCTCCAAGTATATGCCCCTCCACCCGACACACTCCCACCCCACCTCCTCGATTTCCCTTTGTTGGGGCATCTATTGAGCCTTTACCTGACCAAGGACCACTCCTCCCACTGATGCCCAACAAGGCATTCCTCTGCCACATTTTTGGCTGGAACCATGTGTACCCCTTGGTTGATGGTTTAGTCCCTGGGAGTCTTGGGGCGTCTGGGTGGCCGACATCATTGTTCTTACCATGGGGCTGTAAACCCCTTCAGCTCCTCCGGACCACCCTCCAGCTCCTCCATTGGGGACCCCACACCCAGTCCCATAGTTAGCTGCTAGCATCTGCCTCTGTATGTGTAAGGCATGCTCCTTTTGGTAAAGCATAGACATTGTTAGAATTAGAATTAGAATTAGATCAGCATGATTGTCAATTGTGGAGAAATAAGGGTGATGACAAACACTTGATAAATTACTTACCTGAAAAATTTGAGGTTTTATTGTTGTTAGATTGTGTGTGTGTGTGTGTGTGTGTGTGTGTGTTTGTGTGTGTGTATCAAGACTCTATCTCAAAAAGAAAGATGAGGAGGAGGAGGAGGAAGCAGAGAAGAAGCAGCTGCAGCCGGGCTGGGTGGGGGAGGAGGCAGAGGTTGGAGCGATGGTTCAGTAGAGCACTTGCTGTTCTTGCAGAAGACCTGAGTTTGGTTCCCAGCACACACATCGCGCAGATCACAACCACCTATAACTCCAGCTCTGGAGGATCTGGACAGGTGTACATACACCCTAAAACATACAATGAACCTTTACAAGGAGAGGATGAGATGGAGCGTGAGCAGACAGGACACATGAGTGTAATGCGACGTCCCGGAACATAAGCTGTCATTAGGGAGAATCTCAGGAGGCCTGAAGAGAGCACGGCAGCAGTTGATCAGAACGCACCATGTGGATGCCGTGACAAATGTCCTGTGCTGATGTGAACTGTAAAGAGGGAGGGTGGAGTGTGAGGTCTGCAGAAGCACTGTGCTGGCTCTGCCAGAATTCTCCAAATCTACAGTATTCCCAAAGTGAGCAAAATCCGAGAATCAAATACTAATGTCTGAGGCCTTCCCCAGACAAACCAAAGCACAGTCACCGAGAGGATGGACTGGAGATGGTGCCATGGCTTGGAAGGTCTCTCAGGTGGTTGTGACGTGCTGTAATGGGGCTGTAAGGCTCCTCACATGTGGCACCTGATTTCTGTATTTTAGAAGGCAGTGACACTAAGAGAATATACCTGTGTGGCCATGTGTGACCTGTCACCACCAATTTGAGAATTCTGTTCTATACTTTCAAGAAAATGATAGTATAGTTAGGGATAAGTGTGTGTAATCAAACACATGGGGCAATGATTGAAATTTGCACAGCATAGGAGTCCAGAAGAGGCAGCAATGTTTCTGTTAAGAGGAAAGTGTGGTGGGTCATGACGACAGGTTACAGCTGTGAGTCTCTCTGCCTGATGTTTTCCCACTGATGGCCCATTTTTCGTTTCTTGCATTTTGACAGCTATTATTGTCCTGTGGAAGTGGGTCCAGGGAAGCAAATACAATTTTGCCAAAGTGAAGTTTTGATTAAACTCTGTCTTTAAACAGTGCTCATTTGACCAGCGGCTTGTTATCTCCTGGGAGCTTGGTAGAAATTCAGACTCTCAGGCTGCATTCCAGAACTGCTGAACAGGAATCTGCATTTTAATGGGATGTCAAGAAGTACTAAAGTAGAGGAGCCTCCATAAACCAGGGAGATAAGAAACCCACACCAACACTGATTAGGTGCTATGGAGACAGGAAGAGAAGAGTTTAGTCTTGAGTGGTGGACTCTCTCCAGGGCCGGGGGTTGGGGGAGTCAGTGACAGCAATGAGTAGACAGTCTTGTGGCATCCAGTAAGTCCGGTCATTTTTAGCACTTCCCTGTGCATTCTGGGAGAGGATGCAGAGTGTGATCGCGCCCAACATGACCCAACTACTGCAGAGAGCATTGACAGAGGATGAGTCCAAATACACGGGCCCAAGCAGGGGCCTAGGTGCCTACAGTCCTGCTTGGTGTTGAGAACAAACCACATTCTAGAAAGTACAGCACAGTGATCTTAAAGGCCTAATGAGCAGGCAGACCAGAGAAGTCTCCTGGGAGGCTGAAGAACCAGAGATGACAGAAGCCTTGGGTTTATGCAGCTGCCCAGAACACTCTCACTGGGTCTCATGGCCAAGCCAGACAAGCTTGAAGTCAACAGTTCTTTGGTTAGGATAGTCAAGTGATATTTTGCTCAGCAAAGCCAGGGATGTTATTAGAGCATATTGCCTGGATTCAAATGCTTGGGAAGTGCTGGGGTGCACAAGAGAGGGGGGATGGGAAGGAAGGAAGGAAGGAAGGAAGGAAGGAAGGAAGGAAGGAAGGAAGGAAGGAAGGAAGGGAGTCATCCCATGAGAAATTAGAATCTTCTCTATTCTCTGTTTCTGAAAGTAACAATTTTAGACAATGAGACTGAATCATTTTTAATTGGCAAGTTGAGGTTCTCCAGCTCCAAGGCCCCCATCATGGCAGGAGCAATAGGAGGGGGGAGAATAACCGAGGCCCTATCTTCCGGTCCATTGGTGGGGAAAGCCTGCCTTTCTGCTCTGCTGCATTAGGCAGGATTTATGGGGATGAGAAGCTTGGGTTAAGGTTAAAAGGTGAGAGGCATTTGTCAGGAGGACCAGAGGCCAAAAGAGGGCATTCCAGTCAAGACACTGGGCTGTAAATATTAGCAGATTGAAAAGGAGCCAGCGTTTTGTGGGAAAGAAGAAACACAGGGTGGGTAGGGTCAGGGCCTGGAGGTCTTTGGATGCCAGGCTGTATGGATGGCGTGTTTGGGGCAGTTGTGGAGAGGGGAAGGAATCACAAATGGAGAAAGGGAAAGGGCGTACGTTTCTCTGCTGGGTGACTTAGAGGAGCTGTTAGTGAGCAAGCAAGGGGAAACAGGGACTCCACAGGGCTTATACGCCATCTGCTCCAAGCTGCCCCTCTCCACTGGGCATCTGGGCTGTTCCTCCGAGTGCTGCGTGAACATTTCTACAATGCAGTATTTATTCTGGAGGCTTGGAGTTGCGGGGAGCAGGGTGACACACGGAAATTGTGCTTATTTTGTATCTGTACAAGAATGTTGCAATGCAATGTCCACTGTGGCCAGGTTGTGTTTGGGAAGACAGCCCCACCGTACAGATGGTATTTTTAGTACACTCCCCTGCACACAGGCCCAGCACACTGCATTTTATAACATAAATCCACGTAGGCTGACTAGAAGCGTGAAGGACTACATTAAACAACTGTACAAACAGTAAATCCATGAGGTGTGAGGCACAGAACTCAAAGAGGGTTGGGGTCCAGTGAAGAAGCCTGAAGGAGAAGCTTCAACAGCTTCGGCAGCAGTTTGCTGAAGGACATCTGTCCTGCTGCGGCTGGAGCGCTGCCTGACTTGACATAGGCCATTGGGAAGTTCCTAACTATATTATTTTATATTGACTATTCCTTATTGAGTTTGAATTCTGTCTTTAAATTTTTTTTAGTTAGATTTATTCACTTTATTTTATGTGTATGGGTGTTTTGGCTGCAAGTATGTGTGTGCAACATGTGTGTGCCTCGTGCCTGAGGAGATCAGAAGGGGGCATTGGATTTCCTGGTACTGGAGTTAGAGTTGTTAACCACCCTGTGGGTGGCTAGAAAGAGAACCTGGGCTCTCTACAAGAGCAGCAAGTTCTCTTAACCACTGAGCCATTCTCCCATCTCCCTCTTTTTCCTTCCTTCCTTCCTTCCTTCCTTCCTTCCTTCTTTCTTTCTTTCTTTCTTTCTTTCTTTCTTTCTTTCTTTCTTTCTTTCTTTCTTTCTTTCTTTCTTTCTTTCTTTCTTTCTAGCGTATATATTTACAAAAAAACAGCTCGTTATATTTTGTTTCTGGTGGCAAACCAAGTGAGGTTTGGGGCCTCCCTGGCTGTATCTATTCAGGGCCTCTTTAGGCTTTGTTTCTCTTTCACACCCTCCTCTCCCCTCCATGTGGTGTGTGTGTGTGTGTGTGTGTGTGTGTGTGCGTGTGTGTATGTGTGTGATAGACAGACAGACAACACTGTGTAGTCAGTCTACTGTGTAGGCTGTGTAGAAATCACACTCAAGTTGTCAGGTCTGACAATGGAGTCTCACCAGCTGAAAATCCTCTCCCTGGCCTCTCAGTCTTAGCTTTCAAGGTCTCTCACTTGGAGTTTCTTGAATTTCTAAGACTAAATTGTCAGCAAGCCTCGGTAATTCTCCTGTCTCTGCTTCCCCAGGGCTGGGATTACAGCATGCATCACGGTACCTGACTTTGTATGTGGGTGCTGGACAACCAAACTCAGTTCCTCATGGCTGCATGTCCAGGGCTTTATTAACTGAGCCATAAAAATAACCCTAGGCCTCTTCAGTTCGCTTTAACAAGTGAATTTAGCAGTTAGATCTTAGGGTTCCTTAAGTTTTGATTTCTGGAATTAATGCTATTGTTTCTGTGTCTCCATCTCTGTCATCATCTTTGCTGTTCTGATAACAACACTGATATCTATACTGTGTTCCCTAAAGATCTGCATATTAAAGGCTTGTTTGGCATCCAGCTCAACGCTACTGGGAAGCGATGGGACATTAAAGAGGTGGGGCCTGGTGAGAGAGAGCTTAGGTCACTGGGGATGTGGCCTTGATTTGGTTCACTGTTTTGTTTTGTAGCCTTGAGGTAGAGGTTTTTCTCTACCAGGCTGTTCTAATGTGCAGCTCACTAGAGCCCTGAAAGCAACAGGCCGAGCCAGTCATAGTCTAGGACCTTTAAACTGTTAGCCAAAATAAAACCCCGCCTCCTTCCTTTCCTGACTCCACCCCCATCTCTGCCTTTCCTTATTGATATTGTCTCATTTTTGGGCAAGTCTCACATTAACCAGGCTGACCTTGTGTTTACTCTCTAGGAAAGACTGACCCTGAACTCCTCAACTTCCTACCTCCACTCCCCAGAGTTTCCATCACAGGCATGCACCATCACGCCTGTCACACCTTCTTTGTCAGCTGATGGTTTTAGGTGTGTGTTATAGGGACAGGAAAGCTGACTAACCCTGTCAGTCTTGGCGATATTGTCATAGCTTCTAACGTTTAAGACAGGATACATTTCATTGTACGAGATAAAGTAGTGGCATAATGTTTGATATTGGTAACTATTTATCCCTATAACAGTCATTAAATGCTGCCCCTTGACCTATTTATATCTTTTGGGTTTCCATTGCTGGTTTGTGGAACAAAACCTTGAGTTTGCTTAAAATATATGGATCTTCTCTATAACATGTTTTTGTTGTTGTTTTATTCGTATGTGTGCGTGAAACATTTATGTTTTGTAAGAAGTGCTATAGTATTTCTTTTTTCATTTATGCTTATGACTTTTTTCTTATTTATTTATATGCTTATTTATTTATTTTTGAGACAGGATCTTACTATGTAGACTTGGCTGACCTGGAAGTTACTATGTAGACCACGCTGGTTTCAAACTCAGAAAGTGCTAGGATTGTGCCTCCATACTTGACTGTACATTTGTGAGTTTTTTAAGAAAAAAATCTCTTAATTAGGATTGCTAGTGGCCAATGGTTGCAGCCCATGTTTGCATAAAGCTCTTGGGGAATGTTACTCAAAGTCCTTCAGGAGGCTAGGTCTGTAGAGTGAAGCCTGGGTCTCTGCCAGCCCTCTCAGCATTGTATTTTAGATCTTAAAAACATCTACTTTATTTCTTCTAATGAATGCTTTACCATGTAATTGAAAATTGTAATATCTCTGCTCCAGTGAAACAAAGTGTTGATTTACATTAGAATAGATTTTTGTTTGAGCTGGATATGACTAGTTTTGATTTCCTTTTATTTCAATGATTAGCACTAAAAGATTGCCAAAAAAAAATTCCTGCTGATAAACTGAGTGCAAGAGCTCATGTCTGTAATGCCAGCACTCAGGAGGGCAGGGCAGGAGGCCAGTGTGGTCTGGACCCTGTCTCAAATAAAACAAAACAAAACAAAACAAAACAAAACCAAAACCAAAAACCAAAAACCAAAACCAATACAAAATAAAATAAAATAAAATAAAATAAAATAAAATAAAATAAAATAAAATAAAATAAAATAAACCCAACCAGGACAAATAGACAAAAAACCAAAACAAAACAAATTCCTGTCAATAGCCTTCATTTTTTATTTATGTATAATTTATTTGGTCTTCTTTGTTGTCTTGATGCTTTTTGTTTGTTTGTTTGTTTTTCTGAGACAGGGTTTCTCTGTGTAGCCCTGGCTGTCCTGGAATTCACTCTGTAGACCAGACTGGCTTCGAACTCAGAAATCTGCCTGCCTCTGCTTCCCAAGTGCTGGGATTTTTGATGCTTCCTTAGAATGTGTATGTGTATTTGCATGTGGTGCGTATGTGTAGTTGTGCACGTGTGTATACTTCTACACATGTGGGGACCAGAGGATGACGTTGTGTGTCCTGCTCTGCCACTCTTCAACTCTTTAGCCTTTAGCCAGGGTGGCTTGCTGAGGCTGGAGCTAGGCTGGAGACCAGCAAGCCCTGGTGCTCCCTCCTCCTTTCTGTACCCACCACAGTGCTCTGTTCCAGGCATGTGAGCCGTTACACACAGCTTTCCACTTGGGTGCTGGGATATTTACTCAGGTCCTCATGTTTCTGTTGGAAGTTCTCTTATCCACTGAGCCTTCTGTCCAGTCCCATGTTTTCCCTTTAAAAGAGTTCAGGAAAGATGGTTCGAACTGGGGAGCATTTGAGAGGATGGTGTGAAAACTTAGCACAGTGAAAACTTCCTAGAATCTATGAGGGTGACCCCATGAGGACTCCTGGTGATGGAGGATATGAGTGGTGATTCGAATAGGTTTGGCCTCATAGACTCATGTGTTTGAATGCTTGGCCATTGGGAGTGACACTATTAAGAGGTGTGGCCTTATTGAAGGAGGTGTGGCCTTGTTGGAGGAAGTGTGTCAGTGTGGGAGTGGGCTTTGAGGACTTCTGTGCTCAGGCTTTGCCCAGTGTGGAATCAGAGCCTCCTCCTGGCTGCCTGTGGAAGACAGTTTCCTTCTGCTGCCTTTGGATCAAACTGCAGAGCTCTCAGCTCCATCTCCAGTACCATGTCTGCCTGCACACTGCTGTGCCATGATGATAACGGACTAAACCTCTGACACCGTAAGCTAGCTCCAATTAAATGCTTGTTTTTATAAAGAGTTGCTTTGGTCATGGTGTCTCTTCACAGAAATTGTTGTCTCTTCACAGCAATAAAACCTAAAGAGTCTGAACTGGCCATCTCTTGTAGCCAGAAAAGGCTTCCAGTGAGGGGCCCACTTGCATTCAGTAAATGCAGTGTTGGCCTAAGGAGTCCTGTGGAGAGCCCTGAACAATCTAGAATAATGCTAGGGCAGAGGATCACACTCTGAAGCCTGACAGCAGGCCCCATTGTGGAGGACAGCATCCACATAGCTCATTGAAAGTAAAGAAGTCAAGCTGGTGTCTGCAGGGAGCCTTTGCCCTTATGCTCTAGTCTTTTTGGTGCAGAAAGATGCTCTTCAGGACAATGAAAGAGAAACCTGGACACCAACCTGCCATGAGACTTCAACCTACAATCTGTCCTGCCTGTCGGATATACAATGTCAATCGGTGGTGCTGCCGTACGAACTTGTAGGAGTGGCCAATCAATATCTGGTTTAACTGAGGTTCATGCCGTGAAAGGGAGCCCATACCCTTACAATATCTGGGGTGGCCAGGAGCCAGAGGTAGCCCAGGGAACTAGGGCAAAACCAAATATCAAACACACACACACACACACATACCGATGAACTAAATCCTAATAATATACTCATATGTTGGTGCCTTGTCCAGTCATCATCAGAGAGGCTTCCTCTTGAGCAGTTGGGATCGGATGTGGAGACCCACAACCAGGCATTATGCAGAGAGTAAGTCTGAGTTGGAGGTCTTCATCAGGTCCCTCCCCTTGGGAGAGGCAAGGAATGATGCTAGGAGTCAGAGGGGATGGAGGACATCAGGAGAATATACCCACCAAATCAACTAGGCAGGGCTCACATGGGCTCACAGAGCCTGCAAGGGCAAGCACGGGGCCCGCCTGAGTCTGCCCTAGTCCTCAGCATATACATTCTGGCTGTTAGCTTCTATTTATGTGGTATTCCTAACGGTAGAGTGGTGTGTCTCTGACTCTTTTGCCTGCTCTTAGGAATCCTGTTGGGTTGCCTTGTCCAACCCCATGTGAGGGCTTGTGCCTTGTCTGATTGCATCTTGTTTTGCCATGTCTGGTTGTTGTCTCTTGGAAGCCTGCTCCTTTCTGAAGAGAAATGGAGGAGGAGTGGATGTGGGAGACAGGGGAGGCAGGGGAGGAGCTGTGGTTGGGGATGTAGTATATGAGAGAAGAATCTATTTTCAATTTTTAAAAAGTAGGTCGCTTAGGAAACTAAGAAGAAAAGCAGAGGTTCTGCCTCGCTAATCCAAAAACAATTACAGTTATTTTGAAGTGTTTACTTGTATGTTGATAATATAATTTGTTGATAATATAATTTGAATGTTGAGAATATAATTCTGTATGAGTTACATGTGCAACTTTACACATTGCTAGCTCTATACGTGTGTTATATAGTATGATTTAAAAGAGAATATATTGATCTCATTTTGTAGGTTTCTCCTCTCATGTATTGTTACTTAAGAGACAAATTTGGGGAACTGGAGGGGTGACTCAATGATTAAGAGGCTTTGCTGTTCCTTTGAGTTCAGTTCCCAGGACCCACCTTGGGCACCTGACACCTTCTTCTGGCCTCTGATGGCACACCGCACAGAGGTAGCACACATGCAAGCACGCACATAAATAAATAATAGAATATACCTTTAACACAAGATTTTTTTAATGGTGCTAAGTATTAAACCCAGAGCGTCGCCTGTGGTAAATGTGTGCTATCATGCTAAGCTCCACCCTCACCCAAGTATAAATTTAAAATTTTAATAAGTTATTTACTATTTGTATATCAAACTGTTTTTCCTCTGCGCTTGGAATGCTGCATGCAAAAAACTGCCCCCCATCTTGTTTATATGAATAGTTTTTGTGTTTTGTTTGATTGATATTTTTGATGACCCATTCATTGGAAAAAATATATGTTAACTTCTTTTGAATTTTTACATGCCTTTCAATTCTACCTAAATGATTATACTAATCAACACCAACTTCCTTCATTAAATGTGTGTCCTCTTGATTTGCCATGTAAAATACTGACATTTCAAATTATCATTCCACTTCTGCCTCTTTATTCCTCACAATGTGTTCTAGAATTTTCAGTCTTTTCTTTATCAAACCACCCAGGAAACATGGAATGACTATGTTTGTTTCACTCTGAAGTTAAACAGTAAGCCAGAAAGTCTTGCTCTGCTTGTAACAAACAGGCAAGCTATGGTCTCGCCTAATTGATGTCCCCCAAGTATCCTCCTTTTGGTTAGCTTCCTAGCGTTGCTCCAACAAAGTACCACAGACCAGGAGGCTTAAGAAACAGAAACGCACTGTCTCACAACCCCAGAGCCTAGAAGTCTGAGACCAAGCTGTGGACAGGGCCTGTTCTTACAGATGGTTCTGACGGAAGGAGCTCCTGCTCCAGGAGCCTCTCTTTGGTCTGCAGATCCTGTATTCTCCCTTTCTCCACAGTATCTGCCTTCTGCATGTTCACATTTCCCTCTTGCCATGGAGACACATCCCAATGTGTGTCCCCCTCTGTACTTTGTTGTTGTTTGTTTGTATTTTACAATGCAGGGTCTCTTTTAGCCTAGACTTAGTCCAGACCGACATGACCTTCACATGTAGCTGAAGCAGCTGGCATCTCAGATACCTCTGAATCCACCTGCATCTGCTCATAATCTAAAGTGCTGTGAGTGAGGACTTCGACATATGGTGAAAGAGACACAATTTAATCCAGAACAGCATATCAATAGTTAACTCGATGGAATCCCAGGTTTGGAAAGCATCCATTAATATAATTAATTTTCTTGGAACAGTGTTTCTTGCTTGTATAATTTGCTATTTTAGGTTTTAAATATTCCTACCAGGATCCAACAAGTTAAACATGCAGCACATGAAGTGTTTAGGGGATATTCACTTTAACAAATAATTTTGTTCTTTGATGCAGTGCTTGGGATTGAACCCTGGACCTCATCAGGGGCTAAGGAAGCACATTACCACTCAGCTTTTAGCAGAGCACAGATCTTTGTTTTGTTTTTTTAAAGATGTATTTATATGTAAGTACACTGTAGCTGTCTTCAGACACCTGGAAGAGGGCATCAGATCTCATTACAGATGGTTGTGAGCCACCATGTGGTTGCTGGGATTTGAACTCAGGACCTTCGGAAGAGCAGTCAGTGCTCTTAATGGCTGAGCCATCTCTCCAGCCCCAGAAGATCTTTGTTAGCACCCTATCATTGCACTCAGACAGGGTGCTAGTTCCATTGTTCATTGTATCATTGTTTTTGATCTGCTTTCTTCTTTCGTTCATGGAACTTTAAAAATGAGCTTTAACTTTTGATTTCCTTTGGAAATATAATGGTGTCCATTTTTATTACTTTTCTGACAATTTAAATTTTAAGTTTAATTTTTATTGTTGACTTTTAGTAACATGTTTAATTGGCAATATGTGTGGAACTGCTTGGTTGATTTGTTTTTGTCTTTTTGGAGTCCCAAGTAGCCCAGGCTGGCCTCTGCTAAGGTTGGCCTTATTCAGATCCTCCCACCTCTGCCTCCCAGCAGCCTGGATGACAGGCGTGCATTGCCATACCTGGCACCTTTCTAACATTTTTGAACACTTATTATTTAAACAATGTTTACTCTTATGGAGACTTATACAAATTGGTGAACTTTTCCCCCTACAGATGGAACACAGAGTAAAAAGTCTGCTTTTGTTTTCATTGAAAATTTGTACTTTTTTATTTTAAAAAAAAAATAAAGTTGCTTTGGGACAGGTGGAGGCACAGAGACGAGACTTAATAGCAGCGCATGCGCGTGCACGTGCGTGTGAGTGCGTTCGGGTAGAAGCCATTGCTTCCCTAACCAGGCTCTTCCAAAGCCTAGCACACTCACACTAGCTGCTATTATGGCTTAACTACTGATAAATGCAGTTAATGATCCATAACTGCCCCCTCACCCCAACCAGGGTACTGCCCTCAGTGTGAGGCTTTCTCCCTCAGAAGTTACAACTTCAGTAGTCACTAAGCGCCAGCATAGAGAGCATAGGATGGTGGGCCTTTTGTCTGCAGAGCAGGTTTAACGGTCCCTGAGGATCTTGCTCCGCTGCTCTGGGCAGCTTTCCCGCCTCAGCACCGTCTTGCTTCCTTACTTCTCTCCTCCTTGTATCATTTCCAGCCACAGGGTTCCCATCAACACACTGAGAACCTCTTTGCTGGCATTCTTCTTCCTGAGACACCAGGAACCATCTTTCACTGTCTCTAGCACATTCTTAGTTCCAGGGCAGTATGCAGAGAACCTTCCTGTAAATCAGGCAAAGGTGCCTTTCCCTTTCTTGTAGTTGTCACGGTGTTAGTGCTAGACTGGAGTGTAGCCGTGTTTGCTCCCGTGACCACATGTCGTTGTGAAAATTATAAATCATATAGCTCTTCACAGTGACTTTGACAAATGGAAACCGATTGCTTTGAGGAAACTGAAAAACAAGATACCCACAAGTAGTTGGGTTTTGTCTCAGAGATTGTAGGACTGCTTATCATCCTCAGCGGTGAGATGAGCAGCCACAGACATGGAAAAGGGCTTGGGAATAGAAATTTCAAAGCAAGACAGTATCTACTAGCATGTGTCTAATGGACCATCCTTGTGCTATGTTATAGCGAACTTGATAATATATTTTCCTTTACAGGTGTTATACAGAATGGTGGAATATTTATGTTTTACAGCATCCTAGCTTTCTTTGATCCTATACTTTATGAAGACCACTTATAGATGTTACTAAGACATATGGAGACAGCAGTTCCATGATGGTGTGAAATTACAATTGCTGATCACCACAATCCCTTCTTCAATTTTCCTAAGGTGTTTTGCTTTGTTGCTTTATTTTTGTTTTTGTTGTTGTTAGGGTTTATTGTTTGTTTTGTTTTTTGTTACTGTCATGTTTTTGTTTTGTTTTGTCTTGACAAAGTGTGTAGTTCCAGTGTGTTTGGAACTCTCTATGTGGACAAGGATGGCCTTGAACTCATACGGATCTTTTTGGTGCATGTGTCTATGGAGGCCAGAAAAGGGCATTGGATTTCCTGGAGCTGGAGTTGCAGGCAACTTTGAGTTACCCAATCTAAGTCCTAAGAAATGAACTTAGGTTGCATGCAAGACCACCCAAGTGCCCTCAACTGATGGGCCATCTCTAGCCACAACTTGTAGGTTTGTCTTTTTTATTTTGGGGGGGGGGGTTGTTTTATTCTCTCTCTGTCAGAAACTGCAATGTTTGAAAAGGAGTTTTCTAGAAGAAAGGATTAGCACTGTTCTTTATAGAATTCATGTAGAATTCTAACGTGGAGTGGGTGATGTTGGGGACATCCAGTGAGAAGCGGAGATCTCCAGTGCTCTCCTGACTTAATCCCTCATCTTTATTGGTTGTCTTAATTTAAGAATCTGTGTTTCTTACTAGAGCTTTTTTATCATCTATTAACCATCTACCATAGCAGGAATCATCAAATTATAGCCCACAGATCAAATCTGACTGCCCCTCCACATTACAGCTATACCAATTCACAATTCTGTAACTACTGTTAAGCAACAGGACAGAGTTGAGTAATTGTGACATGGCATGTGGCTTCCAAAGCCTGAAACACGTATTATCCTACCATTAACAGGAAAGTGTCTGACCCATGCTTCAGATAGAGTCTAAGAATTTCTATTCAGTTCAGCTGTTACATAATGTGCCCAAAGGCACCTATCTAGTTAGCTCTGCCGTGATTGACCCCATCAGAGACATGGTCGTTCTGTGTGTACTTACACACTCAGCACCGTTTAAGCCCCAAGACAATCACTTCTCTTTGCAGATGAGGAATCTGAGGTTCAATAGCCTATCCAAGACTGGAGAGCAGAGAGCCAAAGTGGGATTCGACCCAGTCAGTCTCAAGCCAACGTGTGGAGATGCAGCTCTGCCTCTTTAAGTTGTGCTGTTTAACTCCATTTGGGGCAGGGGCTGGGAATTGAACCCAGAACCTCCTGGATGATAGACAAGCATTCTACCATGGAACTTAATTCCAAGCCTTTGAGTGTTTTATTATTAAATATATTTTTCCCCAAGGATCCTCCGAGGAGCCCTGATTTGATCCTTGCTTTGAAACTAGTCATGAGAGTCTGCAGTCACAAAGGAACACAGTAGGCAAGGTTGGCATTTGACAGACCCATCTTGGCCCTTCAGTGCTAGTGTTTTTTCCTTTGAATCTTAAAACGTGTGAAGGCATTGTTGGCCTAATACAGCAGGCCTGGCAGGAACTCTCTAGGCCTTCGTTATTCTATGCAATCTGTCGTCTATGCTTTGTGCAGGCAAGCAGGCAAAAGATCTGGATTTCTTTTACAAGTCCATTATATAACTCCTTTGGGTTGGTTAAAAGCATGCACTTGAAAAAAGAAAGTGGGCAGACTTTCCCTAATGTATTTATTCTTGACCTTTGAACATAGAACTCTAAAAAGTAATCATCGTTTTATGACACTCAAAGACTCAAAGACCTTTTTTTTTTTTTTAAGTATAGGTAGCCCATGTCAAATAGCTAGGTTACCAACATTCAGAGTGTGATATGGGGTTGCAATCCCATCTGGATTTGACAGCCAAATAGAACTTAAAGGAACTCGAAAGACAGAAGCACAAAGAGCAGGAAGACAGATGGTTATAAAGCTGAAAGAGGAATTAGAGAGATGGCTTGGTAAGCAAGAGCTGAGCAAGCACAAGGACCCGAGTTCAAATCCCCATAATTCTTATAAAACACTGGGGATGACCATGAATCTGGTTAGGTTTCTATTTTTACGATAGACATGACCAAAAGCAACCTGGGAAGGAAAAGGTTTGCTTCATAGTACATTTCCAGGTAACCGTCCATCATTGAGGGACATCAGGGTAGGAACTCAGGCATGATTAAAGCAGAAGCCATGGAGGGGGCTGCTTTACTGCTTTGTTTTCCATGGCTTACTCAGTTTGATTTTTTTTTTTTTTTGCATCACCTAGGATCACCTCTGCAGGGGTGACATCGTTCCCAGTGGACTGGGTCCTCCTCTTTCAAATAGCAATCAAGAAAATGCTTCACAGATTTGCCTACAGGCAATCTGATGGAAGCCCTTTTCCCAATTAAAGTTCCCCTTCCCATTTACCTCTAGCCCATGTTAAAATCACCAAGGACACCAGTGGCTAAATTGTAATCCCAGTGCTTTGTTGGGGAGGGAGACCAGAGATAGGAGGATGCCTGGGGTTTGTTGACCACAAGCCTCGCTTTGGTTTCAGTGAGACTGTCTCAAAGGAATAATGAAGAATGTTAGGGCGGGACACTTGACACCCTCTTCTGGCTCCCAAGGATACATGGCTGAGTACACACACACATACACACATACACACACACACACACACACACACACACACACACACTCATTCACACACACTCGTACATACAGACAACAAAGTCAAAACAAGAGAAAAAAAGAAACATGAATCCCCCTTGCAGATGTCCACAGGAGCCTTGCAGGCCCAGACAAAGGGTGAGACACAGAGGTAGAGGCTGCCACAGCTGTGAGGCCAGTCCTTGGTGAGACACCTCACATCTGAGATCATCACTGTACCTGTTTCACACCTGGAGAATGGAGCCTACTTCTGAGGTCCCACCAGGGAAATAAGCAGAGAGAGAAAGAGACAGCGTGTCTCCAAAGAGGACGGATGTGTTACCCATATGCCAACATGAAACCAAACAGCTTGTGAGGTGAAGCTGTCCGTTCAAGGGCTTCATAGCGGATGCTCTATTTTATTTTCATGTTGGTTTGTTTTCCTCAGGGTAAGACTGAGCAGTCTGTGTTTGCTGTGCATCCAACAGGGATGTATGGTTCCTGGCTTGTGAGGCTTTTAATCGACAACATCTGTAGATGGGATGCCTGTCTTACAGAATGCGGGAGGACATTTTGTAAGCCTTGTGGGACAAGAGGTCCCCTTATAATTATATTTCTGCGACTCTCCTTTGTCGTCCCAGACAGTCCTGAGTTGGGCCCTGTGTCCTAGCAAGTGGCAGGTGAAATTCACACCCAGCAGTCTGTCAGATTTCGGCACTGACACACTGGTTCCCAGAAGGCTATTTCTGTAAAGGTGTAAGATTTGGTTTGTTAAATTACTTTGAGCATACTTCCCATGATTTCAGAGACCCTTTTAACTGGGACCAAAAGCCAAGTAACAAACTGGACCCCGTGGGTCTTTGTTTGTTTGTTTCTTAAAGAGACAGAGAGATATGAGAACATGAAGTTGATTAGGTAGGGAGATGGGGAAACATCTGGGAAGCATTGAAGGAGGGAAACAAATATAATACAAATATATTGTATGGAATTCTCAAAAAAATGAAAAGTTTTAAAGTGTTCTAAAATGGTATTAGAGAACAATGATCTTTCCTCCCTCCGTGTCTCTCCCTTTTCTCTTCTTTCTGTATATTTTTGTTCTTGAAATAGGTTTTTGTTAAGTAGCTGGGGCTGGCTTCAAACTCATGACAATCCTCCCACCCCATCTTCTCGAATGTTGGAATTATAGGCATTTGCTACCACATTCATTTTAGCAAATACAAGTTTTAAAAGATGTGTGTGTGTGTGTGTGTGTGTGTGTGTGTGCAAGTACATGCATGTGCACGTAGTTGCCAGAGGTCATCTTTGTATGTTGTTCCTTGGGAGCCATCACCTTGTGTTTTAAGACCATATCTGTCACTGCACCCTGGGGCTTCCCATTAAGCTAGGCTGGCCGGTGGAGAGGCCCAGAAATCCTCTTGTCGGTGTCTTCCTAGGGCCATGTGGGACCCCAGTACCTTGTGCCATCATGTCCAGTTTTTCCCTCTGTGGATCCTGAGGATTGGCTTCAAGTGCTTATATTTGCACAGCAAGCACCTTATTGACTGAGTCATCTCTTTAACCCGTGCCTCTCCACCTCCCTTTGAGACAGGGCCTCACGTATCTCAGGCTGGCTTTGACCTTGCTATGTAGCCAGGAGTGACTTACACTCCTGATCTTCCTGTTTCCACCTCCCGAGTACTGGAATTGCATGTTTTATCAAGTGCTAGGCATAGACTGCAGGGCTTTAGGAGTGCTTAAAGAATATGCTACTGAGTTATATCCTTTACCCTAAAATTGCCACCATTATAAGAACTTTTTAAATTAGTTATGACATCAGCCTTAAGTGCCCAAAGCACTACTATCATAATTGCCATGTCTTTCTTTCTTTCTTTCTTTTCTTTTTTTTTTTTTTTGCTTCAAAGCCCTGCAACAGGACAGATACATCAACACATTTATTAATTATCTTTATTTTTGTTCTGCCGGCTTCATCATACCACTGAAAGGAATAATTGCGGACTTAGCGGGGACGTCTAATGATGCATTTAATGAGAGAATAATCAGGTGATGTTTCATTTGTACTAAACAGATTGCATTAAGCAGAATAAACAAAGGAATTCACTCAAGAAACAAGACTGGAGGCTAGGTCAGAGTTAAGAGAGTCTATGAACTGGGTGGTCAGCAAGTGACCTCAAGGGGGCACTGTGGAGAGCCACCCAGTGGGACTGGGGAGAGCGATGTGAGCCAAAGTGGTGACTCTGTGTGGTTACAGGAAGGTGGTATGGCTCATGGGCTTGGTAAACTACAATTTCCACCATCACAAACATGGGCACTCTCTTAGTCCATTCTCTGCTATGATCACAAGGTCCCACAGAGGAGCTAAGTGCCACAGGTCTCAAGGCTGAGGAGCCTACAGTGGGAGGAGTGTCCAGTGAGGGTCTCCTGGCTGAGACACAATCTATTGGCAGAAAGCATCAAAAGGAAATGAAGGGATGGGAGTGGGATGGTAGTATCAGGAAAGGATGGCAGCCTCTCAGTAACTAAGAATTAATCCACCCTCACAGGCAGGGCCTCCGGTCCATTCAGAAAGGCAGAGCCATTAGAGCCAAATCACCTCAAAGGCTGCAACGATACCTATATTTCAACATAAGGATATTGAGGACATTCAAACCACCACATGCAACGCACCAATAACAACACAAAGACTCCTTGATTTAGGGAATAATCAATATTGGGAATAGGACAAAGAGAACACATGCAGGTTGTATTTATTTTTATTTTGTTATTTTAAGTCCCAGAGTAATTGAACCAAACCACAGGCATCAGGACACAGAGGCAGCCTCTGGAAGGCTCCGGGGTCTGAGCAGACATGCATTTGGTGTACATTTCAACTCTCTCCATGTCACTTGTCCCTAAGGCCAGAAATAGTCTCTGATCCCTGGATCCATTATTTTTGCTTTAGGGTGTTTATTAAGAATCCAGTGCCCACACTGTGTGAAATTAAGTTTAGGAAAGCAACTGGCTCATGAGAGGCCACTGTGTCCAGTGCGGGGCAGGTAACAGGCTGGGGCAACACACGTAAAAACTTTCTAGGGGTACTCTGGGCAATTCAGGAGTCATATACTGTGACCGTGGAGGAAAGAGGAAGCCTTAATGGCAGGCAAGGGTGTCCTCCTATAGCCAGAAAAGGTGGATTTCATCCAATAGTGGCATAGTGGGCTTACACACCATCAAAAAGAAGAGAAAATATTGTTGAGACATCTGCCCACCTGCTTCCTGCAGTTAGAAGACTGAAGAAAGGCCTCTCAGCTTCTAAGGCCTAATATCAGGGTCATATGTCAAAGTGAGGGAGGGTCCCCAAGGGTCTGGGAGGCAACCCACGGCTGGCAAGATCTTCACTTCTGCATTGACTAACGCAGATGATTGCAGAGCTGTGGCCCCAGCCTGGTAGAACAGATTGAACTGTGATCTTTGCAGAATGATGGATGCAAGGAAAGCCAGCAGATGGTTTATAGGGATCTGGCCAAGGCACTAATCGCAACAGAGCCAGTGCTTGCAATTGCTTAGTCAGCTGAAGCCCTACACACTACACAGACCAGGGAGTGGACTGTTCCAAGGTTGTGTAAGGACAGACACAGTGCAAGTCCCAGCTGGCCAAAGCAGATTTCACCTAATCCCCTAAGCGCCTGTGCCGTGCGTTCAGCCCCACAGAGCTGCACACATTCTCTAGGGATGTCTCCATTCATGTGTGCTCCTAGGATATTATATCACATCTTTGGGTCATATCTGGAGCTCATAAAAGTAGAAAAGTCTATGTGTGTGGAAGTTGAATTCTGTTAGCAACGTTTCCTAAGTTCTCTCTCTTTTATAATCAATGATTACGGCTGAGTATATAAAATCAAACTGGGTCTAATTAAGAGACCTGACACAGGCGGTTTCCAGTCAGAAGGGGGTGTTGGAGACCATGTGCGCAAGTGCGAGCACACACACACACACACACACATACACGCACACGCACACGCGCGCGCACACACACACACACACACACACACACAGACAGAAATGTTTGTGCAACTGAATATCCTTTATCCAAAGTCCCTAAAGACCAAATGTTTCAGATTTTGAACTGGGGCCATTTGGCTATTTATAGTAAAATCTTGAGATGTCTTAGGATGAGGGCCAAGAGGAAAGAGTAAATTCATTTACATTTCCTGTGTAACCCATACTCGTAGTTTGGAGGTGACTTTGTACAGTGTGTTTACTGTTCCTGCACTTTGACCCCAGCCTACCACGTGAGAAGAGATATGGAACTTTTTTTTACATGTGCGTGCCCATGAAATCCCATTTTGGAGCGTTTTGGTTGCCAATGTTTTCATTAAGGATGCTCAACCTGTAAACGTATTCCTAGGCCCTACTCACACATATTCTGATAGGCTCCTTCCAAATCATTAACTTTTCCAAGGAGGTAGTTCATTAGTATTTCAGTTAGCACAGTATTCAGCTATGGGTAACAGAAAATCCATTTACAGGAGCATAAACAAAGTAAAGAGACACAATTTTTCTTCTACAAGGCTGGGAGGGAGCGCTGTGTGAAATGTCTGCTACATAAGCATAAAGATACTGTTCAGATATCCAGCGCTCATTTAAAAGCCTGGCCTGGTGGCATGCGTCTATAACTCTTTCACTGAGTGTGGGGACAGGTGCTTCGCCTAGTCAGAACAGCGAGTTCCAGGTCAGCTTTAAAACAAAAAGTGAAGGGATGAGAGAGAAAGACCCTTGATGTCAACCATGTACACTGGGATGGTTGTACATACTGACATAGAGGTCTATGTGTAACCAAGGAGGAGGAAGGGAGAGCTTGGGAAGGGGTTGGAAGGGGGGGTTGGGTGGGCGCAGGGACAAGCATAGGACAGCTGCTACAGCTACAGCCATCTTGTCCAGACTAAGGAAATGGAAATGCAGGAAAGAACAACACCCCTGTTCACCCAATCATCTGCTTCTCAGGGCCTTGAACTGGGTCATGGGGTCACGGTAGTGCAGCTATTTTACCTTTATCCCCAACTAGCTAACAAATAAATGAGCCTTAGACTATGCTTTGACAGTAACTGGGGGGTAATCCTGATCTACTTTTCTAAGTGCTGGCCTGGCTGCATCTCTAGCGGTGTACCCCAGATACTTGTTATTGTTCCTGGCTGTGTGCTCTTGGTCCATTTCCTCTCGAGGGCCTCTTCTCAGTTCTCTCCTTTCTCCACCCTGCCTCCACTCAACCAGGTAACTCAAAACCCACCAGTACTCCTTCCAGTAATTGGCTGTGCCATTTTTATTTAACCAATAGTTTTAAATTAAGGAACAGGGTTTGCATAACGCAAGCTGGTTACCAAGAGAATTCAAAGTAGGCCTAAACCTACAGAATTTAGCATTAAAATACATAGCAACAGAACAAACCTCAACAGGGCACACCCACCTACTGGGAGGCTTCTCCAGCAGGCAAATTGGAGAAGCTGTGAAGTTGAAAGCTTTCTGGGGGATCTGGAATGAAGAGAAAACTCCCAGCTCCCTCTGTCTGCCTTTTACAAGAGGCCATGTTTGCTTCTGCCTTTGCTACCCTATTTTGAATGCTAAAAGCCGTCACTACAGTTTGGCTGTTTGACATAGCCTCTAGTAGTAATTCTTAGACACTCGGTCAAGAAGACCAGCCCTTGAAACTCTACCTAGGTATTTTAGCAATGTGCCATCTGAACACGCCCTGGGGAGCCCACCCGCATTCTCTAACAATTCTACTACACACCTTCAACAGGCTGTTACATTTTGCATTAAGAGCAAATTTTCAGTGCTTTACCACTGCCTCACTGGGCAAGACATACAGGAAACTCCAGGATATCTAGGTAGCCTCGGTGAACCACAGTGTAACTGTGTAGCAATGGACCTTTCAAATGCGTAGCAGTGCATCCTTTCCAGGATACACTGAAGCAACACAAAGGAATCTGCACAGTTTACCAACTACTAAGAAACAATCAGGGACCAAGTTCTTCTGTAGCTTTGCCTCTGTCCTGCTTGATCCTAGGCAGGGCAGCAATGTCTCTGGGATTTTAATTTCTTCATGTGTGAAAGGAGGGTGCTGGACTAAGAAACTTTATTTATTTAATGTTTTGGTGTTAAATGCCTCAAAAATAGTAAGCACAGGTCCTACCACGGAACTGCTTTTGGCTTGAGAGGTCTCTCTTCCCTCTCCCCCTGCCCCTCCCCCTTCCCTTCTCCCTCCCTCTCTCTCTTTCTTTGACATGAAGTTTTGTTACACACTCCAGGCTGATTTTGAATTCATGATTCTCTTTCCTCAGCTTCCCAAATGCTGGGTTTATGAGGTATGAGGATGTAAGATATGAGCACACACACACACACACACACACACACACACACCCATAAATAACTAAATAAAAATGTAACTTTAAAAAGCTATTTAAAAAGAACATTTTGGAAAAATACGTACTGGGAGACTTACACGCAGTTTTAACAGGAGGTAATAATGGATTTATTTTGTGTTTTATTAACGTGATCAAAGACAGATAACATAAGCTTTACTGCCTTAATCTTTAGTGCAGGCAATGGCACTGTGGGACACTAATACTGGGGGGTGTGATCGTGATTAGCATCTGTCTGAAGAATGTTCCCAGGTTTTCAAACTGATACTCTGTAGCCATTAAACAGCAGCTCCCATCCCCCTCCCCCGGGCCCTGGCTACCACCATGCTACTTTGTCTCTAGAAAGCTGATGACTCTGTGTCTTAGAATGCAGAGTCAGGTCACACTTAGCCTTGCCGCTGATTGCTTTTTTTTAATTACATTTTTATTATACCAATTTACTTGTGTGTGTGTGTGTGTGTGTGTGTGTGTGTGCGCGTGCGCGTGCGCGTGCGCGTGCGTGCGTGTGTGTGTGTGTGTGTGTGTGTGTGTGTGTGTGTGTGTGTGTGTGTTCTACTTTTCCTTCGTTTCCTCCTTTCTTCTCTTTCTGTCATATGGAACACTTCACGAGTTCGGGTGCTGTCCTCACCAGTGGCTGGTCCTAATCCTTGCTCATTGCAATTTTACTGTGTGTGCTGCTGGCTTGGACGCTGGCTTATCACCTAGCCCAAAGGGTTTATTTATGTTATAGCATGAGTCAGAATTTCATTTCTTTCTAATGCAGAAATGTATTCAGTTAAATTGCTTTCTCGATGCTCACACCGAATGGCTCCTCTTTCATACACTGATGGACGTTTGGGTCATTTCCTTTCTTTTTTTTTTTGTTATATCAAATAATATTGCTATTAATGTGGACATAAAAATATTTCTTTGAGATCCTGATTTCAGGTTTTCTGGTTTTGTTTGTTTGTTTTCCCCCCGGGTGTTGAGAGAGGTCTTACAAAGTCTAGGTTGACCTTGAACTCCTGATCCATCGTCTTCTGCCTAAGGGTGCTGAGATCTCAGAGATTGGCACTCTGTTTCCTTTCTTTTCAGCGCATGCTCAGTGCTTACATTACTTGAACAGCCGGCAGTTCTAATGCATCCATTTTGAAGAAAGAGACAACAGAGGCTCAACATTTTCAGTGGCTTCCTTTTGCTCCTAGGTAAAGGTCTAAGTCAGTTAAATGGGATTTCAGAGTTCTTTATTGCAGACAACAGAAGAAAATCAGACAAATGGGATTGCATCTAACTAAAAGCTTTCCCTGGGCTAAGGAATCAACTGTAAAAGCTTCAACTGAGTTCAGAAGACAACTATAGACTGACAGAAAATGCCCACAAAGTCTGTACCTGAGAAAGGATTGATACTAGACTATGCAAGGAAGTCCTAAAACTCAATAGTGAAAATCCCAAGTAATGAAATTAAAATGGAGGCCAAAGGGCAGCTGCATTGATACTGGCTTATGGTCCCAGCCACTTGGAAGGCAGAGGGAGGAAGTTGGGTGGAATCCAGGATAGAGGCCAGACTGGGTAACAACAAAAACAACAAAAAAAGAATCTCAAAAGGATACAAAGCCTTGAGCATCTCAAACCGTCAGGGAGACAACCTCCTCCTTCTGGTTAGAAGCACTGTTAGCAAAAGGATGGAAGAAAGATGCTGGCAAGGAGATGGAGAAGTGTGGACTCGTTCACACCTTTGTGGAGACTGTAATTGACCGCAGCCATTATGAAGAATGGCATAAAGGTCCCTCAGTCAATGAAAAATAAAACTATCATGTGGTCTATCAATGTCACTGATATTGTCACTATATATCCAAAGGAGAATGGTAGAGGGAAGAGAATCTGCTACTGCAGCATCATTCACAGAAGCCAAGAGCTGGGTCCACCAGGGAATGAGTATGTAAGTGTATTAGTTAACGTCCTCTAAAGGGAAGGTGCCATGGGGTACGTAGATCATGAGTGCATGGTCATGAGGGCTGGCCAGCCAGAGTAGGAGCAACCCAGGTGGAACACGGCAAGTGATTGCTCAAAGTTATTGGCAGGGAAGTAGACAAAAGCATAGAGAGTTGATATCGACTCAGCTCTAGTGCTTTAAGGCTTATTATACATATAAAAGTTTTGTGTCTTTCATTTGGGAACTAAATATCAAAGGTGGGGTCCAAACCCCTAAATAATATTTACCACAGCATCATTGCAGTAAAGAAAATGTGATGTATACACACCACCAACTACTGTTCTGTAGGCCAAAGAGTGGAATCTTGTCATTTGTAGCATCTTGAACAGACCTGGAGAATACGATGGTGAAATAAACTGGACACAGACAAACTCTGCCTGATTTCACTCATGAGCTGAATTTTAGAAGGTTGTTATCATAAAAGTAGAGAATAGAATGGTGTTCGCTAGAAGTTGGGGAGAGTAGGAGGATCACAGGGATAGGGAAAAATACAGTAAAGTAGCCAAAGGTAGGGAATAGCTTGGCAGTCAGGGACCCTGCTTGGTTTGGACTAGACACACACTTTTCCTAGCAGGGCACACGACAACTGTTGGCACTTGGGCCTTCCCTTCCGTGCCTGCACAGGGACTTGTCCATCTGCTTTATGCAACGGAAATAAGTTAATCACCAGCCCCCTTAGTAAACCTAGGATAACGCACCATTTCCATTCAAACCCATGCTGGAAGCATCAGAGAACTGTTGCAACTGATCGATCTGGCCTGAACTGGTTTGGGGTGCATGAGAAATAAGGCAAACTGTGTCTCCCAAGTGAACTTGAAGGAGATTCCCCTATTACCATCATACGTCTATATGTAATTAGAGTGTACATGATGAAGATCAAGTGCATCATGGGAAGGAACATGTACATAGAGAAAAAAAAAAGCTTAGACAACTTAATCTACCAGAACTGAACTACCCAAATCCCATTCTTTAAAAATCAAACTCCTTCTTCTCTTGCCCTGCCCCCCACTAAGAGGAAACCACACAAAACAATTAGGGCCTTTAAATGCCCTCATCATGTGACCTACTGTCAAGCTTGACAATGCATTTCTTTTTGATTGTGTAGATGTGCACTCTTTCCTTTAATAGAGTTTCCTTGATACTTTTGCAATTTGTGTAAGACTTTATTTCAATTCCTTGAATGAGAGGCCATAAACCTGGAGACACCCAGCCCAGACTCTGACACAGGAAATGAAGGGCACAGAATTCAATTTAGAGAATAGCATTGAGTTTTGTATACTGTGTCATGGAAGGGTAATTATACTTAGCAATACTTGTCATATATTTAAAAATACCTGGAAGAGATGATTATGAATATTTTATTGCAAAGTCACAGTATTTGAGATGATAAATACGTGCATTATTCTGATAGGCCACTACACAACACACACAGGCATCAACATACCACCGCACCCCATAAATATGCACAGTTGTTTTGTCAACCAAAGAAAAAAATCCTGCATTGGTTTTGCCCTAGTGTCTCACACACTCTTCCCAACCCACCCTGAAGTTCTAGTGAATTTCTCTGAATCCCTGGAAGAGGCTGTGTTCTCCTCCTCTCCTCCCTCTGCTTTCTTTCTCTTCCCCTGTATTTCCAATCCTCCTCTTCTCCCCTCCTCCTCCCCTTCCTCTTCCCTCTCCTCCTCCCCTTCCTCTTCCCTCTCCTCCTCCCCCTCCTCCTCTTCTTGCTCCTTCTCATTCCTGTTCCTTCTCTTCATCCTTTACTTCTTTTTTCTAAGACAGGCAGTCACTCAGGTGTTCAAGCTAGTCCTGAACTCATAGCAACCTCCCTGCCTCAGCCTCTGAAATGATGGGATTACAGGTGGGAATCATTTAGCCCCACTTGGCTTCGGTTTTCTAATGTACCCGCTCTTCCTCTGTCTCATGCGTTTTGTCCCTGGAGTGCTGTAGGTCACGGGTCCATGTTTCCTCTGATGCCACGTGCTATGATGCCTGATGGGGTTATGGTACATCTCAGGTAAAACGATATTGTATACATGAACAGAAGATGAAGGAGGCTGGAAATTTTGCCCATCACTTGTGATATAGTATTATTAGATGTAAGTCAAGGTAAAAAATATTTTTCAGAGGGGAGACTGGTCTTCTAAATGTGTGGAGTGGATACATAGGTCTTGATAGAGTAGTGGACTGAGATCCTGCCAGGGCCATCCTGGGTCACATCTTTGCTCCTAGCTGTATGTGACCACTTAAAATTAGAGGAAAAGGGATGTGACCCAGTCAGTAGAGTGCTTGCCTTACATAAAAAATGTGCTGGCTTTGTTAGCCAACACTGCATAAAGCAGGCATGGCGGTGCATACGATTTCAACACCGAGAAAACGAAATTGGGTAGATCAGCAGATCAAAGTTATCCTTAGCTTCATAGTAGATTTTAGGCCATCCTGGGAGACATGGGGACTCTGTCTCAAAGAAATACATAAGGGCTGGGGAGGTGCCTCAGTAGGCAAAGGGCTTGCTACTCAAGTGTCAGGATCTGAGTGCCACCCTGGACACTCATGTACTAAGCTGGAACCCCAGTGTCGGGGAGGTGGAGACAGGAAGACCCCTTAGTGCCCACTCTCCAGTCAATCTAAAAGAACCATGAGCTCCAGACCCTGTCTGAAAAGTAATACCGAGTATGATTGAGGAAGACACATAACATGGACTGCTGGCCTCCATATGCATGCACACACATGCACATATGTACATACATGTTCACCTACAAACAAATAGAAAAAAGCAGTGAAATCAATTACCATGTACATTCCTTGTTTTTCAAACTCCCTAATCACAAGTCAGGTGCTCAGCAGGAAGCAGTTCCTGTCACCATCCTCAGTGGTACAAATGCAGGCCAGTTCCCCAGTGACAGCTCAGCAAAGGAGGGAATGTCACACCTGATCATTGAAATTTAACATTTTCAAACACAGACCCAGCCAAGCAGAGTAGTTGGAGTGCTCCAGTTTCTAACTCTTGCCCTTAAAGCAAATCTCCAAATGAAGCCAGACATCTTTGGAGATCACGGAACTAGATGATTCTCTGAAGAACAGAGAACCAGACTTGTAGAGGAGAGAATTGTGCTGAGCCCAATACTTATTACTTATATTCCATGATGGAACTGACATATATTTTTTGAGGCAGCATCTCACTTGGAGCCTGGTTGGCCTGGAACTTCCTATGGAGACCAGATTTAAGAGCTCTGCCTGCCTCTGCCGCCAGAGTGCTAGGATTCAAGGAACATAACACCAGGCCACATCTGTGATAAACAGAATAAAAGCCACAGAGGAAAGGGCTCTCCCTCACCTTAGTGTTAGCAGTAGGTCTCGTGTGGTTAAATAATAGTATGAATCTTTCTTTTATCTGTCCCATTTCTTCTACATGGATGTTATGACCTAAATCTAGCAGATACTTTAGCTCCCTTTAAGAAAGACCTTCTTCAGTAAGCTGGAGAGATGGCTCAGGGGTTAATAAAGCATATTCCTTGCTGGGTGGTGGCAGTGTCACATGCCTGTTGTCCCAGAACTAGGGAATGAGAGGCAGGCAGATTTCTGTGAGTTCAAGGCCAGACTAGCCTACAGGGGGAGTTCCAGGACAGCCAAGGCTGCATAAGAAAAAACCCTGTCTTCAAGACAAAACAAAACAAAACAAAATAAAACAAAACAATTCATATTCCTCTTCAGAGAACCCAAGTTCTTAATTTGGGTTCCTAGCACCCACGTCAGGAGCCTCACAACTACCTTTTTTTTTTTTTTTTTTGACCTTACTCATTTTTTTATTGATATATTTTTTATTTACATTGCAAATGATTTCCCCTTTTCTGGGTCCCCACTCCCCGCAAGTCCCATAAGCCCTCTTCCATCCCCCTATTCTTCCATCCACCCCTTCCCACTTCCCTGTTCTGGAATTCCCCTATACTCTTGCACTGAGTCTTTCCAGAACCAGGGGCCACTCCTCCATTCTTTTTGGACATCATTTAATTTGTGGATTATGTCCTGGGTATTCAAAGTTTCTAGGCTAATATCCACTTATCAGTGAGTGCATACCATTGATCTTTTGAGACTGGGTTACCTCACTTAGTATGATGTTCTCCAGCTCCATCCATTTGTCTAAGAATTTCATGAATTCATTGTTTCTAATGGCTGAATAGTACTCCATTGTGTAAATATACCACATTTTTTGTATCCATTCCTTCATTGAAGGACACCTAGGTTCTTTCCAGCTTCTGGCTACTACAAATAGGGCTGCTATGAACATAGTGGAGCATGTGTCCTTATTGCATGCTGAAGAATCCTCTGGATATATGCCCAGTAGTGGTATAACAGGGTCCTCAGGAAGTGACATGCCCAGTTTTCTGAGGAACCGCCAGACTGATTTCCAAAGTGGTTGCACCATCTTGCAATCCCACCAGCAGTGGAGGAGTGTTCCTCTTTCTCCACATCCTCGCCAACACCTGCTGTCTCCTGACTTTTTGACCTTAGCCATTCTGACTGGTGTGAGGTGAAATCTCAGGGTTGTTTTGATTTGCATTTCCCTAATGATTAATGATGTTGAACATTTCTTAAGGTGTTTCTCAGCTCTCCGAAGTTCTTCATGTGAAAATTCTTTGTTTAGCTCTGTACCCCACTTTTTAATGGGGTTATTTGGTTCTCTGGGTTCTACTTTCTTGAGTTCTTTGTATATATTAGATATTAGCCCTCTGTTGAATTTGGGGTTGGTGAAGATCCTTTCCCAGTCTGTTGGTTGACGTTTTGTCATTTTGACGGTGTCCTTTGCCTTACAGAAACTTTGTAGTTTTATGAGGTCCCATTTGTCAATTCTTGATCTTAGAGCATAAGCTATTGGTGTTCTATTCAGGAACTTTTCCCCTGTGCCCATGTCCTCCAGGGTCTTCCCCAGTTTCTTTTCGATTAGTTTCAGTGTGTCGGGTTTTATGTGGAGGTCCTTGATCCATTTGGAGTTGAGCTTGGTACAAGGAGATAAGAATGGATCGATGCGCATTCTTCTGCATGCTGACCTCCAATTGAACCAGCACCATTTGTTGAAAAGACTATCTTTTTTCCACTGGATGCATTCAGCTCCTTTGTCGAAGACCAAGTGACCCTAGATGTGTTGGTTCATTTCTGGGTCTTCAATCCTATTCCATTGATCCACTTGCCTGATATTGTACCAATACCATGCAGTTTTTATCACTATTGCTCTGTAGTAGAGTTTAAAGTCTGGGATACTGAATCCCCCTGAAGTTCTTTTACTGCACAACTACCTTTAACTCCAGCTCCAGGACACAATCTGATGCCACTAGCCTCTGAGAATGCCACACTCAAGTGCATAAATCCACACACAGACACACATATATAATTTAAAAATAATAAAGCTTAATAAAAATTCTGTGGTACGTGATTTGTAGGATTGGATTGCTTTTTAATGGGCCTAATTTATTTACCTGGGTGCTATATCACATTCTGTATTAATACTCTTGTTCAATTCTTTCCCCCTTTATTTGAGTTGTTTCCATTTTTTTCTCTACTACAAATAATATTCACATTAATGCATGCTCACACCCAGAAATAGGACTTCTGTGTTGTAAGACACCTTTATTTTCAACTTTGTTTTGTTTTTTTTTTTAAAATTTAATCTTGTAGCAGTAGGGTTTGAACCCAAGGCCCTATGCATGCTACATTCTTCCTTTCATGTTTATTGCAGCACTATAGACTGAGATACTAGCCTGGCTAACTGCTTTTGCTGTTGTTGTTATTGCTGCTGTTGCTGTTGCTATTGTTGCTGTTGCTGCTGCTGCTACTGTTGCTGTTGTTGATGTTGATGTTGCTGCTGCTGCTACTGTTGCTGTTGCTGCTGTTGTTGTTGTTGCTACTGTTGTTGCTGTTGTTGTTGCTGCTGTTGCTGTTGCTTCTGTTTTTGTTGTTGCTGCTGCTGTTGTTACTGCTGTTGCTGCTATTGCTGTTGTTGCTTTTGCTGTTGCTGCTGTTGCTGCTGTTGCTGCTGTTGCTGTTGTTGCTGCTGTTGCTGTTGCTACTGTTGCTGCTGTTGTTGCTGTTGTTGTTGTTGCTGCTGCTGCTGCTGTTGTTGCTGTTGCTACTGTTGCTGCTGTTGTTGCTGTTGCTTGCTATTCATTGTTGGTTTCTTTTCTCCAGAGTTGGAGATCCAACATGCAGCTTTGTATTTGCAGCTCTGAGATACTGCCAAATTTGCACTCCAAAACTGTCTTGACAACCTTCCCACTGTGTATGGGTGAGATTCTACAATCATCTGAAAGGATCATCATTTCCCAGTACTATGGGTTTACGTGGTCTCATCTTGTTTTTCATCTTCTCGTCGTCATTTGCCTGACTGTGAGTTTTCTTTAGTGAACTTCCAGTACACACTTGCTCAGTTTCTACGGTGTTGGTTATTATTGTCCCACAGGGTATAATTAGGGGAATCTATTTTCTTGATGTTTTAGCTGTGAGCCTGCATTTTGACAGCTAACTCATCTCCCCAACTCTGTTTTCTAAATACTGTTTTACTGGAGACAATACCTATATCAAAGAGCTTACTCCGTTCAAAAATATAAACCAGTGCTCATTCTATACATCCACAGAGCTGTGCTCCTAACACAACTCTTTATGCTAACCAAAAATTGCTTAATTTTCTTTATTTTTTTTTTTTATGTGTAAGTGTATTGCCACAGTGCAAATGTGGAGGTCAAAGAACAACTTAGAGTTGTCAGTCTTCTCCTTCTGCCAGGTGAGTTCCAAGGTTAGAACTCAGGTTACCAAGCTTGGCACCTTCACCCACTGAGCCATCGTGCTAACCTTCAGTCTTCTTCTCCTTCTTCTCCTTCTTCTTCTTCTTCTTCTTCTTCTTCTTCTTCTTCTTCTTCTTCTTCTTCTTCTTCTTCTTCTTCTTTTGTTTTTGTTTTTGTTTTGTTTTGTTTTTTTTGTTTTTTTTGTTTTGTTTTGTTTTATTTTTTCGAGACAGGGTTTCTCTGTGTGGTCCTGACTGTCCTGGAACTCACATCTGTAGACTAGGGTGGCCTTGAACTCAGAAATCCCCCTGCCTCTGCCTCCCAAGTGCCACCATGCCCAGCACCTCGGTCTTCTTAAAGCCATCATCTTTGTGACCTCCCAAAGAAAGCTCATATCCATTAATTCATTTCCTTCCTCCCTCATCTCCTAGCTCCAGGCAGTCACCAGTCTACTGTCTACCTTATATTTGTTTTTTTCAGACACTTCTTATAAGTGGAACCATACAATAAAGTCCACTTTTAAATAGGATGGTTCAGTGAACTATAGGATAATTTTGCATTTTTGAATTACATAAATAGCCCACCATGCTAAGCCCATTTTGCTTGCATTGAAGGGCTATTTTTTTCCTTCCAACATAAGTTATGATGAACAAATATGTGTTTTTAAATCCTGGCTTCCCGTTCCTGGTATCTTTCACCTTCAAGAATTCCTGAGGGAATCAAATCTCCCTTTGAAAAGCATCAGTCCAGAGCAAATTGTAGTCTAAACACAGCTCTTCTGAGAGCAGAGTGAACATTCGGTTTTGTTTACATTTGGCTGAACTAAAAGGGGTCATTTCAAGAAAGAGTCAAGGACCAGAAGGAGGAAATGGCCTGGAATGAGTCTAAAACATTTAATGTTTAAAAATCAGGGATGCGCGGGAGAGCTTCCAGCTATTGTCAATGGCATGATGGGGAAGAAATCAAGTGTTCAGGTATCCTGCAAACCAAAGTTCCTTTAAGGACAAAACCACATAAAGCATATATTTTCATATGCATACAATAGATTGTACAATGCATAAAAGAAAAAGAAAAGGAAAAACAACATGTTTACCATGAGAGCCCTCTGGGGAATGCAACCCTTGAGAACTGCAGCGTGCAGCTGGGGGAGAATAAAGTTGGTCCCTTAGCAGATTGGGAAATGACTGGCTCAACATGGCCTAAGAGTTCTGATCAGCAAGTCAAAGATAACATCACACACTTTGCTTCCCTAACTCTTCCAAAGCAAGCAATGGTGGCCATTGATTTTCCTTGCACATCCTGAGAGGAAAGATGATGTTTTAATTTTTATGGATTTAGAGTTCTGCTTGCATTATTTCCAGCAGCAATCTTTTTATTCTGTGATGCAATTTATGGCAATATATATTCCAATATTAATGTGGTATGATTTCCCACCCTCCTAAAAATATAAACTCTGAAGATGCCCTGCAACTTATCTAGCATCTCCCAAAGCTCCAGCAGGGCTCAGCAGATGCTGCATGATGCCAGACACAGATAATGACTGTGGCCCTGTTATACGGGCTGACATCTTCTAGGAAGTGCATATATATCAAGATCCTTCAGTGTGCGGTAGATCTGAGTGTAGATGAGATTGCAGTATAAATGCAATGGATTTTATGGACTTGAAGCTCTCCCTTATTTCTCACCAGTTGGCCTCATCTTTTTATCCTGCTTTTAAGGAGAAAATTGCTCAATCCTCTAGTGGTCTCTCGAAGTAAGGGCAAGGAGATTCATGAGGCGTTCACGGTAACACTTCAGTAACCTCAGCTAACAGTGGGAACACAATCTAAACCAGAGAATATTTTTTGAAGAACTGAAGTTTATTACCCTCTGGCACATTCATAAACTAAAGCTGCAGACAAGGTGTTTTCATGTCAAGGGATCTCGGTCTGTGTTTATGTCTCATTTGTGATGGATGGTGAGGACACACTCAGGATGCAAAGGGGCTGTAAGCAGCTTGTGCAAATACACCCGGAAGTGCGAATCCTCTTATTAACTTGCTTACTGAAATGTTTTAAAGAGGTAAGCAGCAGCACTTTAAGGTATTTAAATGATCAAGGTTAAGTCAATAATACCAAATGATTAAACCACAGATCATCATGAAAGAAATCAGCGGGAACTTGGGGTAGAATTCAGTGGGTAGAGTGATTGCCTAGCGTACAGGAAGCCTGGGGTGGAGACAGGTGAAGTAGAAAAGGAAAAAGAAAGAAAGAAAGAAAAGAAAGAAAGAAAGAAAGAAAGAAAGAACAAAAGAAAGAAAGAAAGGACAAAAGAAAGAAAGAAAAAGAGAGAAAGAAAGAAAAAGAGAGAAAGAGAAAGAAAGAAAGAAAGAAAGAAAGAAAGAAAGAAAGAAAGAAAGAAAGAAAGAAAGAAAGAAAGAAAGAAGGAAAAAGGAAAACCATGACTGTTTCTGGGCATATGAAGGAAAGGTTTATTGTATGTAGAGAGGAGCTCATAGCGGGAGACAGGGACATCTGGGAAACTCCAGAGCAGACATGACCCTGAGACGCATGAGGAGAAGGGGGAGGAGAAGGGAGAGGGGAGAGAGGAGAATCAGGTAGAGAAGCTAAGAAGGCAAAGGTACAAAAGGGGCAGGTAACCAAAATGGCTGAGTTATATAGGGAAGAGAGAGGGGAAGGGCAGCCCAGCCCCTGGGCTGGGTTGTAGAAGTTTTGGGTAGAGCATAAGGTAAGCATTCCAGGAGGACCTGGTAACAAGTAGGGGCTGAGAGAAGTTAGGAGAAGCAGGCAGCCAGGTGGCTTTGATATGTTAAGTAGGCATTCTAGCCATTTGTCCCAGGGTGTGAGGCTTAATAGTAGGTGCATCAAATTTCTGAGAGGTTCTTACCTAGAAAAATGGCGTCCCTCACAGATGGATTCTCCTTCAATGTGGTTTCCAAGGTGCCACCTCCTGTTCAGTAAACAATACTGTCTTTCTGTTGGCACCAGTGCTCAAGGCCCCCTGCTATTTGGTTCTTTCTAAATTATCTTGCCAGCCTGCAATCTCACTAGAACAGAATACCATAAAGGCTTTAACAGTCCAGCCTACGAGCTATCTTATTCCCCTCTCTGAATCCTCACAGTGACCCCTGTGCCTTTGCTTATGATGGTTCCTTGTAAGGCATGCCACATGTCTCATTCACACCCCCAAATCCCAACTACAGTTCCAAAGCAAACAATGGGACCAAACTTTATATGCCTTGGTCATGATGTAAAGTTGACTTTATTACAGTGGCAGGCTAAATTATGCCCCTTGCCAGGAGCCCCAGGCCTATCATACACCCTGGCAAGCACTTTCCTGATTGAGCTATCTCAACAGTCTATTTACTGATTTCTTTAGAGTGGTGTGTGTGTGTGTGTGTGTGTGTGTGTGTGTGTGTGTGTGTTATGGAAAACTATAGGGTAAAAGAAAAAGTTGATAGAAGATGGGGTGAAGAGACAGGCTAAATGAAGGGAATCATGACAGAATTCATTAGCCCTCATTGGAATTTCTAGTTCAGGGTGGTTCTCTCCTCCTCTTCCTCCTTCTCCTCTTCCTTTTCCTCTTCCTCCTCTTTTCCTTCTTTTCCTCCTCCTTCTTTTCCTCTTTTGAGATACAGTAGTGGTTCTCACCTCTCCGAATCCTGTGGCCGTTTAATAAAATTCCACATTTGTGGTGACCCCCAACCATAAAATTGTACTTGATAAATGTAGTTTTGCTACTGTCATGAATAATAATGTAAATATCTGTGTTTTCTAATGTTATTGAAAAGCTTATTGAACCCTCAAAGGGGTCACAACCCACACATTGAGAACGACTGAGACAGGGTCTAATATAGTCAAAGTTGGCTTCAAACCCACTATGTAGCTGGGCTCATTTTGAACTCCTAGTTACTCTACCCCACCTCTTGAGTGTCAAGATTACAGATGTGACCCACTGCACCTGACTTCTTTCTGTATTGCGTTTGTATAGGTATCTTATACATATGTTAGAATCAGGGCATAGGTTTAAACTCATAGATTATACACTCATGTGGATTCTCTTCTATGTAGATTCTTTTTAAAATGGGCAAGCCATACAGTACGAAAAATATTTACAGCAGACATATATTTGATAAAGTGCATGCATCTCTATATTATTTGAATATATATTCAAATGTAATAATAAAAAAAAGTGATCCATTTAAAAGTGGCAAGAGATTTGAACAAATATTCATCAAAGAAGATGCCCAGGGGTTGGGGTTGCAGCTTACGTAGATCAGGCTAGCCATGAACTCGGGAATCTGCCTGCCCCTACTTCCTGAGTGCTGGGATTAAAGGCGAGTGCCACCATGCCATGATGGGGTTATTGTTCATTGGCAGAAGGCTTGCCTAGTGTCTGAGAAGCCCTGGGTTCGTTCCTTGCAGCACAACATTGCTGGACAGATGCAAATTAAAACCATGATGCAAGCTTTTTATGAATCATGAAAAACTAATAAAGTCATCAAATAAAGTGACAATGTCACGTGCCAACGGAGCTGAGGCTGGAGCTGGCGGGATTGTTGGTGGTGAGGGAAAATGGTCTCACTCTGTGTGGAGAACAGTGTGTGGTATTTTCTTCAAATGTTCAGCATACCACATGATCCAACAACTGCACTTCTTCGTGTTTAGCCAAGGAAAATGGAAGCATATGTTCATACAAAAACCTGGACATGAAGGATTATAGCAGCTTTATTCATAATTGCCCCAAATTGGAAACAGCCCAAATTCCAAATGTCATCTGGCTGTTGAAAGGATAAACTCAGCAATCTATCCATGCATCTTAGCATGCCACTTGGCAAAAGGAACAAACTCCTTATAAGCACAACAAGGACAAACTTTGCATCCTCATTTGTATTATGCTAAGTGAAAAAAGCCAGACTTCTTCACCAGATGATTCCATTATGCCCTCTAGAAAAAGAGAATACTCCAGGAACAGAAAGCAAAGCACTGGTTGTTGGGGGTCCAAGGAGGTCCCATGGCTACATGGGGACACTTTTAGTAACTTACTGTTCTGTATCTTGATCAGGACAGTAGTCACATGACCATGTGTGTGTATATGTGTGTGTATGTGTGTGTGTGTGTCTACTCAGAGATGTGCATACAGCAAAGAGCAAACTCATTGCACTTATATTGTATAGTTTATAAAATGTCAACAAGGGTCTTCAGATGGGAGAACTTGACATTACAAGTTTCATTATTTTCCTTCAAATGTGTTTTTCCATCAATTCAACAGGGATGAAGTGTGTATGTGTATCATTTACTGTGTTAAGCATTTTGGAGATCATTAAAAAAAAGTTTAAGGCAATCTTGAGTGGTCTATGAACATGAGAACAGGTTTTTCTGTTGGGACTTTATCTGGCATGTTATCACAAGTTCCCCCATGAATAATGATTCCCCATCTTCCAAAGGTCTAGCACGGTTTTGTGTTTTGTAGATTACAGCTGGGGTGTATGAAGAAGGAGATGAAGAAACTGGCCTAGGAGCTATGATGCTGACAATGGAGATGGAGGGATGTAGGGTCTGGGTCCTGCCTGGCAGATTAAGCACAGGCTCTAGGACAAATTGTGGGTGATTGAACACAAGAACTCCTCAACTTACATAGAATTTTCAGACTTTGCTACTTAGAAAGAAGGGCAGTACATAGTTTTAGTCTTGGGGCCAGGTCTTCACCTGTGTCTGTCATCACAGTGGAGATGGAGGGGGAAGGGGGTAAATCTATAAATCTTAAAACACTAGAAAGGGTTTGGGTTGTTCTTCCCTGCTGTTGGTATTCTGTCTAAGCTCCACCCCACACTTACCTGGCAACAGGTATGCCCCGCCCCATAGACCTGACCCACTATAAAAGGGGTTACTTGCCCCTCCGCCCCTCATCCTACTCTCACCTCTCTGCCCCTTGGGCTCTCCTCCCCTCCCCCCTCTCTCCACGTGGTCATGGCCAGTCTCCACAACACTCTCTTCTCTCTCTCTCTCCCTCTCTCTCTTCCCTTCCCCCCCCTCTCTCTGCCTTTCTCTACCACTAACTCCCAACCTCTACCCTGAAGAATAAACTCTATTCTATAGTATGTCTGTGTGTGTGTGGTCCCTCAGGGGGAAGAGGTGCTTGGACGTGGGCCCGCCTGGGCACCCCCTTCCCCTACACCCCAGTGCCACACTCCCTTAACCCCCATTCTCTCTTCTTAAGCCCCCTTCACTGATGCGTTGGCCTTTCACCCGCAGTGCTTTGTGGTATACCCTCACCCCCCAACTTCTGTATGTAAACCTTCCCTTCTCAATGAGGGTTCCCCAAGCACCCTAAAAAAACAAAAACCATTATCAGTCCTCCCAAGCCTAACTGTTATCAGTCCTGGCAAGCTTTGGTATCCTGCTCCATGTTCTTTCCCATAGTGCTTATCGGCTTACTTCAAAGCATTCTTGACTGCTTGGAATGCCTGCTGCTCACTGTCACCTCCTTGCTAGAATGCAAGCCCACCGTGTCAGGAGCCATTGACTATTTTGTACATAGATAGATAGGTGCTCAGCAGATATTTGAAAATACACTAACAATGGTTGCAGTTACCAGTTACAGAACAGATCCCCGGACCCTGACACACTTCGAAACATCAAATAGTTGTCATCCCTTGATGACATAAGATGATTCTTGTTCCCATTTCAGAAAGAAGGAAACAGGACCACAGACAGGATAGGAAGAACCAAGGTTGCCTATAACACTAGTATAAAAAAGTTCTGCCATGGTCCAGACACAAAAATAGTTCTCAACTCAGAAATATGGATCCCAGAAAGCAAGAATGAACACACTACTAGGGACTGACTGGCACTCGGAAGGCCAGAGGGTTTTGGATTGGCAGGTCTGAGTCCTTAGCCAAGAGTGTCAGAGGAAGCCACTTTAAGGAGTACATCCTTCATGAAAAAACCTGGCAAGACACGGAAAAACAGAGAGGTGAGGGGAGGGCTTTTATAGAGTAATACACGTGGAATTAAACTCAAGTTTTTCATTTCTCAGTAATTAGATTCCGTTTAAATTCACATCTTTAAAAAAGGTGAATACAGGCTGAATTTCCCTTATCCCATATTTTGGGTAAAATACACCTAAAATAAAATCTACCTAATGTTAGCAAATTACTAAAATCTCTTCATGTAAGTAATTAATTTGGTTTCTGTTTTGCCCTGCAGATGGGACAATTTATTATTACTGCTAATAAATCTCTAGGAATTAATTGTTGAGATGGGATTAACAACCCCAAAATAGTTGGAAGAAAATCTTAATTTGGATCCTGTTTTCCTAACTCCGTCAGCAGCTTCTGATTATAAAAATAGTCTCAACCCCCTTAGGCCGGACTTACTCTTCCGGTGTCTGCGGAGGGCAGGGTGACCTTTCACTCGCTTTTGATGACCGCCCTCTTGTGGTGGATCGTGAGGATGCACGTCTAGCTCCGGGGTTCTTTGTGAGAGCCCAGCCCCGCGTGGTCTAGAATATTCTGGGATCTCCCCGGTGAAGATTCCCTTGCTCCCCCTTTCTTCTTTGGGAGCCTGTAATGTTCTGTAAACACAAGGACAAATGTATTGCTGTTATTTCTGTATTGTATTTTTGACTGTTTATTTTTGTGCCAACTGCTGTTACTGTGTCCAATTTTAGTTGTAATTATTTTCCTCTTCCTGTTTTACAGAGGGTTGTGAGTAAATGTGAATAGAAGAAAACTAAGGAGGCTAAGGGATTTCTTCTCATCCATGCTTTTAACTCCATTCCTTTTCCAAATGGCTGCAATTGTGTTTTGTTTTGTTTTTCTCTCTTAAAAATACAAGGCAAAACCAAACAGAAGCCTGGAGGTGGACTGTGGGAGCACATGCCTGTATTTAATCACAGCACTCAGGAGGATCACAAGTTCTGGCCTAACCAGGGCTACATAATAAACAAATAAAGGAACAAAGGTATAATGCCAAAGGATGATGCATATTTATACCTGAGAAATACCAGGTTTGAGACTGCAAGTTCTCTCATTTAGTAGTTGCTTTAAGGCAGTGGCTAGTGGTTCTTGACCTGTGGCTCTTTACCTCTTAGGGGAGGTCAAATATCAGATATATCAGGTATGTACATTATGATTTATAACAGTAACATAATTATAGTTATGAAGTAGCAACAAAGATAATTTTATGTTTGGGAATCACCACAATATGAGGAACTATATTCCAGGGTCACAGAATCAGGAAGGTTGAGAGCCAATGCCTTAATGTTAAGGAGAAAGTATAAAGCTTGCTGCTGACGGAAGAAAGGCATTTGTATCAACTCTTCTATAATGTCTCTCATGCACAGACACTGTGTATAGTGTGCATGTATGGTTCTAGCTACAGCTGAGCTTATTTAATGGCTACCATTTAAATTTTACTTAATCAATGGACAATGTCTCTCTCTCTATGTGTATATATATATATACATATATATGTATATATATATAATGTGTTTATTATTGAAAAGTTCATACATGCATATAATATATTCAATAACATCCACCTCCATTCCTCTGCCTGTTCCCCAAGACCCAATCCTGCCTAATTTCATGTCCCCCCTCTTTTTTTAAAAAATGATTTATTTATTTATTATATGTAAGTATGCTGTAGCTGTCTTCAGACACTCCAAAAGAGGGCATCAGATCTTGTTACTGATGGTTGTGAGCCACCATGTGGTTGCTGGGATTTGAACCAGGGCCTTCAGAACAGTCAGTTCTTCTGACCTCTGAGCCATCTCTCCAGTTCCCATATCCCCACTTTTCTAACCCACTGATTCCAATTTGTGCTGCCCATATGTGAGTAAGTGTGGACCATCTGCTGAAGCATTGTGGTCCCACTGTGGGGCACTCCTGTCTTAGTTAGGGATTCTGTTGCTGCCATGAAATGCCAGGGCCAAAAAGCAAGCTGGGGAGGAAAGGGTTTATTCAGCATTGCTGGTCACCACTGAAGGGAGTCTGGGCAGTAACTCTAGCAGGGCAGGAACCTGGAGGCAGGAGCTGAGGCAGAGGCCATGGAGGGGTGCTGCTTATTGCTACCTTGCTTTCCATGGCTTGCTCAGCCTGCTTTCTTATAGAACCCAGGACTACCAGTCTATGGGAAAATGCTTTACAGCTTGATCTCGTGGAGGCGTTTCCTCAAGGGAGGCTCCTTCCTCTCTGAAGACTCTAGCTTGTGTCAAGTGACACAAAACCAGGCAGTACAACACCTCTAAAAAACCCTCTCTCTTTCCCAAGCAGCTATCAACTGTCAAAAACTCTTCATTGAGGCTTGAGGTCTTGGAAGCCCTTCCCTACTGCATGATGGAGTATCGATTGGCTCAATCGTGGGCAAGCACAGGTGCTGTGATTTCATGAGTGCTAGGGTCCTGGCACATCCAGAGAACACTGTTCTCCCTTGCCCCAGCCCCAGGCTGACTCTTCAGTAGTTCTACTCCCGCTTCCGCATTGCTCCCTGCAGCCTTGTGGAAAGGGGTGTGGTCCAGCTGTCTATTTATGGTTGTGCACGAAAGGCTGTGTCTTAGGCATACTTTATGACATATTGAGTCTTGGATCTCTAGGATCTGAGCAGAACTGGAGTCTGAACTCTCATACTTAGCTGTTGTGATCATTTGAATAAAATTGGCCCCCAAAGGCTCACAGAGCTGAATGGTGGTCACTAGAATTAGGAGGTATGGCCTTGCTGTAGGAAGTATGTCATGGAGGGAGTGGGCTTTGAGATTTCTTTTTATTTGGTTTTTTGGATTTGGTATTTTCGAGGCAGAGTTTCTCTGTGTAGCCCTAGCTGTCCTGAAACTCATTCTGTAGACCAGGCTGGCCTCGAACTCAGAAATCTGCCTGCCTCTGCCTCCCAGAGTGCTGGGATTACAGGTGTGCACCACCACCGCCCGGCGGTCTTTGACATTTCAAAAGACCATCCCAAGCCCAGACTCAATCTCTCTCTCCCCCTATGCCAGCAGAGCAGGATGCAGCTGTCAGCTACTTCTCCAGCACCATTTCTGCCTGTGTGGTGCCATGTTTCCCACCATGAGAATGGACTGAACCTCTGAAATGTTAAGCAAGCCCTCAATTAAATGTTTTCTTTTTTTAAGAGCTGCCTTGGTCACAGTGTCTCTTCATGGCAACAGAACAGTGACTAAGACAGTAGTGTGACTCTGGGCCCCTTGCCTCACGTCTCATTGCAAACAGAAGACATTCTCCATTTGTTCGAATCAGGTAACTCGGAGGAGGTAATTAAAGAGCCTGGTCCACAGCCTTTTGTTTAAAACCTCGCATGAAAACTCCTTCAGCTCTGTTTCATCACCCGCCCATTGTCCATTCATCATAACATGCCTAGGAAGACGAAACGCTCAGAAACACCAAGCAGATGAGACAGAACACATGGAAAATCTTTTGTTCTGTGAACCAGGCTTTCCTATCCCACTATCCATGGGTCTATGTGGTTGGCGGCTATCTGAGCAAGAGCGCATAGACTTAGAATTGTGATGTTGTCCAGGTTAGTTGAAGTCCTTACAAATACCATTATTTATCAGCTTCTAGTAATGTTTGCCTAAGAGTCTATTTTGTTTGCTAAGATCTCAGGAGCCTCAGCAGCCCTGGGCTAATATTAGTGGCCTGATTCAGGTTTGCAATTCTGGAAACCAAAGTTCCAAAAACAAAAGTGGCTTTTGCAATTCTCCTGGCAGCAAACCCTGTCTGTGCCCACGAGGGACGATTTGTAATCTATTATTTCACTTAGTGTGAATTCTTATGTTCTTTTGGTAGTGTTCCTACTCTGTTTGACCGTGGTGTGCTGTCATGCATGTCATGCATGGTGTTCAGTCCCAGTGCAGCTCTACATGTGCCCTGTGTTAACTTTTAAATGGATCAATCTGCCTTAAACACATTTGGGGCCAGGGTTTGAGCTAAGAGTTTATAGCTTTCTCTGCATACTGTCTGAATTCTTATATATTACATATCTGGAGGGTATAGTCCACAAGATTTACTCTTAATGTAATATAATACAATATTATTTGTTCATGCATTTGCCATTTGTTTTGAGGAAGGGTTCCCAATGTCCATACTGACCTCAGTCTCTCAACCTGCCCACTTCAGCATCCCAAAGTCCTGGGATTTCAGGTGTAACAACTATACCTGATTTTAACAAACTATCTTTAAAGTGGGAGATTAAATTAGTTTGAATCTCCTTTGATGTATTTGCCTTTTTTCTTCCTCCATTTTTTGCTTTCTGAATATGCCACATTGCTCCTCCCTCCCTCCCTTCCTCCATCCATCCATCCATCCATCCATCCATCCATCCATCCATCCATCCATCCATCCCAGGATTCTATTGGATCGACTGAGCATCCTTTCTCTCTCTTTTCCTAACACTTAACTCAATTATTTAGGAAGCCCTGCATTCTTTATTCTTCTTACAGTTAGTTTTGAATTTATTTAGCCCGTAAGATCCAAAAGAAATCAATTTTTATTACAATAAAGTTAGCCTTTGAGAGCTGGCAAGATGGCTCCTGGGTAAAGGTGCTTGCTGACTTGAGTACAATACCAAGAGCCTACAAGATGGAAGGAGAGAAACAACTACAAAGTTGTTCTTCCACATGGTGATTTCAGTGGCACACAAACAGGCTCTAAAGTGTGCTAGATAGTTTGTATCAACTTGACACAAGCTAGAGTTATAAGAAAGGAAGGAACCCCAACTGGGAAAATGCCTTCATAAGATCCAGCTGTAGGGCATTTTCTTAGTGTTTGATGAGGGAGGGAGTAGCCCATTGTGGGTAGGACCATCCCTGTGCTGGTGGTCCTGGGTTCTGTAAGAAGAAGGTTGAGCCAGCTGTTATCAGCAAGCCAGTAAGCAGCATTCTTCCATAGCCTCCATATCAGCTTCTGTCTCCAGGTTCCAGGCCTGCTGGAGTTCCTGTTCTGACTTCTTCCAGGGATGGATGTGATGTGGAAGTGGAAGAAACTCTTTCGAGTTGCTTCGATCACGGTCTTTCATCACAACAATAGTAACCCTAACTACGACAATAAATGCATGTTAAAACAACAACAAAACCCAAAACACAACAACTCTTTGCCTTAGCAGTACCAAGCCATGTTGCTGTTGTAGCTCTGATCACACTTTGCCAGCTTCTGTGCCACTGTCTATTTATTTGGATCCCAGCTGGTCTTGAACTCACTATGTATTATGTATCAGCACAGATAGATACTTCACTCACCAGAGGTCAGGATTGCTACTGTTGTTGCTACTTCTACCACTCTTTTTCCTCTTCCTCCCTCCCTCCCTCCCTCCCTCCCTCCCTCCCTCCCTCCCTCCCTCCCTCCCTCCCTTCCTCCTTCCCTCCCTGTCTCCCTCCCTGTCTCCCTCTGTCTCCTCTCCCTCCCTCCCTGTCTTTTCTCCCTCTTCCCTCCCCTTCCCTTCCCCCTCCTCATCTTTTTCTTCTTTGATGCAGGGTCTTACCAGTTTAGGATTTACTGGGAAGACCAGGCTACACTCAGACTTCAGCTTTCCAAGCTGCCAGAGGTTACAAGGATGTACCGTCATGTCTGGCTTGTATTTCCTCTTTTTATTTTTTCCCTATTTTATTCATGCTGATGTTATTTTACGTGAAAATTTTTAATAACATTTTAAACTTTTTATTGCAAGGGTATTGGAACACAATGAATTTTGTACTTTGAGCTTGTATTTTGCGACTTGCTGAGTTGATTTATCAGTTTTATTTTTTAGAAAAATTGTGATTGTTTTCTGTGTGCAAGATCATGTCATCCATGAAAAGATATGTTTTGCTTCTTCCCAATGTGAATCACTGTTGTGGAATGGGCTTATCACTTGTATTATGTTAATTAGGCTCCCAAAATTGCACAAGAATCCTGTATATAAGACGATGAGGGTCTCTGCCTCCAGTTGGGTCTGATTGGTAAATAAATTTGCTGGTGGCCAATGGTTGGGTGGGAAGACAAGAGGTGGGACTTTAGGATTCATGGGCAAGGGGACTGAGAGAAGAAGAATCAGGAAAGGAAAGGAAGAAGATGCAGGCTCAAGAGCTGCAGAAGTCAGAGTGCCAATCATGTGAGATCCAGGGAAGAGGGGCCCCAGGGTGCCCCTTGATTGGGTCTAGGGTAGCAAAGATGGAATATAGATTTTAGTAAGTAATAACTGAGGAACATTGGAGGGAGGCATTAGCAGCATGGAGATTTGGAAGTGCCCAACCATTGAGCTGTTTAAGGCCTATTAAATATAAGTCTCTCTCTCTCTCTCTCTCTCTCTCTCTCTCTCTCTCTCTCTCTCTCTCTCTCGTGTGTGTGTGTGTGTGTGTGTGTGTGTGTGTATCTTTCATTTGAGAACTCAAAACACTGGGGTGAGTTGTGAGGAACGTATACTGCCAACACTGAAGAGATTAGAGTGGATTAATCACCTACTGCTACAAATCACTTCTTTTCTTGCATAATTCCTGCAACAACTTTCTGTTTAATAGAAGTCATGAAGACTGACAACAACCCCTTCCTTGTCTTAGGAGGAAAGCACTCAGCCTTCCTCATTCAGTGGGATTTTTCAATGTGTTTTTAATCTGCCTTATTCCCATTTCTAGTTGATGGAGGATTTTCAGACATGAAATCATTTGGCATTTGGCCTTGCACCTCCTCAGCATCCGTTGACATCGTCTTGTGGGTTTTGCTTTTGATCTGTTGATACATTAATTACTAACTGTTGAATGTACTTTGCATTCCTGAGGAAAATTCCATTTGGCTGCTGTGTTATTATTAGTTACTGTTCTTGCTGAAACAAAACACCCAGCAGGGATAACTTAAGAATGTGAAGGTTCATTTTGGCTCATCGTGAAGACCGCACAGTCCACCTTCATCTCAGCAGGGAAGGCATGGTGACTAGAGCCCACTTCTCCTCAGCTACCCACTTCCTCCAACAAGGCTCCGCCTCCTGAGGATCCCACAGCCTCTCCGGTTACATCACCATCTGTGGCCCAAGTATTTAGATACATGATCCTTCGGAGATATTGTCTCTTCAAACCCCAGCAGGTACAATATTTCATACCTTTTTTCATATTTTATTTGCTTGTATTTTACTGAGGATTTCCCACCTATGTTTATGACATGCCCTTTAATTTTTTGTTTTGTTCCTCTACCCATCATGATATTGTTTGATATCATGCTGATATTAGGTTAATACTGAACTCATAATGAACATGGGGAGTAGTCCCTTCATTTCTGAAGTGGTGGGGCATTTTATAAAAACAATAACCATTTGTTAATCAATATTTTCAACATTGAAGCCAACTGGACTTGTGATTTTTTAATAAAAGCTTTTGATATAACAAATTCAGAGATTTCTTGTATGTTACATGTCTACTCAAATTGTCTATTTCTTCATGAGTCAGCATTGGCAGTTTATTTCCTAGGAATCTAATTTTTTTCATCTAAGTTGCATGATTTTTTCACATATTATCATACTTTATGATTCTTTTCATTGCTATGAAGGTGGTAGTAACTCTCTTTTTCAATGTCTAATTCTATTCATTTAAGTCTTTACATTTTTGTTAGTTTAGCTTAATATTTCTTGATACATTCAAGGAATAAGTTGTTGGTTTAATTTATTTTCTCAAATCATTGTGTGTACACTATGTGCATATACACTGTACTGTGGTGGTGGTGGTGGTGGTGGTGGTGGTAGTGTGTGTGTGTGTGTGAGAGGGGGGGGGGAGAAACCCTGTCTGTGAGTGCAGGTGCACATGTGAGGGCCAGAGAAGCAGCTCAGGCATCAGCCTTTACTTCTGCCTTGGTTGAGACAGTCCCTGCTCACCCTGCACACTCTGGGTGAGCTAGAATCCTCCTTTCCCTGTTACTCATCTCCCCTTGAGAGCATTGCGATCAGAGACCTGTTCTCCTGTGTCCAGCTTTATGTAGGTTCTGGGGATTTGAACTAAGTTCCTAATGATTTGCAAGTGTTTTACCCATTAAGCGATCTCTCCAGCCCAATTTTCTCTATTGTTTTTATACCCACTGTATCATTACTTTCTTCCCGAATCTTTATTAGTTTCTTCTATTGGCTTGTTTTAGGTTTGGTTTGCTCTTCTTATTCTAGTATGCTAAATTAGAGCTTAGATTCTTTTTTTGTTTTGTTTTGTTTTTGTTTTGTTTTTCTAGACAGGGTTTTTCTGTATAGCTCTGGCTATCCTGGAACTCACTCTGTAGACAAGGCTGGCCTCAAACTGAGAAATCTGCCTGCCTCTGCCTCCCAAGTGCTGGGATTAAAGGCGTGAGCCACCACCGCCTGGCAGAAGCTTAGATTCTTGATGCACTATCTTTTTCTCTTAATATACATATTTCTAGAAACGTCTTTTATCCTTAAGTTCCAATTTAGCAGCATTCCCAAGTAATAGCATAATGTGTCTTCAATATCATTCATCTCTATCATTCATCTAATATACCTTTTAATTCTCTTCCTCCTTTTTGTTTTTCGAGACAGGGTTTCTGTGGCTCACTCTGTAGACTAGGCTGGTCTCGAACTCAGAAATCTGCCTGCCTCTGCCTTCAAAGTGCAGGGATTAAAGGCATACGCCACCACTGACCGGCCATTTAATTCTTCTTTGTTTTAGCGTATATTTTTTTCTCTCATGGAGCATCTTTTTGGCATCATGTTTACTAAATTGTTGGCAAACACCGAGTCACCGAGGTTTTCTTTAGAGTTTATTTTAGAAGTGTATGCGACCATATTTTACAGTGATCCATTTCCTGGAAAAATATGAGGTCTGAGCTTAGTTGCATTCAAATTTTCTTAAATGTATTTTAAAATATTGTTAATTACATTGTTTGCAGTACCCAAGGAGACCAGGAGAGGGCATCAGATACCTAGGAGTTGGAGTAAAGAGGTTGTGAGCCACCAGATGTAGGTGCTGGTAAGAGACATCCATCCTCTGCAGGAGCACTTCCTGTTCTTAACTTCGGAGACATCTTCACAGCCTGCAGACCAATGGTTCCCACCCACGAAATGCTGCCACCCTTTAATACAGCTCCTCATGTTGGGATGACCCCCAAGCATAAAATTATTTCATCTCTACTTCACTTGATCTTAGTCGAAAGGCCAAGAAGAGATTCATCTCTACTTCATAACTGTCATTTTGTTCCTGTTTGGAATCATAATGTAAATATCTAATAATACACAGTGTATCTGATGTGTGACCCCTGTGAAAATGTCATTGGACCCCCGTAGGTTGAGAACCACTGATCTACTGATTTTTTTTTCTTTTGCACATAACTACTTGTTCCTCTGTTTCAGCAATGTTTCTTGGAAAGGCTAGTCCTCCTTCAAATTGCCCCTTGCTTTCTGCACTTGTCTGTTATAATTTTTGTTACCTTTTAGGAATTCTTCTGGAACTCACACACACTTTAACTTACAGTGCCAGCCCTAGGTTCATGTGAACTTCATCCTGGGGACATGTATGAGCGCTGCATATGCCCGCCCTGCTCTGCAGCCTGTCTATTCTGGACACAACAGTCAAAGTGCTTCTCCGAAAATATAAGTCAGCTCTTACTACTCTTCTGTCCAAAGTTATATAGGGCAGGCTGGGGAGCTAGCTTAGCGGTAGGGCTCTTGCCTAGAAAGTCCCAGGTCCTGGGTTCAATCCCCACTGCTGTAACAAAGCAAACCAGCTCCTGGTCTCCAGGGACCATTTATTTAGAGCCAGCTGAGCTCCTGGCTTTAGAACCTGGCTGGCCCTGCATACAACCAACCCACCTGGAATTTCTTGTTTCTACCGCATTCCACACATTCTCCTGCCTTGATACCTTAACACGTTGATATCTCTTGTTACCACCAGAGACACAGGCCTAGTTACCCTCCCTTCCTTTGAGTCTGGCCCCATATCACACTTTTATTAAGGCCTTGGTTGTAATGCGAATCTGCTAAAGTGTCCCTCAAAGTCCACGTGTTAAAGACTTGTCTTCACCTCATAGCTATTTTGGAACGGGAAAGAAACCGTAAGAAGTGGGCCTAGTGTGAGCCTTTAGGTCATTAAACAAATGCCATTGCAAGACATGGGGTCCTCTCCTACCCTTTCTCTTAGCAGAGTCCTCCACCAGGTTTTCATGTTAACTCATTGCTGCAGGCCAAAAAATGCAATGTGGTCAACCAACCGTGGACTGAAAGCTCCAAACAATGGCCTTTTAGCTTTGTAAGTTGATGACTCAGGTATTTTGGTCACATGACTGCTGTAGCTTTCCTGCCCCACCCTATTAAATAGCACATATTTATCTACCCTCCCTCAACCTCAGTTTAGTTCATTTTTCTTCATAGCAATTATTTTATACTTCTTTCTCCCTGCGTATAAGCCCCTAGGACAAAAAGATTGATTGACTATGACTGCTATTGACTCCATATCATAATGTCAGCCTACACCACACTGGGCTACAAATGTTCATATATTCAATAGAAGAAGTGTGTTCATGGAGTAATGCGTGGGTTGAAGCTCTAGGGCCTAGCATGGGGCAATATGGAAATGCTCATCACATCAGAAGGAGCACAGCTGTGGAGAGTACAAGGGGCCACTGGGAAAGGAAGAGAGCAGGTAATGTTCTCCTGCTTGCACAGTTTTACTTGGAGCCTTTGACTGCATCCCATGCCTTTGGCCCCCACCTTCCTTGGTTCTCTATGGCACCTACTTCCTTCCTGATGGCCCTGAAAGAGACTCTTACCAAATTCTTCTTCTTCTTTTGTTGTTGTTGTTCATGCAGTTAATTGTTTTTTTTCATTTTAATGTTTTTATTTTCTATATTCTTTGTTTAAATTCCAAATTATTTCCCCTTTCCCAGATCCCCCCTCCCCATATGTCCCATAAACCTTCTTCTCTCCACCCATTCTCCAATCACCTCCCTCCTTTCTCTCTGTCCTTATATTCCCCTCCAATGCTAGATCAATCCTTTCCAGGATCAGGACCCTCTCCATACTTCTTCATGGGAGTCATTTGTTATGCGATTTGTGCCTTTGGTATTCAGAGCTTCTGGCCATTTATCAGAGATTGCATTCCATGTGTATTCTTTTGTGATTGGGTTACCAAACTTAGGATGATATTTTCCAGATCAAACCATTTGCCTAAAAATTTTGTGAATTCATTGTTTCTAATTGCTGAGTAGTATTCCATTGTGTAAATATACCACATTTTCTGTATTCATTCCTCCTTTGAGGGACATCTGGGTTCTTTCCAGCTTCTGGATATTATAAATAAGGCTGCTATGAACATAATGGAGCATGTGTCTTTATTGCATGCCGGGAATCCTTTGGGTATATGCCCAGGAGAGGTATAGCGGGGTCCTCTGGCAGTTTCATGCCCAGTTTTCTGAGGAACTGCCAGACTGATTTCCAAAGTGGTTGTACCATTTTACAGCCCCACCAACAGTGGAGGAGTGTTCCTCTTTCTCCACATCCTCGCCAACACCTGCTGTCTCCTGAGTTTTTGACCTTAGCCATTCTGACTGGTGTGAGGTGAAATCTCAGGGTTGTTTTGGTTTGCATTTCCCTAATGACTAATGATGTTGAGCACTTCTTAAGGTGCCTCTTGGCCATTCGAATTTCTTCAGGTGAAAATTCTTTGTTTAGATCTGTACCCCATTTTTAATAGGGTTATTTGGTTCCCTGGGGTCTAACTTCTTGAGTTCTTTGTATATATTGGCTATTAGCCCTCTATCAGATGTAGGGTTGGTGAATATCCTTTCCCAATTTGTTGGTTGCCGTTTTTGTCCTTTTAACAGTGTCCTTTGCCTTACAGAAACTTTGTAATTTTATGAGGTCCCAAGCCAACATCAAACTAAATGGAGAGAAACTTGAAGCAATCCCACTAAAATCAGGGACTAGACAAGGCTGTCCTCTCTCTCCATATCATTTCAATATAGTACTTGAAGTTCTAGCTAGAGCAATTAGACAACATAAGGAGGTCAAGGGGATACAAATTGGAAAGGAAGAAGTCAAATTATCACTATTTGCAGATGACATGATAGTCTACTTAAGTGACCCGAAAACCTCCACCAGAGAACTCCTACAGCTGATAAACAACTTCAGCAAAGTGGTTGGTTATAAAATCAACTCAAGCAAATCAGTTGCCTTCCTATACTCAAAGGATAAGCAGGCTGAGAAAGAAGTTAGGGAAATGACACCCTTCACAATAGTCCCAAACAATATAAAGTATCTTGGTGTGACTCTAACCAAACAAGTGAAAGATCTATACGAAAAGAACTTTTGGTCTCTGAAGAAAGAAGTTGAAGAAGACCTCAGAAAATGGAAAAATCTTCCATGCTCGTGGATTGGCAGGATTAATATAGTTAAAATGGCCATCTTGCCAAAAGCAATCTACAGACCCAATGCAATCCCCATCAAAATTCCAACTCAGTTCTTCACAGAGTTAGAAAAAGCAATTCTTAAATTCATCTGGAATAACAAAAAAACCCAGGAAAGCTAAAACTATTCTCAACAACAAAAGAAATTATTCTGGGGGAATCAGTATCCCTGACTTCAAGCAATACTACAGAGCAATAGTGTTAAAAAACTGCATGGTATTGGCACAGTGACAGACAAGTGGACCAATGGAATAGAATTGAAGACCCAGAAATGAATCCACACACCTATGGTCACTTGATCTTCAATAAAGGAGCCGAAAACATCTAGTGGGAAAAAGATAGCCTTTTCAACAAATGGTGCTGGTTCAACTGGAGGTCAGCATGCAGAAGAATGCGAATTGATCCATTCTTATCTCCTTGTACTAAACTTCACTCCAAGTGGATCAAGGACCTCCATGTAAAACCAGACACACTGAAACTAATAGAAAAGAAACTAGGGAAGACCCTTGAGGACATGGGCACAGGGGAAAAGTTCCTGAATAGAACACCAATAACTTATGATCTAAGATCAAGAATTACCAAATACTTCTTAACAGATGGCTCAAGTGAGATATTAGAAAGGGATTCCTTCTGCTTGTCTCATAGAGAAAAAAATAAAGCCATTCTCAGATTTGTTTTGTTGGGCAAGCTTGTTCACTGGGCTCCCCAGGGAGGAGAGATGACGGGTTTCCTAAACTATGTAGGGGGCCTGGATTTGCACCATAGGAAACACCGTGAGGTGGTGTCGATAGAGGCTGATCAGGTACAAGGCTACCTGAGACCAGGGAAGGACCAGTGAGATGAACCAGTGAGATTGCACGGTGAGAAGCAACAGTACCTGTGAAGCCCAATATCAACTTGTCTTGGTGGCTACCTTTAGCTGGGTGTCACGCACTCTCTAATTCATGACTTCAAATGCTTCGATCTGTATGTACATGTTAGGAGTCTGTCTGGTATACCAGGACATAAACTGAGGAAGAAGATCCGATTATTTTGTCAGCTCTACTTTAGGCAAAATATTTGGCCATGCTGAGGGCCACATATGGCAGTGATTAAATATTTAAGACATGAAATTTCAAACAGGAAGGGAGTAGCTGACCTTTAACCCCAGTTGTCACAATCAAAACGCCATCTATCAACAAGGGGTGGGCTTCTAGGGAAAAGCTTATCCTCCAGTCAGAATCTTGTCTGAAGTTACTCTGCTTTTTCTTCCTCTGATGATAGACAAAGGTTTGTGTTTTTCATCAGAGGAAAGAAAAAGTACCTGAGTTCTGGGACATGCAGCAGTATTTAGAATTGCCATATCTGGAGATAGCAGGGTTGGAATTTATGTTCCTGAGAGGCCAAGCTTTGAGAACCACAGCTCTAACTGAGTAGAGTCTCTCCTGCAGTCCATAGGGCAGGAGGCAGACAGTGTGGTCTGGGGTAATGCAGGTGAGCATGGGGCATGTATGACACAATGTGTGGTTGACAGAAACGCCTGAGCAGAGGCTGAGACCAAGGAGATGAGCCAAGGGAACACTGTTCAGACAGAGCTGCAAATGACAGACAACAAACCAAACTGGTGGGAAAAAGGGGTGATCTTGTTTTGGATTTATTCATGTGTGCATGAGCCTGTCTGCACATATGTGTGCAGTGCTCATGGAGACCATAAAGGAGCACTGGCTCCCTGGAGCTGAGTTACCTGCTTGTTCTGAACTGCTTGGTGTGGGCACTGGATACTGAGCTTGGGCTCTTGGGAAGAGCAGCAGGTTCTCTTAAGTGCTGAGCCATTTCTTCAGCATCCCTTTCTGGCCAGATCTTTATCGGAAAACTGGAGAGGTAGCCAGGGGCTACTGTGGAGTCCCAGGGACCCAAACTACAAAGTCTGTCTTTCTTCTTCCCCTCCCCTTTCTTTCACTGTCCTTCTCTGTCCTCCTATCTGTCCCTCCTTCTGTGTATATGTGTCTCTGTATCTCCCTACTTCCCTCATTTCCTTCCCCCATCTCTCTCTTTCTCTTCAGCCACACTGAGTCTTCCTTTTTCTACTAATAGAGATGGACATTCTCTGTCCATCAGGAAAAGTGGTTTCTAGCAAATGTCAGACACATCCTGAAAGATCTACAGCTAGACATGAAAAGATGCTCCTGTCAAAAATGTCAGGTTGGATTCTCTGTCCCTCTGTCTTCCTGACTACCCCCTTCCCCCATTTCTCTGTATGTGTGGTTTGCTGAGGACTAGACTTAGCACCTTGCACGAGATAGATCGTATTCTGCCACTGAGCAATCTCTCCAGCTTCATTTGTACTTTTTATTTTGAAACAGGGTCTCACTAAGTTATCTAGGAAGGCCTTGAACTTATTCTCCTGCCTCTACTTCCTGAATAGCTGAGATAATAGGACTGGGTTATTAGGCCCAGGTCAGATTGGAGTCTTTTTTTTGTTTGTTTGTTTGTTTTCTTTTTGAGACAGGATTTCTCTGTGTAGCCCTGGCTGTCCTGGAATGCACTCTATAGACCAGGCTGGCCTCGAACTCAGAAATTTGCTTGCCTCTGCTTCCCAAGTGCTGGGATTAAAGGCATGCACCACCAATGCCTGGCCAGATTGGAGTCTTTATTTTTTTTTCAAGACAGGTTTTTCTATGTAGCCCTGGCTGTCCTAGAACCCACTCTGTGTAGGGCACGTGGACCATGCCACCAGACAGAAGAGACAGAAGAACTGGGAAGGCTGAGTGAGCTCAGACCCTGGGAATCTCAGCGATTTGGTATCAGCAGGATCCAAGCCGCTCCCTACCTGTTCCTGTGTCTGCTCTAGAATGTGTAAATGCAACCACAACACCTCACTGAGAGGACCATGGGCAGTCTGTCTCAAAATGCAACACCTGGAATCCTTCTCCAATGCAAATAAAGCATCGCTAAGATCTCAAACTGAGCCAATAGGAACCACCTACCCCATAAACCCCACCCCACCCCTCATTGTTTTTATAGTCCCAGTCTACATGGAATAAAGCACACAAGTTATTTTATCAAGGATTGCCTGAGAGTGACTGTCTTTACTTAGCTCTAACACTCGGGGAAGAGTTCTCTCTCAGAAGCCTTTATCTCTGGATCTTGGACCCACCTGGCTGACCAGATTCACACCACTGCAGCTGCCTGCCACTGTCACTGTCACTGCCACCGTAGCTGATGAAAGACCCAGGACCTCAGCTACCTGCCCTGTACAGCCTGCCCAAACCACTTTGCTTCTCTTCTAAGAGCTGTAATATTCCTGGCATTCCTGGCTGGACCAGAGCCTGGTGGACTTTAGTCATTCCAGCTTGCTTTGCCCTCTGGGCAGACAATGGCTGACAACTCTGTAGACCAGGCTGGTCTTGAACTCAGAGATTCACATGCCTCTACCTTCTGAGTGCTGAGATTAAAGGCATGTACCAACACACTCAGCTCAGATTGGAGTCCTGTGTCTACCTCTTAGACAGTCACTGGGGCTGGATAGTTAGCCCATACTCAAAATATTTTTGCTGTGATTTTACTAGCATAGGTGTCCCTAAAATAACAACATAAAGACAACTTATTCAGTAAGGACAGGTTTCACTCCACCTTACACACACTCCATTGTCCTCTCATTGTCCGTTGCTTGGGAAACAGTGTCTCCACACCCTGACAGGTGCTGTCACTTGGCCTCTTGCCCAAGCCTGGGCATCTTTTGCCTTTTATGATCTCAAGCAATTTCATTCCTGCGTTACTTTTCTCTTCACTGGAAGTGCCTGGAAGAAGCAACCTAAAGGAAGGACGGTTCACTTTTGCTCACGGTTTGGGAGGCTACAGTCATGGCGGAGAAGGCAGAGGACATTCAATGGTATTGGTGGCTGTGGCAATGGGGACACAAGCCTGGCTGCTTACAGCCCAGGAAGCAGAGAGCCTATGAAGTCTATAACAGACCTTAGCGCTGGTTGCTGGATGACTCATTTCCTCCGGTTGGACTCCACCTTCTAAAGGTTCACAGCCTTCCTAAGACAGCACTGCCAACAGAAACCAAGTGTTCAATCACGTGAGCCCGTGAGTGGCCTTTCCTATTAAACTGTTAACATTCTTCAACGTCAAGGCTCTTTCAAGACCTCAGAGGTACAGCCAAACTTAGACACACAATTAATAAAGTATAGTGGGCTTGATCGGACAGGTCTGTCTGTCTGTCTGTCTGACACACACACACACACACACACACACAAACACACACACCTCCCTACAGCAATGGCTTCTCATCATTGTGGTGACTTTAGGTCCATCCTCCATCACACAGCACAGTACACTCATCCCTAAATGATAGAACTGTGCATTTCAAGTACCATGTTCCTTTACCTCGTTGTTAAGATTATTTTCTCTTTGCTTTATTATACAAGATGCTTCCATCTTGATCCAGCTCAGTTCAACAAATGGTCCCTGAGGATGTCCTATATCCCGATATTATTCTTCATATCATTCCTTCTCTCTCCGTCCATCTTCAGTCTCCCTCTCTTCTTTTCTGAAGATTTCCTCTGCTGAGAGAGTGACAACCCTCAAGTACACTCATATACTTGAAACAGAATTCTCTTGCTGAAAAATCTATTTCAAAATAAATCTTTTCATTTGATGTGGAGGATTGCCAGTTGGGGCCAGGATATGTAGATCAGATTCTGTGTCTGCAAATGATATGCTCTACATTGTAATTTCATAGTGTGGCCTTTTTATTCTCAGTTGAACTTTTTGTTCCTAGCTTTTGAAGACACCTTCAAATACCCTTTGTGAGAATAGCTAGGTCAGATTGTTCTACCAACCTTTATGGCTTTTTTTCTCATGGAGAAGAGAGCAGAAAGATTGTAAGAGTCAGAGGTTGGGTAGGATGAAGTGTAGCTGTTGGGACATTTCAGGAGTGCCATACTCATGAACTCACAGCAGTTGTGGCTGCCTGCACAAGAGCAAGCCAGTCAATGTTTCAGCAGGGAACAGGAGAGGCTCCTGAGATCCATCCCTAGTCTAGAAGCTATTATAGATGGTGGATGGTTCTGGAGGCTGTTTTCTTTAAGGGTAAATCTCCTGGTAGGTTTGACTGCTCCAGTGGATGCTCAAAATCTATGGCTGTATGGGTAGCACAAATTAGACTAGGTGGGTTTTATTTAAAACGTGGCAGGACATAGTAGCACATACTTTTAATTATAGCACCCAGGAGACAGAAAAAGATCTCTAAATTTGGGGGCAGACAGGTCTATATAGTGAGACTGTATCTCAAAAAGAAAAAGACAAAACATGAAGTTGAGAGGAGAGGGGTTGGGGTATCTGAGAGGATCTAGGAAAATGAATGGGCTGTGAACACAGTAACAATATATTGAATGCATGTGTCAAATTCTCAAATAATTAATAAAGATATTTAAGAAACTTGCTAGGGGGTCATGGTGGTAGTAGCACACACCTTTTACCCCAGCACTGAGAGGCAGAGGCATGCAGATCTTTGAGTTCCAGGCCAGCCTGCTCTACTACATAAGTGAGTTACAGGACAGCTAGGACTATACAGAGAAACCCTGTCTCTGAAAACAAAAACATAAACAAATATAAAACAAAACAAAAACCAAACAACTCTCCCCACCAAAAAACATCCCGAACATTTATGGTCTCTGTTTGGTTTCCAAAGGGTGAAATCAACAAGAACAGGTGGATGCCTCACGTGGAATCATTCCTACCTAAACATGATATCTACACTTTGATGCCCCTTAAGTGACAATAATAATCCCCCAATCTAGAAGAAAACAGGTTAATTCGATGCAGGTAAAACTACTTATGTTGCTAGGTAACTAAAGAAAGTCATGATTATTAAGTAGCTTTTTATATAAACAGAATCACTGGGTAGACAAGGATCTATAGATCATACAATTGCAGGAATACTCTAAATTTTATTGTCTCCATATTTATACCACAAATATTATGCACACACTCATTTATCAATCATTAGTCAAGCATCTTCTATGTGACATGTACCATGCTCTGAGATGAAGAATCAACAATACAGTGATATCTCAATACCACAGCACCACATACACATACACAAAATACATTTTTGTCACTGATAAAATGGTTTACTTTTCTATGAGGACTAATCTTGGTTATAAATTTGACTATGTCTTGAACCAACTGAAAACCAAGCACTGGATATACCAGTGAGTGATTTTCTTGATTGGATCATTGAGGGATAAAGAACCACCCTAAATCTAAGCTTTACCTTCTGCTAGCAGCCCACATTTAAGGGCACAGACAAAGGAACATTTACTTTTTCATCTGTTTGTCCTGGCTGTGAATGGCAAGGTCATAGATCCTGCAGATGAGGCATTTCGTGGCTGGTATTAGAATCCCTTTCTTTGGGGATTCCAACATAGACAAAGACCAACTGAGACATCCGACCTCATGGGTGGAACCATTATGAGATCCTTGGTCTTTCCTTTGAGAGACAGATATTGCTGGGCAAGTCAGACCATAGCCTGTAAGCCACCACTCTAATAAATCCCCTTTTAGTATATAAATATTCATCCCATCAATTCTTTTCCTGAGAACCTGACTAATATACCTTCTAGTCATAGGAATTAATTAATTTACTTTTACAGTGTTTATCTTTTGAGAGTCTACTATGTCCTAGGCACTGCTGTAGGCACAATGTTTTTATGTACTGTGTAAAAATTATCCTTGTATTATTCAAATGCTGATTTCTCTGCTCCCATATCTTGTGGCAACTTGGACATAGCATTGTAATGCTTATTCTAGGTTTACATGTTTCAAGTTTATTTAATCATTGCTCCCCATTTATTCTCTGACTTGTCAATAAAAGCGGATCAGCCAATGGCTTGGCAGAAAAGAGAATAGGGCTAGACTTCCCATTCCAGCCAGGGGAGGGGTAGAGAAAGGAGGAAGAGAGGGTTCACCATGAGAAGGGTTGAGAGAAGAAAACATGGAAAAACATCTGGAGCAGAGAGAGCAAGATCATTATTAAAATGCAAGTATCTTGGGGATTTTGGCTGGGAGGTAGCCAGATTATCTCAGAGGATTAGAATAGATTAATGACTGCCCAGCTATTGTGCTACAAAGCACAATAAAATAAGTCTTATAGTCTCTGTCTCATTTATTTGGGAGCTAGCCTGGATGGAGAAAAAATATCACCTTAATTTTTTTTTACATGGGAGAAAGAGAGAGACAGAGAGATAGAGAGAGAGGGGGAGGGGGAAAGGGAGAGAAAGAGAGAGGGAAAGAGAGAGAGAAAGAGGGAGAGAGAAAATCAAACAAGGCTGGTGTCTGAGTCACTGTTCTATTGCTATGAAGATATGTTACAACCACAGCAACTCAAATAAGCATGGTGTCTCAGACAGTATTCTAGTACTGTGAGGAGATACCATAACCAATGCAATTCAAAAAAAGTGTTTAAATGGGAATTGCTTAGAGTTTCACAGGTTTAGTCCATTTTCTTCATGGTGGGGAGCATGGTGGCATACAGACAGACATGGTAGCTGAGAGTTCTACATCTGGATCCACAAGCAACAGGAAGCGAGAACCATTGTGCCTGGCTTGGGCTTTTGAAACTCCAAAGCCAACCCCCGTGACACATTTCCCTAACAAGGCCACACCTCCTAATCCCTCTTAAGTAGCACCATTCTGTAATGACCATGCATTCAAATAAATGAACCTATAGGGGCCATTCTTATACAAACCACCACAGAGGGCAAGGTCTATGCCCCATGGAATTTCATTACTTCCAACATAAGAAACTCTCATGTCCAGAATGAATCTTTAAGTGGTGTGTAAGAAGGGGGTAAGACAATCAGCAAGTGATGACATTTTCAGTCAAAACTAACAACCTGAGGCCAATGCCTAGAACCCAAATAATGGAAGGAGATAATTGACTCCCTCTCATAAGGACACACACACATACACACACACACACCAATGAATGAGTGTAAAAGATTAAAAAGATATGTGAGTGGGCTAAGACTTATAGGCAAGTGTTTATCATGCAGGCATAAGGATCTGAGTTCAATTTCCACTATTCACATCAAAAACTGAGTGTGTTAGTATGTGCCTGGGAGTGCTGGGGGGTGCAGACAAGTTGATCCTTGGATTTATCAGTGAGCCTCAGGGTCTCCTGACTCAAAAAACAGGGTAGATGGAACTGAGGAGCAGTCCTTGAGGTTGATCTCTGGCTTCCACATATATGCACATATATGTGCACATCCATCCATCTGTCCGTCCATCCATTCGTCCATATACGCACCCATCCATCCATCCATCCATCCATCCATCCATCCATCCATCCATCCATCTAACCAAATACATACATACAAAAAAGGTGTATGAGATGGATAGCTAAGGTTATACTTTGAATGGAATTTAACTCCTCAGCTCCCCTGTGTTCAGATTCCAGATGACTATGGTCTTTCACTGTTGCTCAACTGTAGAACCTGGGACATACCAAGCTGACTCTTTGGATTTTAATATGCATAGAAGCCTCTTCCCAGAATGCCTTTGCCACTTCCCCCTCAGTGCTGGTTATCAAGGCTGAGTTAAGCATGAATTTTCAAAACTCTCCTATTACTTCCCACAGTCTGATTAGGTATAATTTTTTCTAAACATTTCTCTGAGCCCCGAGTACAGTTCTGTCACAAAACTTGTCAAGTTAAAAAAAAATTGTAGTTATGGATTTAGTTGCCTATTTTAGCCTTAGCTACCTGGGCCTAGGTATTGCATCTTCTCAAGGACTATGTCAAAAAAACATTTAAAAACAGTCATAACAATTATGCAAATACTAAGTGTGGCCAAAAAGAACAAGCCCCATCTACTCAGAATAATAAAGTTGTTCAACCTGCCTTGGTCAGTCTGATTTTACTCAGACAAAAATTAATTCTGAGGGCCTCGAGAGATGGCTCTGTGGTTAAATGGACTTGCTGTGCAATCTCAGGACCAGAGTTCAGATCCCAGCACCCACTTAACAATCAGGTAACCACACACACACACACACACACACACACACACACACACACACACACACACACACACACTTGAAACTCCAGCGCTCTTAGGAGGGTGGGGATAGGAGGACCACTTGGCTTCTCTCCTAGTCAAGAAATTGAGAACTCCAGGATCAGGGAGAGATTCTGCTTCAAATGAATAGGCTGAGGATGTCAGAGGATGCCTCTTCTTCCAGCCTCCACGGGTGCACAGGCAGGTGCTTATCTCTTTGTACACACGTGAAGATTCTTTTCCTCTCATACACATAATTATATAAAACTTTTTTTTTTTAAAGAAAGGACATTCTATATAGACTCACCTGTTAACCCAAATGCTGGAAAAAGTTAGAATCAAGCCTTGTTAGTGGATAAAAACTTGATCATGTAGTTAACCACAGCTTTATTGGTATTAGAATTAGAGAAGTCAGAGAAGCTCCAGTAGTTTTTAAAAAAATAACAATGCTTGTCTGTCTGTCCGTCCGTCCGTCTATCTATCTATCTATCTATCTATCTATCTATCTATCTATCTATCTATCTGCTTACTATTTGCAAAGGCTACGTATTAGGCTTTGGGTATTTGTGGTGGTTAGAATAGGTATGGCCCCCTGTAGACTCATGTATTTAAATGCTTGACCCATAGGGAGTGGTATTATTAGGAGGGGTGGCCTTGTTGGAGGAAGTGTCACTGTAGAGGTGGGCTTTAAGGTCTCACATATAAACTCAAGCTATGCCCAGTGAAGAAGACGGTCTCCTGGCTGCCTGTAGATCAAGAATAGCTCTCAGCTCCTCCAGCACCATGTCTGCCTGCATGCTGCCATGCTTCCTGCCATGATGATAATGGACTGAACATCTGAAATGGTAAACCAGCCCCAGTTAAACGTTTGCCTTTGTAAGATGTACCTTGCTCATGGTGTCCCTTCACAGCAACAAAACACCAGAGAAGACAGTGTTTAACAGTGAAAGGAGAAAAATCTTGACTCATGTGCCTCGGCTGGAAAATGAATGGATTCATTCTCACCAGGACATTTTTTTTTAACCATCATGCCATGTATGACCAACAGAACGTATTATCCAACTCAAAATCACCAAATGAATGAAGAGAGTTCAGGTAAATATGGTTGATGAAGCTAAAAAGAGAAAAAGGTGTCCTGATCGCATGCCTGTCCTTTGTTTCTGAATAATTTCACATAGTCTGGCCTCCAACTCCTTAGGTAGCTGAGGATGCCCTTGAACTTCTGATTGTCTTGGCTCTATCTCCTAAATGCTGAGATTATAGACATTCTCCAGCAAGCCTAGTTCACGCAGTGCTCAGGATTCAATCCAGGGCTTCCTCTGTGCTAGGTGGGCACTCTATTCACTGAGTTACATCTCCAGCACTGTCTGAGACTTTCAAGACATTTTAATTCACCATAACTGGCATTTTGTGGTGATGTTCTTTCTGTGTGTTCACCGTGGGCTCCAGAGACAGGCCTTTGATAGTGAGGTTCCCTGGCAACGAAACCCCTTCAACAGTGTTGGTGTCGGGCTGTGTAATGGATTTCTGCACTGTGTCACGGAGCATTTAAAAATTCTTTGGTGTCGCTTTGCTATCCTGAGGGTTTGTAGAGCATCCCTGGGATACCTTAGCATCCCTGGGTGTTGCTATAGTAATAACTAGTCCAAAATTTGAGCTCCAATAGAATATTTATAGAATTAAAGTTGTTTAAATATTTTGATAGTGCTTTCTCTAAAATAAACCAAAACACAGGAAACTCATTAACTTGCTAAATATTGAATGTTACAGAGTCCTTTGTTAAAGAAACCTGAGAAGAGTAGCTAGAAATTTAAAGCAGATAAGGTTAGAGATGTTGGGAAGCCATAATCCAACCTGACACCTCCATTTTCTTTTCTATGAAAGGCTATAGACCCTTTTTTGCTCTTGCCATGAGTTATTGACACCAGGTTAGATATTTCTTTGCTAGGGAAAGCATAATAATCTTGACAGACTGAGAAACTGGTGTGCAGCAAAGAGGCGATTCCCCACTATTGACTAAATTTGAATTACTGGGAAAGCCATAAATAGCCAATGTTGTCTAAAAACACGTAGTGGGTCTATCCACTTCTGCCAGCTTCAGGGCTCAAGCAAGAATACAAACATGATAGGTCTAAAAGTTGTAGACCAACTTAACAGATTGTGAAATAAAATAGAGGCATTCTCTTCCTCTTTCCTTTCCTACCTACCTACCTACCTACCTACCTACCTACCCAACTTCCTTCCTTTGTTCCTCCTCTTCTTCGTCCTTCTCCCCATCTTTCCCTTCTGCTCTGTGGTAATTTAAATAAGAATGGTCCACCCTTCCATTGTCTCATATATTTGAATTCTCAGTCACCAGGACGTGGCACTACTTGAGAGGATTACAATGATAAGGAGGTCTGTCTTAGGGTTTTATTTCTATGAAGTGGTACCATGACAACAGATAATCTTATAAAGGAAAACATTTAACTAGGACTGGCTTACTGTTTCCATTATCATCTTGATTCTAAGGCAGCAGAAGGAAACTGAGCTTCCAATAAGGCTACCCCTCCAAATACTGCCACTCCTTATGGGCAAATCGTTCAACCACATGAGTCTATAGGGATCATTCTTGTTCAAATCACCATAAGGTGTGTCACTAGGCATGGATTTGAGGTTTCAAAAGCTCACATCAGTCTCAGTCTCTCAGGATGGGGCTCCCAGCTACCGCTCCAATATCATATGTGCCACCATGCTCTCCACCATGGTGACAATGGACTGAACCTCTGAAACTGTAAGCAATTCTGCAATTAAATTCTTCCTTTTTATAAGAGTTGTTTTGATCGTGGTATCTCCTCACAGCAATAGAACAGTGACTAAGACCCCACCCCTTTTCTTCTTCAGTGGTGAGACAGGGTCTTATGTTGCTCAGACTGTCCTCAAACTTACTGTGTAGTTAGGGATAACCTTGAACTCCTGATCCTTCTGCATCAGCTTCCTGAGGGTTGGGAGTATAGGTATGAGTCATGATACCTAGTTTGTGGGGAACAGGAGATGGAATCCAAGGTTTTATGCATACTAGGCAAATACTCCAGTAGTTTTCCAAATCTGGTTTGTTGTTTATTGATAAGAGTACTTTCTTGCCACCTGAAAGGCAAAGTTTAATTTCACATTTCGGAATTACTTAATGCTGCTGCCCATGGGCTTGTGGTAATCTGGGGATAGGTGATCCAGTTGCCTGCTATTCCTGTACTCAAGAGTCCCCAGGGCACCTGGGTTCTATAGGATCACCCTAGTCTTGCAAAGCTCTATCCACCTGCTTACAGCTGTACACAGATGCCTATACCTCACAGGTTGGGGTGGATTTAGACACAAAGAAGACACCAAAGTAAGACTGAACCAGAAGAAGGCTTGGGGTCATTTGAGAAGAAGAATCTTGGGTAGCTGGAGTAAGATTTAGAGGTAAAAGTATTTGGTGTGTGTGTGCATAGGAGAGGGAGAATTAATTCTCCAAGCACGAGGTCACAGGTTGGACATCTTACCCACACCATAGTGCAGGGACAAGAAGCCTCTATGAGCTAGCATTAAGGGCTGAAACTATCCTCCCCATGTTGAACTGTTATCTTTTTCCAGAGTGAGCTGTTTGCCTTTCTACCTTGATTACTTTTATGGGTTTCTGGATGTGCCATCACCCATGGCAAAACAGGCAGCAAAGGCAAAAGGATTCCTAGGAAGGTGCCAGATGTAACCAGAAGCTTTGTTTGCAGAGAAAATACTAAAAACAGGGTCCTGAGACCATGCTTTCTTCTAGGATGTCTTCAAACACTCTATTACCTCCTCACTTGACTCTGAAACCTTTGACAAGGTGCCCATGACTTCTGATCCTTTGCCTTCTCTTCCCATTTAAAGGATTGCAGCAGGGCTAGCTGAGATAGATTCATCTCCCCTCTAGTGGTGATCCATCCACCCATGCATCCAAATACCCATCCATCCATGCATCCATGCATCCATCCATGCATGCATGCATGCATCCATCCATCCATCCATCCATCCATCCATCCATCCATTCATCCATCTATCCACCCACTCATCTATCTATCCATCTATCTCTCCCCATCTGATATTAATGATTTTGTGTATGAGTGTAGGAGGGCTCAAGAACAGATCTCTCTGTGCTAACCTCTGTATAATGACTCATCTGGGTGGGGGTGGAGTGGGAGGTGAGCCACACCTGAGAAATGTGCCTTTTGAATATTGGAGACAGAATTACTCTGTACTTTGCACTTGATTTAACGATTTCAAACAAGGTAACTGGGGCAATGAGAACAAAACCACTGTTGACATTTCCTGATATCACACTAGGAACTTAGAAGAGGTTTCTCTCTCCCCCCCCCCAAGCCTCTCCCTCTCACTCAATCTATGTTCCTTAGCTCATTTCCTGCAGGGTGATTTCAGGTTCAACCTGTTTTTAAGTTTATGAATCATATCAGTGACTCAAAGTCAATTTGGGTGAAAAAAAAGTTAGCTTCCATAAGAAACCAAAGCTAGAAAGGAATGTGGGTTCTTAGTCTCAGAACCTTTGGCAAACACCCACTAAAGCATTATTCATTTATTGATTCAGCAAAAATATGCTGTGGGCACACTCAGTGGCACTGTATAGAAAGGCAATTAAAAACTTTTATCTGAATTATCTGAATGCCACTGGGTTGTCTTTATAGATACATATTAAAAATAAATATAAATAATATAAATAATATGTAGTAAATAGATATATATGTAAATTATATATATGCACAAAGTGGAACCATACTCAAAAGTACTCCATATTATAAACCAGTCTAGAGAGGGCCAGGCATGGTGATATATGCCTTTAATCCCAGCATCTAGGAGGCAGAAGCAGAGGCAGGGGTAGCAGCAGGGGCAGGGGCAGAGGAAGGGGCAGGGGCAGGGGCAGGGGCAGAGGCAGAGAGGCAGAGAGGCAGAGAGGCAGAGAGGCAGAGAGGCAGAGAGGCAGAGAGGCAGAGAGGCAGAGAGGCAGAGAGGCAGAGAGGCAGAGAGGCAGAGAGGCAGAGAGGCAGAGAGGCAGAGAGGCAGAGAGGCAGAGAGGCAGAGGCAGAGGCAGAGGCAGAGAGGCAGAGGCAGAGGCAGAGGCAGAGGCAGAGGCAGAGGCAGAGGCAGAGGCAGAGGCAGAGGCAGAGGCAGAGGCAGAGGCAGAGGCAGAAGCAAAGTCTCTGAGTCTAAGGCCAGTCTGGTCTCATCCCAAGTTCCAGGCCAGACATCCTGTCACAGGTCCTTGCCCAGCCATGATCATTGCTGCTCTAGTCACAATAGCTAGAAAGCTCTGGGAACCTAAATACAGGTATACTTCAAGGGCAGAATGGATAATGACAATGTGGCTCATATTCATGTGGAATGCTATTCAGTTGTTAAGAGAAATGAAATCATGCATGGATTTAGAAAAAAATTGTCCAGAGTGAGGTAACCCAGACCTGGAAAGACAAACATGGTATCAAATATGATATGTTTTCCCTTATCTAGACCTGGAGGATCAGGCAGAGAAGGTGCTGGAGCTGGAGGATCAAATGGAACTAGAGGGAGCTGGGAAGGAATGTGGGGAGAGACAGTTAAAATTAAGGGCCATTTAAGGGACAATATGGAAAATTAATATAGTAGAAGCTTCACAAACAAATACATATATGAATCTAAATGAAATTGCTGAATAAAGAGGAAGACGCTGACCCAGCTGGACATCGGTTTGTCACCAAATGAAGCCTCCAGTACTAAGAACTGGTTACATCTAATTGAATTGTTGGCCAGAGGGGTCACGTGGCTGTTGCCAAGGCTATAGGTTGCTTTATACAAACTGATGGCAAGGCTGTATTGCTGAAGATGACACCTACACAATTTATTGAACACAGAGAAATCAGGCTGGTGTCTACTTAGAGCCTTCATCCCTATGGGTAAGTGTTCTTGATACTGGAAAAAACTCTGCACACTACCAAAGGAGAAAAATAAACACTAACTGCAAATGCTTCAATCTAACGTGATGTTCTGTCTACCAGATATGATAACGATAGTGTATGGTGGCACAAAGCTCGTATTCTGATTTGACTTAAGGTCCATTGCACAAATTGGGATAAATACCCAGTGCTGCTTGGATAACTAAGAACCAGAGACCAGGTAGATAGCCCAGAGACCTAGAGTAAAACCAAAAACTACTGCTCTGCTAAAAGAACTTTAAAGTGACAGCTAATTATTTTCTGCTATTCTCATAGAGCCTTCATGTCAGCCATCATCAGAGAAGCTTCCTTCTGCAGCAGATGGGAGCAAATACTCACAGCCAGGCAACATGCTGAGAAAGACCGTGCAATACTCACACCTAAATGGGATGTCTCCGTCGAATCTCCCCACCAGGGCTCAGTGAACCCTGCAGAAGAGGAGGCCACGGAGGACAGAGAACCCTAAGGAAACAAAGCCTTGCAAACCCAGCATGATCAACACACATATGAGCTCACAGACTGAGGCAGCATGTGCGGGGCCTGCAGTAATCTGCACCAGTGGGGTCCTAGAGCTGAATGAGAAGTAGACAGACACACCAGCCCCTAACCCAGACGCTATGGCTAATTGATAGCCACACTATAAATTGAGTGGAGATTTACTATTCTCTGAGAGACACTTACTGGGGAAGCAAACTACTCTTAAGGGTAGGCTGCATGGATCCAGCAGCAGATTCCAACAGGAAATGAACTCAATGACTTCTTTGGTGGTTCCTTGTCTCATAATGTCATGCTAGGGCTCTTTAAATTTTTTTAATTTTTCAAAATTTTTATGTTTATGCAGGTTCTTTGCATACATATTTCGGCTTCCAGTTTAGGGACTGATAGTGCAAATAGTGAGTTTCTGTATCTGTCTCTTGGGGCTTTTCTTGGTCTCTTCTGCTTGTTTTGTCCTGTTTCAATATGTATTTTTGTTTTATCTTAATTGTATTTATTTATTTATTTATTCATTATTTTTATTTATAGATAGGATTTATCTGAGTAGCCCTGGCTGTCCTGGAACTTGCTCTGTAGACCAGGCTGGCTGCAAACTCACAGAGATCTACCTACTTCTGTCTCCCATATGCTGGGATTAAAGGCATCGGCCACCACCGTCCAGCTTATTTGATTTTATCACTATCCCTTAGAATTGTGTTTGTTTTCTAATGAGACATAGCAAGGGGGTGGATCTGGAAGGGAAAGGAGGGAAAGAGAACAGGGAGGAGGAGAAACCAAAGACAGGATATAGTCTTTTTTTTTATTGATTTTTTTATTCGATATATTTTTTATTTACATTTCAAATGATTTCCCCTTTTCTAGACCCCCATTCCCCGAAAGTCCCGTAAGCCCCCTTCTCTCCCCCTGTCCTCCCACCCACCCCTTCCCACTTCCCCGTTCTGGTTTTGCCGAATACTGCTTCACTGAGTCTTTCCAGAACAAGGGGCCACTCCTCCTTTCTTCTTGTACCTCATTTGATGTGTGGATTATATTTTGGGTATTCCAGTTTTCTAGGTTAATAACCACTTATTAGTGAGTGCATACCATGATTCACCTTTTGAGTCTGGGTTACCTCACTTAGTATGATGTTCTCTAGCTACATCCATTTGCCTAAGAATTTCATGAATTCATTGTTTCTAATGGCTGAATAGTACTCCATTGTGTAGATATACCACATTTTTTGCATCCACTCTTCTGTTGAGGGATACCTGGGTTCTTTCCAGCATCTGGCAATTATAAATAGGGTTGCTATGAACATAGTGGAACATGTATCCTTGTTACATGGTGGGGAATCCTCTGGGTATATGCCTAGGAGTGGTATAGCAGGATCTTCTGGAAGTGAGGTGCCCAGTTTTCAGAGGAACTTCCAGACTGATTTCCAGAGTGGTTGTACCAATTTGCAACCCCAGCAGCAGTGGAGGAGTGTTCCTCTTTCTCTACATCCTCACCAACATCTGCTGTCTCCTGAATTTTTAATCTTAGCCATTCTGACTGGTATAAGGTGAAATCTCAGGGTTGTTTTGATTTGCATTTCCCTAATGACTAATGAAGTTGCGCATTTTTTAAGATGCTTCTCCACCATCTGAAGTTCTTCAGGTGAAAATTCTTTGTTTAATTCTGCACTCCATTTTTTAATAGGGTTATTTGGTTTTCTGGAGTCTAACTTCTTGAGTTCTTTATATATATTGGATATTAGCCCTCTATCTGATGCAGGGTTGGTAAAGATCTTTTCCCAATTTGTTGGTTGCCGATTTGCCTTTTTGATGGTGTCCTTTGCCTTACAGAAACTTTGTAACTTTATGAGGTCCCATTTGTCAATTCTTGATCTTAGAGCATAAGATATTGGTGTTCTGTTCAGGAACTTTTCCCCTGTACCGATGTCCTCAAGGGTCTTCCCCAGTTTCTTTTCTATTAGCTTCAGAGTGTCTGGCTTTATGTGGAGGTCCTTGATCCATTTGGAGTTGAGCTTAGTACAAGGAGACAAGGATGGATCTATTCGCATTCTTCTGCATGCTGACCTGCAGTTGAACCAGCACCATTTGTTGAAAAGGCTATCTTTTTTCCATTGGATGTTTTCAGCCCCTTTGTCCAGGATCAAGTGGCCATAGGTGTGTGGGTTCATTTCTGGATCTTCAATCCTGTTCCATTGATCCTCCTGCCTGTCACTGTACCAATACCATGCAGTTTTTAACACTATTGCTCTGTAGTATTGCTTGAGGTCAGGGATACTGATACCCCCAGAATTTCTTTTATTGTTGAGAATAGTTTTAGCTATTCTGGGTTTTTTGTTATTCCAGATGAATCTGAGAATTGCTCTTTCTAACTCTGTGAAGAATTGAGTTGGGATTTTGATGGGTATTGCGTTGAATCTGTATATTGCTTTTGGCAAAATGGCCATTTTAACAATATTAATCCTGCTGATCCGTGAGCATGGGAGGTTTTTCCATTTTTTGAGGTCTTCTTCCATTTCCTTCTTCATAGTCTTGAAGTTCTTGTCATACAGATCTTTCACATGTTTGGTAAGAGTCACCCCAAGGTACTTTATACTGTTTGTGACTATTGTGAAGGGGGTCATTTCCCTAATTTCTTTCTCAGCCTGCTTATCCTTTGAGTATAGGAAGGCTACTGATTTTCTTGAGTTGATTTTATAACCTGCCACTTTGCTGAAGTTGTTTATCAGTTGTAGGAGTTCTCTAGTGGAGTTTTTTGGGTCACTTAGGTAGAGTATCATATCATCTGCAAATAATGATAGTTTGACTTCTTCCTTTCCAATTTGTATCCCTTTGACCTCCTTATGTTGTCTAATTGCTCAAGCTAGTACCTCAAGTACAATATTGAAAAGATAAGAAGAAAGTGGTCAGCCCTGTCTTGTCCCTGATTTTAGTGGGATTGCTTCAAGTTTCTCTCCATTTAGTTTGATGCTGGCTACTGGTTTGCTGTATAATGCTTTTACTATGTTTAGGTATGGGCCTTGAATTCCTGTTCTTTCCAAGACTTTAAGCATGAAAGGATGCTGAATTTTGTCAAATGCTTTTTCAGCATCCAATGAAATGACCATGTGGTTTTTTTCTTTGAGTTTGTTTATGTAGTGGATTACATTGATGGATTTCCATATATTGAACCAACCCTGTTCTGGCAAGACTCAGTGAAGCAGTATAGGGCAAAACCAGAACAGGGAAGTGGGAAGGGTTGGGTGGGAAAACAGGGGGAGGGAAGGGGGCTGATGGGACTTTTGGTGAGTGGGGGTCTAGAAAAGGGGAAATCATTTGCAATGTAAATAAAACATTTATCAAATAAAAAAAAGAAAAAAAAAAGAACCAACCCTGCATCCCTGGGATAAAGCCTACTTGATCATGGTGGATGATCATTTTGATGTGTTCTTGGATTCGGTTGGCAAGAATTTTATTGAGTATTTTTGCATCGATGTTCATAAGGGAAATGTTTGTTTGGCAAGAATTTTATTGAGTATTTTTGCATCGATGTTCATAAGGTCTGAAGTTCTCTTTCTTTTTTGGATCTTTGTGTGGTTTTGGTATCAGCATAATTGTGGCTTCGTAGAAGGAATTGGGCAGTGTTCCTTCTGTTTCTATTTTGTGGAATAGTTTGAAGAGTATTGGTGTTAGGTCTTCTTTGAAGGTCTGATGGAATTCTGCACTGAAACCATCTGGACCTGTGCTTTTTTTGGTTGGAAGACTTTCTATGACCCCTTCTATTTCTTTAGGGGTTATGGGACTGTTTAGATGATCTATTTGGTCCTGATTTAATTTTGGTATTTGGTATCTGTCAAGGAAGTTGTCCATTTCCTCCAGATTCTCCAGTTGTGTTGAGTATAGGCTTTTGTAGTAGGATCTGATGATTTTTTGAATTTCCTCAGTTTCTGTTGTTATATCTCCCTTTTCAGTTCTAATTTTGTTAATTTGGATACTTTCTCTGTGCCCTTTGGTCAGTCTGGCTAAGGGTTTATCTATCTTGTTGATTTTCTCAAAGAACTAGCTCCTGGATCTGTTGACTCTTTGTATGGTTCTCTTTGTTTCCACTTGATTGATTTCAGCCCTGAGTTTGATGATTTCCTGTCTTCTACTCCTCCCAGGGGAATTTGCTTAAAAGAACTGTTTTCAATAAAAAAAAATGAAATCATAAAATTTTCAGGAAAATACATGGAACTAGCAAAGATCAAAGTGTGTGATATAAATCAGACCCAGAAACACAAAGCTTCCTGGCTCCAAATCTTCAGATGTGAGTACGTATCCTGGAGTAATTGTGGAAACCAGTGAAGTAAAAAGGGTCCATTGCTAGAGCTGTGGGCGGGGCAACAGAGGAGAAAAGAAAAAAACACCACAGGTGTCTAATTAGGGAGGATCCAGGAGGAAGATAAATGTAGAAGAAGGAAAAGGGTAAAATAGCAGTGAGAATGTCTAGAAAAGTTATACGTAAACATTCTACCTAAAAATACCTATCTACCTAAAATTACCTATAATACATGTAAATCAGTGTAGAAATATATAAGCATTGTTTACATGAAAATTTTGCATCTGGGCTGGCAGTGCTGCCTCCAAGAACTTAAAGATCATCTAACAAAAATTCCAACCCCAGACATGAGAAGCCCTCTTTTGAGCTATTGATCTGGGTTGTCTAGAAGACCCCCAGATCATTACAGGATATTGCTAGTACCTTTGGCTGGCTACCAGATGTGAAAGATGGGTTCCTATTGCCGAAGATGCCATGCTTGTCAGACACAGGGCCTAGAGGCCCCTGAGCTGGAACTGACCTGAAAGCCAGTCTCTGAGGTCTAGCTTTCATGGTACCAGAAGGGGCGTGCAAGGCTCTAAGGGGGAACCATCCAGTAGTCCTACCTAGGAACCACAGCAATGACCAGCATGGCACAGTGACCCTACCAGTGCAGTAGTGGCTCACATACTTTAGTGTTAATCAACAACTCTCTTATTGGACTTAGGGCCAACTGTAAAAGAGGGAAATCTACTCAGTTACTCAGGGCTAGTGAAGTCACGGATCATAGAGGAGAACCTACAAAACCAGCATAGCCTCTTACTACATTCTAAATATTTGCCCTTTTACTGCCCTGTAAGTGTGTTCCTCATCCTACACCAAGGAGACTTCTCTTTGCAACAGATGGAGACCACTACAGAAAACCACAACCAGTAAAAGTGCAGAGTTGTGGAACCCCGTCCAAACAAGACCTTCTATAGTAAGACTCCTGCATGTAAGGCTTAGGGGTCACTGTGGAAGAGGGAGGCAGAAAGATTGTACTAAGTTACACGTAGAAATCGCACCAAAACGACTGCCTCAACACAAACTGAACAAGGACAATAATGGACATGCCTATGTGGAGCCCCACCTCAAGGACCTAACACTAATGTAAGAATTGCAGCTGACTAAGGAATGCTGGGATAGGGAAAAACAGGCTTGCCCAAGGAAGGAGCACTTCTGTTGGTTATCAAATATCAAACACCAAATGCCTAGGCCTCAATATATACACACAGAAGTAACATTATATGGACTAAGCAGGTTGTATTTTGTGTGTGTGTGTGTGTGTGTATGTGTGTGTATGTGTGTGTGTGTACATGTATATATTAACCATTAATGGAAAAGAGGCCGTGAATTGGAAAGAGAACAGGGAGCAGGGAAGGTATATGTGGGAAAGAGAAGAATTGTTGTGCTTAGAGCTTAACAAAGAAAAAAGCAAGAGAAACGACACTTTCTAACCCAATAAGGTTCGATGGTGAATTGATATGGTATACTTCATTTTCTAAGCCACAGATCTGGCAGAGATCATAGAGGTAACAGCTCTGTCCTTCAGTCTCATAATGATGGGAGGGAGACACAGACCTGGGAAGGACTGGCATGGAGTTGCACACAGCTCAGTGGAGGGCAGAGCTAGGCCTGGAGTCACATCTTTGATCATTCTGTAAGCAAGTGTCTGCTCCAGGTACAGTCGTGATAGCAGTAAAAAAAAAAAGTCATTTTTATATATCACAAAGGCAAAGTCTTACAAATAGTTTTAAATTTATTCTTTGAGAATTTTTACACATGTAAGACATACTTTGCATATACCTACACTGTTGCACCTTCTACCTCCTGCCAGACCCCACCCCCTTACCATGCCCTCCTTCCAACTTATGTCCTTTTTATTTTAACAAATGAATGCAATTAGCACTGCTCTTACGTGCATGGACAGTTTTTAAAATGCCACATTCCTTCGTCTTCACATATATTTTCTTTAGAGGAAAAGATATCTAAGCTCTGAGATAAGCCTTTAAAACAAAACTTTCCTGGTTGTCCCTGTCCCATAGATGATTGCATAAGGCAAGAATCTGATGCCTGGGGGCTGGGGAGATGGCTCTGTTGGTGAAGTACTGCTGCTTAAGCATTAGGCCAGAGTTCCGATCCCAAAGCACCAGCATAAAAGCCAGGCACAGTAGGGCATCTTAGTGATGGGCAGATCTTTGCAATTCACTGGACTGTCTAGCCAGCTGGACAGCGAGGTTTGCATGTAGTGAGAAACACTTTAAAAAAAGACAAGGCACAAGGCAGAGCGTGATAGAAAATATATCTGGAATTTATAAGCAGTAACTCTCATGTATACACGCACGCGCACACACACACACACACACACACACACAAACACACACACACACGGCATACATGCATGAATCCTCGCATCCCCACACAGTATTTGTTCCCAAAAATTAAAGCATGGACCATCCACCCCTACCCTTTTATCTCACCCTGTGAGTACATTGAGGTGCTTGCTATCATCTTTTTCAAATAACCAAGAGCACATGGGGCTGGATAGTAATCTTAGGTTCATGTTCTCCATCCAAACATTCTTTCTTGTATTCCTTCTTCTCTGTGTAAAATATTGAATACACCTTGAAGAATTTGAAAAGGTGGAGGGGCTCCCCACTGCCGTCTTTGCTCCCATATGGACAGGACAGGCAGCTCTAGGTACACAGAGACAACCCAGAGTATAACATTGCTTGAGGCAAGGCACACCAGGGTTCCAACGGCACCCAAGAGTAGGGCAGCCCATCAGCAATCTGTGCCAGGGGAAACCCAGTCATCCAGAGGAGCAGAAATAGCCTTACAGGCTTACAGGACATTCAAGCACCAGACAGTGACAACAGGACCAACTACCGCCAGAGATAACCAGCTGGCAAAAGGCAAACGTAGGAACATTACTAAAAGAAATCAAAGCAATATGGCAGTATCTGAACCCAATTCTCTGACAACAGCAAGTCCTGGATACACCAACACACCAGAAAAACAAGATTTGGATTTAAAATCACTTGACATGATGCTGTTGGAGGAACACAAGAAGGACACAAATAAATTTCTTAAAGAAATACAGGAGAAAATGGATCAAAAGGTAGAAGCCCTTACAAGGGAAACACAAAAATCATTTAAAGAAATTCAGGAGACTATAGGTCAACAGATAGAATCCAATACAGAGGAAATGCAAAAATCACTTAAAGAAACACAGGAGAACTTGGGTCAACAGGCAGAAGTCATGAAAGAGGTAACACAAAAATCTCTTAAAGAATTAAAGGAAAGGGCAGCGGTGGCAGCGGCGGCAGTGGCAGCCGGTCCAGCAGAAGGGCCATCAGCAGTGGAACCAAGAAGCCACATCAGAACTTTGCCTTCCACCAGTCAGTTACAAGAGTCTCTCCGCCATCTTGGATCTCGGGTGCCTGAGAAATCAGACAGACTGAGGTACGCAAATATAACCCAAGGCCAACATCGAGGGGGTCTAAACCCAATGGGCGTTGGCCTGCACCCAGGCCCAGGGCTGTTTAGGGGGCCATCAGTGTGCGAACCCGGTCAGGAGGTTGATTGCCCGGCCTGGCTCGTGCTCCGCCATTTTGACTACGGGACACCAGAGAGTTCTAGCAGGCAAAGTCAGCTAAGAGTCATAGTGGGGCGGGGGGGGGGGGGGAAGTCTAAGACAGACAGGCCTTGGATTGACCCCAGGCCCTGGGCTGCTTGGTGGGCCATCTGTGTGCCAACCAAGCCAGGAGGTTGTTAGCCCAGCAGACTCTCCTGGCACTTTCAGGGAGCACGTGCATGCCTCCATCCTGGCCACCTGACAGAACCAATTAACAGTCATAGCCCGAGGGGAACTTTGCTCAGGCCTTAGCCTGCCAGGCTTTTGCCTAGACTCAGGGCCTCAGCAGCTAAGCTAACCTTGTGTGCACCAACCCGGTTGGGAGATAGGCTGCCCAGCAGAGTGACCAGCACTCAGAAAAGGTCCTGCAGCAGCATAGACCATCAACACTCACTGAAGGAGCAAAAGGGCACCACCTGGTTCACACAGACAACCTGGGGCAAGGCACACTAGGGCTGCAAGGACACCCAAGAGGAGGGCAGCGCATTAGCAATCTGTAACAGGAGAAACCCAGCCATCCAGTGTTGCAGAAATAGCCATATAGCCTCACAGGAGGCACAAATACCAGCCAGAGACCAGACCAACTAATGCTAGAAATAACAAGATGGCAAAGGGCAAACGCAGGAACGCTACTAACAGAAACCTAGGGAATATAGCAGTGTCTGAACCAAACTCTCCAACATCAGCAAGTCCTGATTACGCAAACACACCAGAAAAACAAGATTTGGATTTAAAAATCACTGTTCATGATGCTGCTAGAAGAACACAAAAAGGACATAAATGAATCTCTTAAAGAAATACAGGGGAACATGAAAAAGCTAGAAACCCCTATTAATGGAAACACAAAAATCACTTAAAGAAATTCAGGAGAATAAGACTCAAGAGATAGAAGCCAATAAAGAAGAAACACAAAAAAATCTTAAAGAAATGCAGGAGAAAGTGAGTCAAACAGCAGAAGTCATGAAAGAGGAAACACAAAAATCTCTTAAAGAATTACAGGAAAACACAAACAAGCAAGTGAAGGAGCTAAGCAAAACCATCCAGGATCTAAAGTCAGAAGTAGAAGCAACTAGGAAATCACAAAGGGAGACAACTTTGGAGATAGAAAACCTTGAGAAGAAATCAGGGGCCATAGATGCAAATATCAACAACAGAATGCAAGAGATGGAAGAAAGAATCTCAGATGCCAAAGATACCATAGAAACCATTGACTCAACAGTCAAAGAAAATGCAAAATGCAAAAAGCTTGTATCCCAGAACATCCAGGAAATCCAGGACACAATGAGAAGACCAAACCTAAGGATTATAGGTATAGATAAGAGTGAAGATTTACAGCTGAAAGGGCCAGCAAATATCTTCAACAAAATTATGGAAAGAAACTTTCCCAACTTAAAGAGAGAGATGCCCATGAATATACAAGAAGCCTACAGAACTCCAAACATACTGGACCTGAGCAGAAATAACTCTCGTCACATAATAATCAAAACCCCAAATGTACTAAACAAAGAAAGAATATTAAAGGCAGTAAGAGAAAAAGGCCAAGTAACATATAAAGGAAGACCTATCAGAATCACATCAGACTTCTCACCTGAGACTATGAAAGCTAGAAGATCCTGGGCAGATCTCATGAAGACTCTAAGAGAACACAAATGTCATCCAAGACTACTATACCCAGCAAAACTCTCAATCACAAGAGATAGAGAAACTAAGATATTCCATGACAAAACCAAATTTACACAATATCTTTCTACAAACCCAGCTCTACAAAGAATAATAGGAGGAAAACTCCAATATGAGGAGGGAAACAACACCCTGGAAAAAGCAAGATAGTTACCTTCTTTCATCAAACCCAAAAGAAGATAACCACTCAAATATAAAAATAACATCAAAAATGACAGGAAGTAATAATCACTACTCCTTAATATCTCTTAACGTCAATGGACTCAACTCCCCAATAAAAAGACATAGACTAACAGACTGGATAAGGATACAGTACCCTACATTTTGCTGCATACAGGAAACACACCTCATTGTCAAAGACAAAAACTACCTTAGAATAAAAGGATGGAAGACAATTTTACAAGCCAATGGTCTCAGGAAACGAGCCGGAGTAGCCATTCTAATATCAGATAAAATTGACTTTCAACCTAAAGTCATCAAAAGAGATACGGTACGGAAGGACACTTTTTGCTGGTCAAAGGAAAAATCGACCAGGAAGAACTTTCAATTCTTAACATCTATGCACCAAATGCAAGGGCACCCTCATTTGTAAAAGAAACTTTACTAAAGCTCAAAGCACACATTTCATCCAACACAATAATTGTGGGTGACTTCAACACTTCACTCTCCTCAATGGACTGATCAGGAAAACAGAAACTAAACAGGGACACAGTAAAACTAATTGAAGTTTTGGACCAATTGGACTTGACTGATATTTATAGAACATTTCACCCTAAAACAAAAGAATATACCTTTTTCTCAGCACCTCATGGTACCGTCTCCAAAATTTACCATATAAATGGTTACAAGACAGACCTCCACAGATATAAGCAGATCGAACTAATCCATGTCTCCTATCAGATCACTATGGAGTAAGAGTGGTCTTCAATGGCTACAAAAACGACAGAAAGCCCACATACACATGGAGGCTGAACAATAATCTACTCAATGACACCTTGGCCAAAGAAGAAATAAAGAGAGAAATCAGAGACTTTTTAGAATTTAATGAAAATGAAGGCACAACATACCAAAATCTTTGGGACACAATGAAAGCAGTGTTAAGAGGAAAACTCATAGCCCTGAGTGCCTCCAAAAAGAAAATGGAGAGTGCATACACTAGAAGCTTAATGGCACACCTGAAAGCCCTGGAACAAAAAGAAGCCAATTCACAAAGGAGGAGTAGAAGACAGGAAATCATCAAACTCAGGGCTGAAATCAGTCAAGTGGAAACAAAGAGAACCATACAAAGAATCAATGAATCTAGAAGCTGTTTTTTTGAGAAAATCAACAAGATAGATAGAACCTTAGCCAGACTGACCAAAGGGCACAGAGAAAGTATCCAAATTAACAAAATTAGAAATGAAAAGGGGGATATAACAACAGAAACTGAGGAAATCAAAAAAAAATCATCAGATCCTACTACAAAAGCCTATACTCAACACAACTGGAGAATCTCGAGGAAATAGACAATTTCCTAGACAGATACCAAATACCAAAATTAAATCAGGACCAAATAGATCATCTAAACAGTCCCATAACCCCTAAAGAAATAGAAGGGGTCGTAGAAAGCCTTCCAACCAAAAAAAGAACAGGACCAGATGGCTTCAGTGCAGAATTCTATCAGACCTTCAAAGAAGACCTAACACCAATACTCTTCAAACTATTCCACAAAATAGAAACAGAAGAAACACTACCCAGTTCCTTCTACGAAGCCACAATTATGCTGATACCAATACCACACAAAGATCCAACAAAGAAAGAGAACTTCAGACCAATTTCCCTTATGAACATCGATGCAAAAATACTCAATAAAATTCTTGCCAACCGAATCCAAGAACACATCAAAACAATCATCCACCATGATCAAGTAGGCTTTATCCCAGGGATGCAGGGTTGGTTCAATATATGGAAATCCATCAATGCAATCCACTACATAAACAAACTCAAAGAAAAAAACCACATGGTCATTTCATTGGATGCTGAAAAAAGCATTTGACAAAATTCAGCATCCTTTCATGCTTAAAGTCTTGGAAAGAACAGGAATTCAAGGCCCATACCTAAACATAGTAAAAGCATTACACAGCAAACCGGTAGCCAGCATCAAACTAAATGGAGAGAAACTTGAAGCAATCCCACTGAAATCAGGGACCAGACAAGGCTGCACCCTTTCTCCTTATCTTTTCAATATTGTACTTGTACTAGCTTGGGCAATTAGACAACATAAGGAGGTCAAAGGGATACAAATTGGAAAGGAAGAAGTCAAACTATCATTATTTGCAGATGATAGGTTAGTCTATTTAGTGATCCAAAAAACTCCACTAGAGAATTCCTACAGCTGATAAACAACTTCAGCAGTGGCAGGTTATAAAATCAACTCAAGAAAATCAGTAGCCTTCCTATACTCAAAGGATAAGAAGGCTGAGAAAGAAATTAGGGAAATGACCCCCTTCACAATAGTCGCAAACAGTATAAAGTACCTTGGGGTGACTCTTACCAAACATGTGAAATATCTGTATGACAAGAACTTCAAGACTCTGAAGAAGGAAATAGAGGAAGACCTCAAAAAATGGAAAAACCTCCCATGCTCACGGATGGGCAGGATTAATATAGTTAAAATGGCCATTTTGCCAAAAGCAATATACAGATTCAACGCAATACCCATCAAAATCCCAACTCAATTCTTCATAGAGTTAGAAAGAGCAATTATCAAATTCATCTGGAACAACAAAAAACCCAGGATAGCTAAAACTATTCTCAGCAACAAAAGAAAAACTGGGGGAATCAGTATCCCTGACCTCAAGCAATACTACAGATCAATAGTGTTAAAACCTGCATGGTATTGGTACAGTGACAGGCAGGTGGATCAATGGAACAGGATTGAAGATCCAGAAATGAACCCACACACCTATGGCCACTTGATCCTGGACAAAGGGGCTGAAAACATCCAATGGAAAAAAGATAGCCTTTTCAACAAATGGTGCTGGTTCAACTGCAGGTCAGCATGCAGAAGAATGCTAATTGATTCATCCTTGTCTCCTTGTACTAAGCTCAACTCCAAATGGATCAAGGACCTCCACATAAAGTAAGACACTCTGTAGTTAATAGAAAAGAAACTGGGGAAGACCCTTGAGGACATCGGTACAGGGGGAAAGTTCCTGAACAGAACACCAATATCTTATGCTCTAAGATCAAGAATTGACAAATGGGACCTCATAAAATTACAAAGTTTCTGTAAAGCAAAGTACACCATCAAAAGGACAAATCGGCAACCAACAAATTGGGAAAAGATCTTCACCAACCCTGCATCAGATAGAGGGCTAATATCCAATATATACAAAGAACTCAAGAAGTTAGACTCCAGAAAACCAAATAACCCTATTAAAAAATGGAGTGCAGAGTTAAACAAAGAATTCTCACCTGAAGAACTTCAGATGGCGGAGAAGCATCTTAAAAAATGCTCAACTTCATTAGTCATTAGGGAATTGCAAATCAAAACAACCCTGAGATTTCACCTTACACCAGTCACAATGGCTAAGATTAAAAACTCAGGAGACAGCAGGTGTTGGCGAGGATGTGGAGAAAGAGGAACACTCCTCCACTGCTGGTGGGGTTGCAAATTGGTACAACCACTCTGGAAATCAGTCTGGAAGTTCCTCTGAAAACTGGGCACCTCTCTTCCAGAAGATCCTGCTATACCACTCCTGGGCACATACCCAGAAGATTCCCCAGCATGTAATAAGGATATATGCTGTACTATGTTCCTAGCAGTGCTATTTATAATAGCCAGAAGCTGCAAAGAACCCAAGCATCCCTCAACAGAAAATGGATGTAAAAAATGTGGTATATATACACAATGGAGTACTATTCAGCCATTAGAAACAATGAATTCATGAAATTCTTAGGCAAATGGATGGAGCTGGAGAATATCATACTAAGTGAGGTAACCCAGTCTCAAAAGATCAATCATGGTATGCACTCACTAATAAGCGGATATTAACCTGGAATACTGGAATACCCAAAACATAATCCACACATCAAATGAGGTACAAGAAGAATGGAGGAGTGGCCCCTGGTTCTGGAAAGACTCAGTGTAGCAGTATAAGACAAAACCAGAACAGGGAAGTGGGAAGGAATGGGTAGAAGAACAGAGGGAGGGAAGGGGGCTTATGTGACTTTCGGGGAGTGGGGGACCAGAAAAGGGGAAATCATTTGAAATGTAAATACAAAATATATTGTATAAAAAAAAAAGAATTAAAGGAAAACACAAACAAACAAATGATGGAACTGAGCAAACCATCCTGGATCTAAAAACATAAGTAGAAACAACTAAGAAATCACAAATGAGACAACTTTGGAGATAGAAAACCTTGGGAAGAAATCAGAGGTCATAGATGCAAATATAAACAACAGAATACAAGAGATAGAATCTCAGATACCGAAGATACCATAGAAAACATTGAGTCAATAGTCAAAGAAAATGCAAAATGCAAAAAGCTTCTAACCCAAAACATCCAGGAAATCCAGGACACAATGAGAAGACCAAACCTAAGGATTATAGGTATAGATGAGAGTGAAGATTTACAACTTAAAGGGCCAGCAAATATCTTCAACAAAATTCTGGAAGGAAACTTCCCTAACCTAAAGAGAGAGATGCCAATGAACATACAAGAAGCCTACAGAACTCCAAACAGACTGCACCAGAACAGAAATTCCTCCTCTCACATAATAATCAAAATCCCAAATATACTAAACAAAGATAGAATATTAAAGGCAGTAAGAGAAAAAGGCCAAGTAACATATAAAGGAATACCTATCAGAATTACTCCAGACTTTTCACCACATACTATGAAAGCTAGATGATCCAGGGCAGATCTCATGCAGACTCTAAGAGAACACAAATGCCAGCCAAGACTACTATACCCAGAAAAACTCTCAATCACCATAGATGGAGAAACCAAGATATTCTATGATAAAATCAAATTTACACAATATCTTTCCTCAAACCCAGCCCTACAAAGGATAATAGATAGAAAATGCCAATACAAGGAGGGAAACTACACCCTGGAAAAAGCAAGATAGTAACCTTCTTTCATCAAACCCCAAAAAAAGATAACCATTCCAACATATAAATAACACCAAAAATAACAGGAACTAATAATCACTATTCCTTAATCTCTCTTAATATCAATGGACTCAATTCCCCAATAAAAAGACATAGACTAACAGACTGGAGACATAAACAGGACCCTACATTTTGCTACTTACAGGAAACACAACTCAGTGTCAAAGACAAACACTACCTCAGAGTTAAAGGCTGGAAAACAATTTTACAAGCAAATGGTCTCAGGAAACAAACCAGAGTAGCCATTCTAATATCAGATAAAATTGACTTTCAACCTAAAGTCATCAAAAGGACACAAAGATGCTTAATAGTCAAAGTAAAAATCCACCAAGAAGAACTCCCAATCCTGAACATCTATGCTCCAAATGCAAGGGCACCCTCATTCATAAAAGAAACTTTACTAAAGCTCAAAGCACACATTGCACCTAACACAATAATTGTGGGTGACTTCAACAGCCCACTTTCCTCAATAGACCAATCAGGAAAACAGAAACTAAACAGTGACACAGTGAAACTAATTGAAGCTTTGGGCCAATTGGATTATATATATATATATAATAATGATATACATATATAATATGATATATATATATCATTTCATCCTAAAGCAAAAGAATACACCTTTTTCTCAGCACCTCATGGTACCTTCTCCAAAATTTACCATATAATTGGTTACAAGACAGACCTCAACAGATATAAGCAGATCGAACTAATCCCATGCCTCCTATCAGATCACTATGGAGTAAGAGTGGTCTTCAATAGCAACAAAAACAACAGAAAGCCTACATACACATGGAATCTGAACAATACTCAATGATACCTTGGTCAAGGAAGAAATAAACAAAGAAATCAAAGACTTTCTAGAATTTAATAAAAATTCTTTCTAGAATTTAATGAAAGCAGTGCTAAGAGGAAAACCCATAGCCCTGAGTGCCTCCAAAAAGAAACTGGAGAGAGCATACACTAACAGCTTAATGGCACACCTTAAAGCCCTGGAACAAAAAGAAGCTAATTCACCCAAGAGGAGTAGAAGATAGGAAATCATCAAACTCAGGGCTGAAATCAATCAAGTAGAAACAAAGAGAACCATAAAAAGAATCAACAAAACCAGGAGCTGGTTCTTTGAGAAAATCAACAAGATAGATAAACCCTTAGCCAGGCTAATCAGAGGGCACAGAGACAGTATCCAAATTAACAAAATTAGAAATGAAAATGGAGATATAACAACAGAAACTGAGGAAATTCAAAAAATCATCAGATCCTACTACAAAAACATATACTCAGCACAACTGGAGAATCTCGAGGAAATGGACAATTTCCTAGACAGATACCAAATACCAAAATTAAATCAGGATCAAATAGATCATCTAAACAGTCCCATAACCCCTAAAGAAATAGAAGTGGTCATTGAAAGTCTTCCAACCAAAAAAAAAAAAAAAAAAAAAAAAAAAGCACATGGCCAGATGGTTTTAGTGCAGAATTCTATTAAAACTTCAAAGAAGACCTAACACCAATACTTTTGAAACTATTCCACAAAATAGAAACAGAAGGAATAATACCCAACTTGTTCTATGAATCCACAATTATCCTAATACCAAAACCACACAAAGATCCAACAAAGAAAGAGAACTTCAGACCAATTTCTCTAATGAATATCAATGCAAAAATACTCAATAAAATTCTTGCCAACCAAATCCAAGAACACACCAAAACGAACATTCACAGTGTTCAAGCATGCTTCTTCCCAGGGATGCAGGGATGGTTCAATATACAGAAATCCATCAATGCAATCCACTACATAAACAAACTCAAAGAAAAAAAAAACACATGGTCATTTTGTTAGGTGCTGAAAAAACTTTTGACAAAATTCAGCATTCTTTCAGGCTAAAAGTCTTGGAAAGAACAGGAATTCAAGGCCCATACCTAAACATAGTAAAAGCAATATACAGCAAACCGGTAGCCAACATCAAACTGAATGGAGAGAAACTTGAAGCAATCCCACTAAAATCAGGGACTAGACAAGGCTGCCCCCTCTCTCCATATCTTTTCAATATAGTACTTGAAGTCCTAGCTAGAGCAATTAGACAACATAAGGAGGTCAAAGGAATACAAATTGGAAAGGAAGAAGTCAAACTATCACTTTTCCCAGATGATAGGATAATATATTTAAGTGACCCAAAAAACTCTACCAGAGACCTCCTACAGCTGATAAACAACTTCAGCAAAGTGGCTGGTTATAAAATCAACTCAAGTAAATCAGTAGCCTTCCTATACTCTAAGGATAAGTAGGCTGAGAAAGAAATTAGAGAAATGACACCTTTCACAATAGCCACAAACAATATAAAGTATTTTCGTGTGACTCTAATCAAACAAGTGAAAGATCTGTATAACCAGAACTTCAGGTCTCTGAAGAAGGAAATTGAAGAAGACCTCAGAAAATGGAAAAATCTTCCATGCTCTTGGATTGGCAGGATTAATATAGTAAAAATGGCCATCTTGCCTAAAGCAATATACAGATTCAATGCAATCCCCATCAAAATCCCAACTCAGTTCTTTATAGAGTTAGAAAGAGCAATTCTCAAATTCATCTGGAATAGCAAAACAACCAGGATAGCTAAAAACGATTCTCAACAGTAAAAGAACTTCTAGAATCAGTATTCTGGACCTCAAGCAGTACTACAGAGCAACAATGTTAAAAACTGTATGGTATTGGTACAGTGATAGGCAAGTAGATGAATGGAACAGGATTGAAGACCCAGAAATGAACCCACACACCTATGGTCACTTGATCTTTGACAAAGGAGCTAAAACCATCCACTGGAAAAAAGATAGCCTTTTCAACAAATGGTGCTGGTTCAACTGCAGGTCAGCATGCAGGAGAATGCAAATTGATCCATTCTTATCTCCTTGTACTAAGCTCAACTCCAAGTAGATCAAGGACCTCCACATAAAACCAGACACACTGAAACTAATAGAAAAGAAACTGGGGAAGACCCTTGAGGACATGGGCACAGGGGAAAAGTTCCTGAACAGAACACCAATAGCTTATGCTCTAAGATCAAGAATTGACAAATGGGACCTCATAAAATTACAAAGTTTCTGTAAGGCAAAGGACACTGTCAAAAACGACAACCAACAAATTGGGAAAAGATCTTCACCAACCCTAAGTCTGACAAAGGGCTAATAGCCAATATATACAAAGAACTCAAGAAGTTAGACTCCAGAGATCCAAATAACTCTATTAAAAATGAGGTACAGAGCTAAACAAAAAATTTTCACCTGAAGAATTTCAAATGGCTGAGACGCACCTTAAGAAATGTTCAATATCATTAGTCATTAGGGAATTGCAAATCAAAACAACCCTGAGATTTCACCTCATACCAGTCAGAATGGCTAAGATTAACAACTCAGGAGACAGCAGGTGTTAGAGAGGATGTAGAGGAAAAGGAACACTCCTCCACTGCTGGTCGGATTGCAAGCTGGTACATCCACTCTGAAAATCAGTCTGGTGGTTCCTCAGAAAACTGGGCATGACACTTCTGGAGGACCCTGTTATACCACTCTTGGGCATATACCCAGAGGATTCCCCAGCATGCAATAAGGACACATGCTCCACTATGTTCATAGCAGACTTATTTATAATAGCCAGAAGCTGGAAAGAACCCAGATGTCTCTCAATGGAGGAATGGATAGAGAAAATGTGGTATATTTACACAATAGAATACTCAGCAATTAAAAACAATGAATTCATGAAATTTTTAGGCAAGTGGTTGGAACTGGAAAATATCATCCTAAGTGAGGTAACCCAATCACAAAAGAATACTCATGGAATGCGGTCACTGATAAGTGGATATTAATTAGCCCAGAAGATCTGAATTCTCAAGACACAATTAACATATCAAATGTTTCCCAAGAAGAAGGAAGGAGAGGGCCCTGGTCCTGAAAAGGCTTGATCCATCATTGTAGGGAGTTACCAGGACAGAGAAATGGGAGGGGTGATTGGGGAATGGGTGGAGAGAAGAGGGCTTATGCGACTTATGGGGAGGTGAGAACCGGGAAAGGGGAAATCATTTGGAATGTAAACAAAGAATATAGAAAAAAACCAGAATGGAAGTAATTACAGTAATTACAGAAGAATGTGCTGTCCATTATCCCATAACAAGCTGAAATGCTAAGTCAAAAAAAAAAATGATTCTCAGAAGAAATTTTTGAGTCAAATATTTACTTCACCAAGCCAAGTCAAGAGAGGTTGATGAGACCTGCTACCCTAGCTTAGCTGTAGCCATTTTGCCTCACTCCTGCCAGTTATTGAAACAGAAAAATAACTTTACTCAGAATAGACTCATGTTGCCAACATACCCTATTATGCTCTTTTTGACTCATGTCCTTTTATCAGTGAGTACATACCATGTGTGTTCTTTTGTGACTGGTTTACTCCTCTGCTTATTTCTATACCACAGGTCCCAGTAACTCCGATCTCTTTGAAAGCAGTGACTTTTGTTGCTTAAATACAGTAAAATATCCATATATTTTCTGCTTAGAATCTCTTTGATTATGCTATTTTCTGTAAAAATTTCTTCAAACATGGTCAATAAGATGCCTCAAACTATCTGGAATTCTAGTCGGGTGCTATTTGTCTTCCAATAAAAAGTGTTAGCCTTTTCAAAAAAAAAAAAAAAAGAAAGAAAGAAAGAAAAAAAGAAAAACCCAGAATTTGAAAAGGTGCGGTGGACATAAGAAATAGGCAGCCCTCCTGACACTCAGCATCCAAGGATGACTCAGGACTTGCTCATTTACAGACAAGGTGGGAGAAAGACTGTGGCAACCAAAGAAGGAGGAAGTGCTACTGGGGTGCAATATTAGGGAAAGTAGAAACATTTTGTGTAATTTAGAAGCTTTCAGAACTCTGGGGAGGATAGACATTAGAAAGATTATGGGTTATTTTTCCCTTTGGCATTTGCACGATTTTTCCACATAGAGAAAGGCTGTAATGGTTTGTCAAATAATAATTTGCTATAAAATTTATATGTATAATGTGAAATGACTAAATCAAGCTAAATAGCGCTTGTGTCACCAAAAGTACCTCTCATTTTCGGTGGTTAGGGCTTCTGAATTTTACTCAGCCATTTTGAACATAAGCTACAGTATTGTTAGCTAGTGTCACCTGTTATATAATTAATCTTAAACTTATTTCTGTTTCTTTGGGCTGACATCTGTACCTTTTAGCCAGCATCCTCCCATCCCGCCTCTCTACTCTCTCCTGTAAGCTTGCTTTTTAAGATTCCATGCGGAAGTGAGGAAGTCCGGCTCTTATACACGATACCTGGTATTCTGGATGTCCTCTTATACACGATACCTGGTATTCTGGATGTCGGCATTTTCTCCACATTTCACCAGTGTTGCAAATATCAAAACCACTGGAGGAAAAAAAAATCCTTCCCCAGAAACTGTTAACTGACAGCATTGCTCAGGGAGAGGTGGGGATCTTATGAGTGGGTTCCCATCTCTGATGGAGGATTGATGGCCTCAGCCTTGTGCAGGTAACTTCAGATGCCGTGAGCTCATAAGGGCGAAAGCCACATTGTGTCCTGAAAGCAGCATTTCACAGCAGCCTTCCCAAACTGACGCTTACATTTTTTTCTCTCCTTCTTCTGTAATGTTCCTGGGTCTTGGAGGCTAAGAGAGAGAGTGATCCCATTTAGGGCCCAGTGCTTGGGAGTTACTCATTCTTAGCTCTAGCTTTGTGCTGGTTTGCTCTCTCCTGCCTCTCTCTCCCCCCCTCGCCTGTCTGTCTGTCTGTCTGTCTGTCTGTCTGTCTGTCTGTCTGTCTATAATCTATCTATAAGTTAGATATATAATAAATTCTATCTTGCTATAGGTCTAACTTTCATTTTCCTACTAATTCATGATTTTTGAGAAGTTTTTCATAAAAACCAACCATTCGTTGTCTTTTTTTCAAAAAGCAATATCTATTCAGGGCCTTTGCTCTTTTTTTTTTTAAATCAGTTTATTTATTTTTCTTACTATTGAGAAATTTCAGTTCCACATCCATTTTAGACATTGACCCTTTACCAGCCGTGTGACTCAGAGAGATCTCCCATCTGCCAGTTTCCTGTTTTCCCATCTTCCTGTCCTGTTCTTTGCTATACAGGAGCTTTTCCCAACATGTTGCAAATGTGTGGCTATTTCTCTTCTATTGCCTAAACTTTGGAGGTCAAATTAAAAACTCTTTGCTCAGATTGATGTTGGTAGTTTCCTGTTTCCTTCTAGTAATGTTATACTTTCATATCTCATGCTTAAACTTAAAAATCTGTTTTGTATTAGTCTGTTAACGTTGTTGGTTTTGTTTGAGGAAGAGTTTCTATGTGATGCTGGCTGTCCTGGAACTGATATGTAGACCAGACTGGACTTGCATTCACAGACCTGCTTGCCTCTGTGTCCCAAATGCTATAATCCAAGGCATACATCACTATACCCAGCTTAAGCTTGTATTTTTTCACATGGTATAAGATGGAGGTCCAATTTCATTCTTTCATGTGTATCTGGTTTCCCTTATTCTCTGTGTTGCAGACACTATCCTTTCCCCCTTACGCCAGTAGACCACGAACATGAGGGTTCATTTCTTAGCCATCAGTTGTGTTTTGCTGGCTGTAGTATTAGTTTCTCTCAACACTGTGCTGTTTTAGTTATTATAGCTTTGTAGTTAGTTTGAAACCAGGAAGTATAATATCTCTAGCTTTGTTTGTTTTGCTCAAGACTGCCTTGAGCAAAGTATTGCTCATAGCAAAGTGTAACTATGCTGTTTTGTTTTCCAGATGAATTTTGGGATAACCTTTTCTATTTCTGTAAACAAATATTGAAATTTTGATGGGGTCTGCAATGTATCTGTAGATTGCTTTAGGTAGCATACATTTCTTAACACTAACTATTTAAGTTGTGAATATAGGCTATTTTTCTACTTATTGTGTTTTCATCTATTTCTAGCACTAAAGTTTAATTATTTGAGTGGATAAGTCTTTTTATATCTTCGATTACATCTATTTCTAAATATTTTAATTGCTGTGGTAAAGGAGCACTTTCTTAATTTTTAAAATTTTTTTTTGGTAATTGTACGCACATATTTATGGTGTTTTGGTCCATCTTAAGTTCCTGTTACTCTTTCTCAGTACCTTCCATGATGTTTCATGTGCCTCAGGGGATTCTTTTGCTTGGATTTTCTTGTTTACTTTCTTTTTGTCGGTATATTATAGAGTTTATTCAAGGCATGGAGAGGGGAGTTAAGAGGGTAGCAGAGGCAGGGAAAGGCAGAGAGAGTAGATGAGTAGAGGAGTAGAGGCTGGCCATGAGCATGTGGAGAGGAGGGGAGGGAAGCAGGGAAAGCAAGGAGGAGCAAGAGACCAAGGGCGGAGCAAGAGACCAAGGGTGGAGCAAGAGACCAAGGGTGGAACAAGAGACCAAGGGCGGAGCAAGAGACCAAGGGCGGAGCAAGAGACCAAGGGCGGAGCAAGAGACCAAGGGCGGAGCAAGAGACCAAGGGCGGAGCTCTTGTTTACTTTCAAAATACACTTAAATACAGCTTCCTTATTTAAACGACAATAAAATAACATTCACCATAGCTCTAATTATGAGCCCCTAGTACACACACACACACACACACACACACACACACGCACACACACATACACACTGTCTGAAACAAGTTATATAGTAAACGATTTGAGTCAAGATTTGAAGGTTGTGAGTCTGATGGACAGGCCCTGCTGTTTGAAGGCAGCCTCACCCTGCTTTCCTATAGTTTGCACGGCTAGTTTTCTTCAAAGGTCCGTGTGCTAAAAGTTTGGTCCTCACTGTGGTCCAGCTGAGAGGTGATAGAACCTCTCTTCCTCCTCTGCGTTCTATACCTCCACTTCTCTCCTTCTCCCACCTTCCTTTTCCTCTCTGCTTTACACTTCCTTATTTTCTATTCTCTTCCTCTTCCTTCTCTCTCTCCTTTTCCTCTCCATTTTTCCTGTTCCCTTTCTTCCTTCTCCCCTTCCTCATTCCACTTTCTTCTTTTCCTCTTCCTGGACAATGAAGTGGGCACCTTGCTCTGCTATGTACTTTTTCCACTCTTAACAGTGGTGGGCTGCTGTATCAGCAGACACACCCTCATGAGGTCAGTGGGTCACTCAAGTCCCTTATAGAACCTAGCCCTGTGTGTCTTTCTCTTGGCTAGTAAATATATATATATATATATATGTGTGTGTGTGTGTGTGTGTGTGTGTGTGTGTGTGAAAGTATATATGCATACATATATATGGGTGTATTTATATCCTTATATCTTTTTATATAAATGGAAAATGGTTTCTATAGTATTATCATAAATTTTATGGGCATTTTAGGAACCATCCAGTGTGAGGATAGGGCCAGCCAGTGACTCCCAAGTTCAGTTTCCAGCACCCACACAGGGAGCTCAAATCTGCCCATAACTCCAGCTCCAGTGGGTCTTTCTCCCTCTTGTAGCCTTTGGGAGTACTGCAGTCATGTATGCATACCTCCCCACAGACACACATAATTAAACTAAAATCTTTTCAAGAAAGAAAATTGAAAGAACAGGTGTATCTAAGAAAATGGCACACATAATGAAATTAGTTAATCAACCAATTTGTGAATGTTTCTTTGCTGGGATGTGTGTGCAGGAGTCAGAAGACAACTTGTAAGAGTTCTTTCTGTCATGTGGGGTGTGGGGATCAAACACAGGTCTACAGGCTTGGCAGCAAGCACGCTTTCCTACTGAGCAGTCTCACCCACCCTGGGCCATTGTATCTTGGCATTGTGATATAAATATAGGGAAGACTGGGCTACAGGAAGGCAAAGATGCCCTCACCTGAAGTCTGAGTAAGACCTTCGCCATCTCAGAGGTAAGAACTGCAGCACCACCAATGCTTGCTGGCAAGGCTGGGTGCACGTACATAATCTCCTCTTACAAGGATTTTCAAATAAGACTGTTAAGATAGCCACGAGTCATGCCGAAGGCCTGCGTGTGATGGCTCTTTCTCTTCTCTAGCAGTAAACCTCATAATTTCTAGGAATTTTCCAAGGACCCTCATTTATGGAAAAAGATGCATTTCCTCTCCTTGTCCAACCTTTGTGTCTCATGATTTCATGGTATCACGTTGTAAGTCCATCTAAAGCAGAACTATTCTAATCCCATTCATCAAAAACGGGAGCAAAAGGAGTTAAAAGAGGAGGGGGGTTTTTGGTGTTTTTTGTTGTTGTTGTTGTTGTTGTTGTTGTTTCTGTTTTTTTTTTTTTTTTTTTTTTTTTTTTTTTTTTTTAAGAAAGTCTTTTAAAATATTGACTCGAAATTCCTATTCCAGCTAAGGCACTAAAAGCACCCCTCTCTTGAGAAGCCATACCCACAAACTTGGGTTGTATTGTATTGTTTCTCTGAGCGCCTCTTTCTCAACATCCTTGCTTGAATCCATGTTAAAATCTCTTCTTAATTAACCGCAGCTCCTTTTTTTTTTTTTTTTTTTTTTTTTTTTTTTTTTTTTTGTGCAGGCCTCAAATTCTTTTTGGTGGTTCAGTCAAGAATGCAGTCTTCACCCCGGAGGGGCCTGTGAAAAGCAAGTCTTGGGCGGCTCTGAGTCGGTAGCATGGAGCTGTGTTTGTGGTCCATGCCGCCATCTTGTGATAACTAGTGTCTCATTTCAGACTAGCCATTAATGAGAAGGTTCTTCAGGTCGGATCTGTCGGTGGAAGACTGGAATCTTCCGAAGGTCAAGGGCTGTTTGTATTGCGCCCTTCTCTTGAGATGAGCATCTTCGTTCTGCACCCGAGCAAAAGGATGAAGTGGGTTGGGGGGGCTTGCGTCAGTTCTGCAACTTGCAAAGCTGAGTGGAGCTGTCCGTCACACGGTCTAAGGCCCTGTTTTCCTTTTATACACACCATGCCACGTTTCATGACGTGGACTCAGATGACGGGGCTGTGGATTTCCTGCGACATGGTGTACGCTCTGCTTGCTCCTTTTCCCATCGCTGTGACGAGCTCACTGTCAGAGTGTCAGGTATGATACCCCACAGAATACCCCACAGAAGCAGCTTGAGAGAGGAGGGTTCGTTTGGCTTGTGGCGGCTCCAGAAACTCTCTTCACGGCAGTGGGGACATGACACAGTTAGCCATAGGGTGGTAGACAGGAAGCAGAGAGCTTAGACTGAAAGCAGGCTCAGCTGTGACCTTCAAAGGTCCCTAGTGACTCTCCTCTGTCAGCCATGCCGCCTCCCCTAGGGGCTCCCAACCCCTCCAAATGGCCGGGGATGAAGTGTTTCAATACATGAACCTGGGGAGTACATTTCACATTTTGAATTAACACACACACACACACACACACACACACACACACTCATGCACAGATGTTTGATTTCTCTGCTCTTATTTGGTTAATGAGTATCTTTAAAAATCTGACTTATGGTCCAGTGAGATGGCTCAGCGGGTAATGGCTCTTTCCCTGTAAACTAGATGACCTGACTTCTCTCAAGACCCAGATGGCTAACGAGAGATATAAGTCCCACAATGATCCTCCTTCCTTCATATGTCCACTGTGGCAAGTGTATGCCCACATTCACATTCACACACACACACACACACACACACACACACACACATACACACGTAATAAAAACATTTGCTAGCAGAATCACTAAAGCCTGTAATTTAAATGTATTTCTGTCGCTTTAGTTGTCATCTCCTTTCACCCTTGTGGGGTCATGTATAATTATTAAATCAGATTTTTTTCCTCCTGAGTACTTTCTGAGAGTCCTTTGCATCTCTAAGAGCTTGCTCAGTAATTGATCTGAGGTATTTATTTTGAGAATTTAATTTAGGTGTTCTTGGAGAGCTGGTATAAACTTTACAGCCACGGGGATGTTGATTTTATCACTGCTTTCTGTTGAGACTACATTTCAAAGTCTCCCTCTCTTCACTCACTTAACATGTATATTGAAAGATGAGTGAATTAAGAATGGAAATAGCCTTGGTAATTATTTTACCTTCTTCTTCATGCTACAATGAGTAAATTAATTCAAGGAGAGTAACTAATTTAGTCAAAACCAGAGAGGGAGCTCTTGAAGATATCAACAGAATCAGAAGAGGAATTAATACATATAAAATTCAGAGCTGAAGTAGATGTCTGTTTTTTATCGACAGCTTGCTGTTTAATTACTGCTTACTGCCCCTTTCCTACTTTCAGTCCAAAAGGATTCAGTTCCATCTTTGGCCCCCGCAGAGGGGTATATGGTACAGATTAGAGTGGTTCATCCATTCTTTGGTTCAGAGGTTGGCATATGACCCTCCCATGGCCAATGAGAGGCCATCCTGGGATTTCACCTGGGAAGACAGAACAAGTCTGATTTCTGAGCATCCTGGCTAGCTTAACTGTCAGCTTGACAGTCTAGAGTCATCTGAGAGGAACTGTGTAAGCCAGCTTGGCTTGTGGGCATGCCTGTGGGGAGGACGGGGAGTGTCTTGTTTGTTAACTCATGTAGGAGGGTCCAGCCACAATCAGGATGGATCATCTCTCCTCAGACTTCCTGAGAATACACAGGTACACTAGAGTTGTGTTTCCTAGGTGATTCAAATCCAACCAAGTGGACAGTGAAGCTGAATCATTATAACCACTCTTTCCTCCCCCACCATTATTCCCGTGTTTTCCATAAGGAAATAACGTTCAAAGAGGAGCCAGTTTTTGGGAATGAGAACCCGCCACCAAAGGCAGAGAATGTCAAAGGGCCAGAGACAGAGGTGACAAATGCAGGATCACACAAGTAATTTTATGAGGGACCTATGTACGGAACCAAGTCATGGGTCCCAGAGCGCCATGGCAGGAGGAAGTGGTCTATATGCTGAGCTAGACAGATGTTGGTCAAAACCAGTCGGGATGTGCCTGACTTTCCTAAAACAATGAGCATTTTCAAGGTCCATCAACATACTGTTCAGTCATCAGCGGCCAGCACACTATACCAGGCTGACAGCCTAACAATGTTGACCTAAAGGGTAAGTGACATACGCCAGGGTCATGTGACATGCAAAATGAAGGTTAGAGTCAAGATGGCAACAGTTATAACAAGTTAGACAGTTCCAGACACACAGCGTATAGCCTCTTCTTTTATTCCTATAGCTTTTTTCTTTCTCATAGTAGCTGAAGTGGTTAATATTGTTGTCAATCTGATAGGATCTAGAGCCACCTAGGAGACAAACCCTCTGAGCATGTCTGTGAGAAGAGGATTTCTAGACTGGGTTACCTAAGGTGGAAAAGGAACTCCTAATTGTGGAAAACCCAGGGTTGGGGCCCAAGGCTGAATAACTAGAGGAAAGTGAGTTGAGCCCTGCATTCTTCTTCTCTCTGACCATAGGTGTGGTGTAACCAGCTGCCCGAGCCCCTACCACCAGGCCTTCCTCACCACCATGGACTGTAACTTCTAACTGTAATCCAAAAGAAAGGCTTCCTTCTTTGATTTGCTTTTGGCCAGCATTTTGTCACAGCAGTCAGAAAGGGCAAAGGACAAACCCAGCTGAGCAACAGTGCCCCCTTTCTTAGCCTCCTGATCATGGACCAACGTGACTACATTATCAGTTGTCTCATATATTGAGAAAAAGAAGAGACATCCGCTTGGTCAGTCATTTACTTCCTACAGGTCTTGTTCACTGGGACCAGTCGTAACCACTGCTCTAAACACGGGCATGTATATGTGATTTGATGTTCACAGAGGAAAAAGCCACGCCTACGTTAAAGATGCTCCAGGGCTGACTAAGACATTGCTGTGGAGACTTGAGTGCTGTAATCAACGTTGTCCTGAATGTGGGTGACATTATCTCATGGATTCAGGACTGAACTAAAAGAGGAAAGTGAGTTGCGCATCCCCATTTGTTTCTCTCTGATTCCCAACGCTAGGTGCAATGCGACCATCGGCCTCCCACTCCATCCTACCCCACCATAGTGGACTCTAACGTAAAGCTGGGAACCAGAACAAACCCTTCCTTCTTCAAGTGACTCTTGTCAAGTATTTTGTCACAGAAATTGGAAAAATAACTAATTTCAGAGGTAGCAAGGCTATTCAGTGGGTAAAAAGCTTGCTACCCAAGCCTGGTGCTCTGAGTTCAGTCCCCAGAAGTCACATATAAGACACAGCTTCAGACACAGTCTCTAGGTTTTAAGGATTGGTCATTGACTGAATTCTTTTGTGAAGGTTTCTTTCTCACACGATCTCCTATCTTCTCCATCAGCTAACAAGATTGCCTAACTAACACTCTGCCATAGTTTGATTTCTGTGGCTAGGATAAAACATTCTGATCCATAGCAACTTAGGGGATAAAAACTTTAGCCTATCTGTTACAGTCTGCCAATGAAGGAAGTCGCGGCAGGAATCTGAGCAGGAACTTAAAGGCAGACTGCTCAATATTCCATACAGGATTACTCTGTAATGGACCACAGAACTCACTTCACAGCCAAAGAAGTACAATGGGAACCCTAGATGCTGATTGTTAACTGGATCACAGACTGGCTTACACTCAACTTACTTTCTGTTATAGTCCAGGGAATAGTACTACTCACGACAGATCTAACTATCTGTCTAACTTCATGACTATCATGTGACATCTTTGGGGACATATGAACTTAATAGACCACTGGCTTCCATCAGAATGCCATCTAATAGTGCTTTGATTCATGACTTTCTCTTGTCATATATTGTAAAAACTGTATAACCTTCATGAAACTTAGCATATTAGAGCAGGGTCCATGGGCTGACTGGAGTCTGTTTTCATAGGCTGTGATCACTCATTCGCAGGTCTAGAATGAGATATCCTTTGCCCTTTGGTGGTTGGGGCTGTTTCTGCATTGACCTATGTAACCCACCAACCCCTTTTCCCTGCTGTATTTTTTCTTTTTTTTCTGTGTATTTGTCACAGTCTAGTAGGTAGCACTGGTTTTGAGTGGTTTATTGGACGTTTGGAGACTGCATGAGGGGACAGATTTTGTGGGATGAGGGCTGCTTCCTGTGTATCTGTGGCTCAGAGAACAGAGCTTTACAAATTGCAGCTTTGCTCTGATTAGTGGCTCAAGCCTTTAATCCCATTACTAGGCACACGGAGAAAGGCAACTCTGAGTTGGAGGCTGGCCTGATCTATACAGTGGGTTCCAGGTTAGATAGTGCTACACCATAAGACCTAGCTTCAAAACCAAACCAAACCAAGCAGTCAACCAACTCACAAAACAAACCATAGCCTCTTAAAATAAGTATTTTATAAATAGAGAATCAGTGTTCATGAAAGAAGGCATGCTTCTCTAAGTGATATGTGGGATATGCAGCAGGAAGAGAGTCATGCAGACAGAGCTGTGGTCGGATAATCTTGAAGGCTCTTCTTGGAAACAGACACAACAAGTGTCCCTGGTGCCCCTCCCCCCCCATGGTGTGTGCTTATACTCCCAACACTTGGAAGGTGAAGGCAGGAGGATGGAGATCTAAAGGCCAGTCTGGGTCATATAGTGAGACCCTGTTGCAAACAGAACCAAATAAAGCAACTACTGAAACCAGCAATAAGAGGCAAAGCTAGATAGTCATAATATTGGCTGATGTTTTAATGACTGAAAAATCCAAAATAAAACTCCAGGTTAAGATATGGGTACATTATGTATACATTAAAAGAGCCAGGGGTTGGGGTGTATGAATGCCAGTCCTATAGACATGAGGGTTCCCTAAACATGCAGTGTCTATGCTGGCCACTCTAATGTGCTGACTGACCACATACAGGCTAGGAACAATGAGTTAGGTCATGAGGATTTTAGTGAACAATAGAGGAGACAGTCATGAATCTAGTTGGCTGTGTCGATTTCCAGGAAGCATCCATTGATTGGTACCATAACACTGCTATGCTTGGTCCTAACATTGGCTCTGGGGCATGAGGTTGCTGAGCAGGGAACGAAGAACAGAATAAAATCAGAGTCAAGGGTGATTCTGAATACCTCCTAAGAACACAGTCTGAGTTTGAAGGGCTTATTCTACAGAGCTCTGTGGTGCTGAAGACAACAGTGGTTTTCACCACCAACACCCCTGGAGGGGTGGGAAGATAGTAAGGATGGGGTGTGTCAGGTCCAAAGATCTTAAGATCCCCAAAAGATTCAGGGGTGTTAGTGAGATCTAGATGCTTCTTGAATCTGAACATAAGCCATGAGTAAGTTCATACTTGTAATCATTATACCTTGGAAGTCTGATGCAGGGGGATTATAAATAGTTTATTGTCAGCCTGGGACATATAGCCAGACCTGTGTGAACCCTTCCTTTAAACAACAACAACAACAAAAACAAACCCAACAACAATACCCCCTCAAAACCAGTAAAAACAAAACAAGCAACCCACCAACCCTTCCCCATAGCCTACCTCAGATTTTGGCTGTTTCTATCTCTAGACTCTGAAGCATTACCTGTAATCACATTTTATTATTCACAGGATTTTATTTTATAATAAAAAGTATCTGGGACCCCATCAAAGCAGCAGGGTATGTGACACAGAACAAGGTGTGGTTATTGCTGAGACGGAACACTTTCTCCAATAACCCACTGTGTGTTCTACCAATGCTTGCAACTCTGTGGTAATCTGTAGTGTTCTCCAGACCCAAAGGAGCAGGCAGGTAATGACAACTGAAGGTTGAGGGAAACTGTCTGATGAGGCTCTGATGAAGACAACAGAGAGCAGAGGTGATGACAGAGAGCAGAGGTGACAACAGAATGCAGAGGTGACAACAGAGTACAGAGGTGCTGTTGAGAGTAATGACCTCTTTGGTCCAGTTAGTGCAAGAAGAAACTTAATATGTCACTGGTTGCCAAGCCTTCCTGGACTGAAGGCTGTGTTTTTATTCACAGCAGGAACCAGCTTGGTAACGATAACTCAGTTATGGTCACTAGCTCTATTTAAGTATGAGAAAGAATGAGAAATATGTCTTCCCTCAAAGACTAAAAATAAGAGAGGTTAATTCCAAGAGCTGGTAAAATGGTTCAGTGGTTAAGAGCACAGACTGCTCTTCCAGAGGACCTGGGTTTGATTCCCAGCAACCACATGGTAGCTCACAACCACCTACCTGTAACTTCATTTTCGGGGAGCACAGTGCCCTCTTCTGATCTTGCAGGCACCAGGTATGCATGTGGTACATAGATACACATATAGGTAAGACATCCATACACAATTACATTTTTAAAAATGTTCACCAAGGGTGAGCACCAACTAAACAGGGTTAATAATGAACAATTACCCCTTGGCATGTTATCTTATATAACCTGTCCTTCGCTTCCCATCCCAGACATGATAGGTCTTCCTCTTAGGTGTGTGTGTGTGTGTTTGTGTGTGTATTAGAGCATATGGAAACCAGAGAACACCCTCAAGTGTTGTTTCTCAGGTGCGGCTTCCCTTTACTCTTTTTGAGACAAGGTGGAGCTCACCGGGTGGGCTTGGCTGGCTGGCCAGTGAGTTCCAGGGATCTCCCTGCCTCTGCTTCCCCAGTGGTGGCATTGCAAGCAGCCCAGCTTATTTTCTGTGGGTTCTGGGAACTCAGGTCCTTGGGTTCGCAAGGTAAGCACTTTATCAATATACCCTCAGCTCTCTTTCCCTTCTTCCCTCCCCTCCCCTCTCCCCTCCCCTTCCCTCCCCTTCCTTCTCCTTCTCTTTCTCTTCCCTTCTCTTTTCTTCCCTCTCCTCCTCCTTTTTCAGATAGCATTTCTCTATGTAGCCCAGGCTGGCCTTGTATTTAAATTTTCCTGCTGTACCTTCCCCAGTGCTGGCACTGCAGATCTATGCCACCACACTGGGCAAAGGCATATGGATGGCACAAAGTCACCAAGCTAGGGGAAAGGGGTGAGTCGCCTTCCTTCAGGATGGAGGGATTTCATTATCTGCCTTCAACAGTACATTTGGCCTCAAGTAATGACTACTCAGACACACAAAATCATATTTTAAACCATAGTTCTGGGTATTCTAATTAAAAGTGTTTTTTTATTGTTTTCTTCTTTTCTTTTTAATCAGGCTTGCTCTCTGCATTTGGCTTTTACTTTGCCATTTCTTCTGACTGAGTTTCTTGACCTTATTATAGATTCTGCTGTCTTTGTATTTATTAGTATCTTCTGGGTGTCAGAGGATAGCTCACTGAGATAACTGGTATTGATATATCACAAATGCCTACATGTATAAAGTATCCTTAAGGAGAAAAAAATGTGGTAGGTGTGATAGTAGTACATTGAGCAGTTCTTTGGTCTTAATAGCTTCTTCACTTTTTGAACATGTGAAAACAGAAAAAATGGTGTCCCTTTGATCTCCAGCCTGGAAAACCATGCTTGGCCAATAGACAATAAGGTGAAGTCTAAACACACAACTAAACACAGTTGAGCTAAAACATGAAGAAACTGGAGCCCAGATTGCAAAATTTAAGTTCCTCATAGCTTTGTGGGTACTGTTGAAACCACTCAAAGCCCAAAGACGATGCTCTCTGTGTGAGTGAGGGTGGTCTCCACTCTCTCCAGATCAGGTCTCCCAGGTTTAGCCTCCAGTTTAGCATTACAGGCAAACAGTTTCTGCTTTTTCCTGAAGGTGGACTCCTAGCATAATAAAAAGATCTCTGGATAATTAAAAGTAGAACTGGGATTATGGACTTCATTTACATCTTTGCCATGTACTAGCTGAAGAAGCCTGGAGACATCTACGAGTCACAGTAGCTTGGTATTCTTAACAACAAAAACAGAGATGACATAGTAATAGAAGTGTAACCATCAAAAACAAAACAACAACAACCAAAAAACCCTAAAACCAAAACCAAAAAGCTGAAAAACCATACAAATGCTAGTGTTCTGTGATGCGGTGTTACCATTGTGTAGACTTTTTAAGAGGCAAGTTTTGCTTGACACAGGGTACGTAGATAGTTTTCACTGTCCTCTTAGGGGTTTGTATCTTTGAAGACTTAGAAGTTGGCCTTAAACTCTGTTGTTCTTTGATTACTTAGGCTCGGTAGGACAAGTGCTCTATTAATGTTATTTCCGTATGTGTATGGGGGAGGGCTGGGGAGACGGTAGATAGGAGGAAGACAGTGGGACTTGCTATGTAGCTCCACATGGCCCAGAACTCAGGATCCTCTTCTACCTTAGCCTACTGGGTGCTGGGATTATAGGGGGCTCCACTGGTGTGGTCCCTCCAACAACAGTAGCATATTCCTTTCCTGAACAGGCTACAATCTTTATCAGAGCTTATTGCGCATGACCTTTAGTTTTGATCTTGATGTGCTGCGGTAGATAACATTCATTTCCATGTTGATCTCTCCCTACCTTCTCCGCTTCCTCCTCCTTTTTTTTTAAAGCATGCTGGTTTGTTTATAATTTTAAGTGCATGTGTCCTTGGAGGCCATAAGAGTTAGGTTCCTTGGAGCTGGAGTGACAGGCAGTTGTGAACCTCTGACCTGGGTGCTGAGAAACAGACTCAGGTCTTCAGGCTCTCTGGAAGTACAGCGAGTGCTCTGAACGACTGAGCCACCTCTCCTGCCAGAGGACAACTTCAAGTCCAAGGAACCTACCTGACCTTGTTTATGGAAAAAATTAGCTTGAGAACACTAAGCCATGGTCTCCTTTTGTCCATTCCTATTGAAGGGTTTCTCTCCCTTTCTTTAGACAAGGTCGAGATATAGCCTAGGCTGTCTCCAGACTTCTGGGCTCAAGGATGACCCTCCCATCCTTCCTAGTAGCTAGGACTGCAGGTACACTCCCATCTCCCCCTTTTCGTTTTTAAATAAATGTTTGTAGCCCCTATCTGATTTCAGTATCACATTTAAGCTCTCATCTCACTTCAGATGAGTACTATTTCAGGTTGGCTACCTTCCAGGGTTGAGGCCTTGTTAGCTTCAAGCATATTCCTGTGTGTGTCTCTCTCTATGTGCATGTATGTGCATATGTCTTAGTCAGGGTTTCTATTCCTGCACAAACATCATGACCAAGAAGCAAGTTGGGGAGGAAAGGGTTTATTCAGCTTACACTTCTGCATTGCTGTTCATCACAAAAGGAAGTCAGGACTGGAACTCAAGCAGGTCAGGAAGCAGGAGCCGATGCAGAAGCCATCGAGGGATGTTCCTTACTGGCTTGCTTCCCCTGGCTTGCTCAGTCTGCTCTCTTATAGAACCCAAGAGCACCAGCCCAAAGGTGGTACCACCCACAAGGGGACCTCTCCACTTGATCACTAATTGAGAAAATGCCCCACAGCTGGATCTCATGGAGACACTTCCCCAACTGAAGCTCCTTTCTCCGTGATAACTCCAGCCTGTGTCAAGTTGACACACAAAACCAGCCAGTACAGCATATATGTGTGTTTTTGTGTATCCATGTGCACTTATGTGTGTAATTGTACGTGTGTGCATGTGCTTGTGCTATGAGTCTGCTTGGGAGTAGCATAGTATAGACTTTTCCCCTTATTCCTTGGCAGAGAACATGGGTCTAAAACCTGTGGCCTACCCATTTAGTGTTGGCTGTAGCTTTCTAGAAATGCCATTTCTAAATGTCAGCAGTAAAGCCTGTGTCTCGGGGAGGAAGTTATTTTCAGTGTTTTACAGGTTATTCATTTAATTTGATTAAACCTAAATCCACATTCATAAAATCTACCCAGAGTCACTGACTACATCTCTGGTTGGATATTTCTGCTAGGAAATCTTTGACTGGCAGCTTCCAGATGTTTCTCTTGGGTCCACAAAGCTTCTTTTTCCTTGGCTTTCTATCAGTCCAGGGCCCCGTGGTCCTAAAACGCCTCTTTATCAACTAGCATTTAGCGTTTCCTGGAAAGGGTGTTTATTAATATTTTATAATTGTGTCTCAGGATATTTCTCAAGCAGGTCACCAACTTCAGCCTCAAACAATCCTGTGGCTGCAGCCTTCCACATTGCTAGGACTACAGGTGTGTGGCATGCCAGACTGAGAGCGTTGATGCTCTCTCTGCACATTTTACTGCCATGGTAGGTGGAGAAAGGAGCTATAGCAATGAAACTGCTTCACAAAGCAACAGTGTTTCTGTTGTTTCATTGCAGGTCTGGGTGGGCATAGAGCACCGCTTGGGCTTTCCTGGGCCAAAGGCAGGAAGCAGGCATGGAACAGTCTATGGAGGACTCATGTTTCAAGGCTCACTCCAGGGAGCTAGAAGACTCCTTCCCCCATGATGGTGGACCATGGGTGATGGGGGCCACTGAAACTTCCTAAGCGGAGCAGAGATGCCATAGTCCTGAAGCTGGTACAGGGCGGTTGGAGGGACACAGATGTGGCAGGAACACTGGAGGTGGAGGGCATATGTGAGGTAGGAGGTCAGCGGTGTCATCGCACACAGGGGTCATTCTTCTTGTGTCCGTGTCCCAGTGTTCTTTCTGCTCACATCTCTGCAGAGGACAAGCACTGGTTTACTCCATAGTCTTTCACTGGCTGCATGAATGGCACAGTAGAGAGCCTGCAAACTCACAGGCAGATGGCAATATCTCCAGTTCATTGTCATCACCATCTTGTAAAGATGCTGAGAAACTGCTTTAACCTCAGTGTGGATCTTCTAGCTCCCTTCCCACTCCTACAGAAAGGCTTTGATTTCCAGTCACTTCACGGCCTAAGAAAAGGGCTGCAGGGGCTGGCAAGATGGCTCAGTGGTTAAGGGTGGTTAAGAATGTTTCCAGCTCTCTTAGAGGACTGGACTTCAGAGGCCAGCACCCATGATGAACTGCTCACTACTGCCTGGAACACACACACACACACACACACACACACACCACAAAACATAAACATTTTAAAAGGTGTATGTGTACAGAGAGATTTCTAGGTTTCTGATTTCTTTTATCTTCAGTAGGTCTCTGGGTGTTTCTCAAACTTCCAATGTGAACAGTTACTTTGACACTGGGCTAGATGCTGGAAGGGTCTCTCTGATGTTTTAAAATGTCTATTAGTGAGTTGAAAAGGATTTCCCAAGAAATAGTGATACAGAACTGTTACAGCAAGTGAAAGATCTGTCACCGTGTGCATAGTAAACAGTAAACAGAGCTTACTGGAGAGAAACAGTCCAGATCAAAATGAGACAAGTCACAGAAGCTAGCTGTCTGCAGTATCTGCTTCCCGGAAACAGGGATAGTGGATCAGGATGCTGGAGACTGTGGCTTGACCAGAGAAGGTGAAGAAAGACAACCTTGGGTGCTGGAGAGATGGTTCAGGGCCCGAGAGCAATTTCCCTTGCTGCAGAGGACCTGAGTTCTATTCCCAGCACCCACATGGTGGCTTACAACCACCTGTAACTCCATGGTCTCTTCCAATCTCCAGTGGTAGCCAATCACAAATACATACAAACATGGAGAGAAAGGTGGGGAGAGAGGGAGAGAGAGAGAGAGAGAGAGAGAGAGAGAGAGAGAGAGAGAGAGAGAGAGAGAGAGAGAGAGAGAGAGTGGGAAGGAGAAGAAGGAGAAGAGGAAGAGAAGAAGTAGAAGAACAAATTGGAGTGGAGTTTTATAGTTAGGCACATCTGTAATTCCAGCGTTTGGGAGTTTAGGGACAGTCTGGGCTACAGGAGATCCTGCTTCTAAATTGCAAATAAATAAATCTTTAAACTGTGAGCAGAATGGCTGTGTTGACTAGCTGGAAGGTCTCTTCTAGCTTCCGGAGTAGCAGCAGGAGCAGGGCCTGAAACGAGCACAGGACCCCAGCAGCCTAGGAGGAGGGTGAGACAGCTTTGGAGGAACCCGGATCGGCCCGCTGTGCGCCCCGGGGAAGACGGCGAGCTAGGGGAACCGGCAGGGCGTCTCCCGGTCGCCCGCCCGAGGCCGGACTCCTGGGGATCCGCGCCCCTCTCTGCCCGGCTCCTCCTCCGGGGCGTCCCCGGCCTCTGGCCAATGGGCGGCGGGCGGCGCGGAGCGGGAAGCAGAACGCGGGGGCCCTGCCCTCCCAGGCGCGGGGTCCCGCAGCGCCAGGTCCGCGCCCTGGAGTCGGCGCCAGGTTCCCGCGAGGTCCTCAGGAGCCCTCAAGGTGGCCAGTGTGCAGCTCCTGGGCGACAGAGCACGCTGAAGATGCAGAATGGCAGCGCGGCCGCCCGCCAGCCTCTCCTACCGTACCACCGGCTCCACCTGCCTGCACCCGCTCAGCCAGCTCCTCGGCATCCCGCTAGATCAGGTAACAGCGTCCCACCCGCTACCCAGACCCTCCATCTGGGGACAGGATTGCGACCGGGTCTTCGCTCAGAGCCTAGTTTAAGGCTATGTATCCTACACGTGCGAGGGCTTTTTCTTCCTTTTTTCTTTTCTTTTTTCTTTTCTCTGAGTTGGTTGCTTTTTCTGTGTAAAAACTATCCGTCCACTCAAGTTAGCAAGTTGAACTGAAGTTTTGGTCTGTGATCGAATTCTTCAAGTGGTGTGATTCGTGAATTCAGCATGTCCCCCACCAGTGTAGTTAAGTCTTTGTGACTTTTAAATTTAGGCAGTCCTACTTTAAGAATAAATCTGATCAAGCTGGGTGTGGTGGATCACGCCTTTAATCCCAGTTCTTCAGAGCCTGGGGCAGGGAAATTGCCTATTCCAGTCTTCTCTGTCTAGGGTGCTGAGTGAGAAGCCTCAACGCTCAAACAAAACCAAACAAAAAGTAAAACGCCTGACTATCCAGATGTGTAGGTATATAGTATAGTATACACTGATGACTTTTTTGTTTCGTTTGTTGAGACAGCATCTGGCCCTGTAGCCCAGACTGCCTTGACACTCATTCTGAAGTTCAGGTTGGCACTGAAGTCTCTTGTTTTGTCTAGGCTGAGCTAGAACTTGTGATGATCCTCTTCCCACAGTGTTGAGATGCTTGTCAGAGGGCCTTTGTTACTCCGACCTAATTCATTACCTGCTGTGGGACGTTGATTGTGCAGGGTGCATCTTGGGAGGTGAGGGGCTGTGGGGAAGTCTTTGGAACTGCTCAGGAACTGCCTGCTACATTACAGGTGAAACTGGCCACAGTAACCTGATAAGGAACCCTGCCAAAGACAGCTGGAGTGCAGTTCAGGGGTAGAGTTTGTTGTATCCTGGAGGGTCTGGTCTGGCTGCTGGCCTCAGCACTGAGGGTAAGAAAAAGCTCTCTGAGGTGTACAAAGTCTTGCCCCTGTTTTCCTTCGGTGCCTCAGGCTATGTCCCCTGTGTAGGATGTCTAATGGTTTAAATGGAATCAGGCTGGACAGGTTGGAGTGAGCCCCACTGGTCTCCTTACTAATCTGTTTCCGCTGAGTTTCCCCAGTCCACTTTCCCTTGCTTTGCTTTTGCTGGGTATCGAGGTGAGTGCTTGTATTTCTAGGACCAGAGAAGCAGGCAGGAAGATTGCTTCAAGTTGCAGACCTGCCTAGGTCACGTGGAGGGTACCAAGTCAGGCTGGGTTCATACTAAAACCCTGGTCAAAAATGCAAATCAAAACAAAAATTTCCGGTCTTCCTATTGATGTTTCTGTATTTCCTTCTGTCCATTTGTCTGTCTGTCCCTCCTTCCATTCTTTCTTTTCGTACTTTTCATGACCTGTACCTGGGCCTCTTCTGTTTGCATTCCTTCAACGATGAGGAAGTTGGCCCTGGCTGGCTTCATTACTCACTGGGTCGCCCTCATCCCAACTCTCAGGTTCTGACCATTGCCTTCTCATCAGGTGCAAAACCTCGCCTGGAGAATCAGGAACTTGGTAGAAGTATCAGATATTAAAGTCAATTACTCTTCACTTTGTAGTCAAGGTCAGGAGTGCAGGCGGGGGCAGGCATAAGAGCGAATGCTTTACTTTTTATTAGATATTTTCTTTATTTACATTTCAAATGTTATCCCCTTTCCTGTTTCCCCTCCGAAAACACCTATCCCATCCCTCCCTCTCCCTGCTCACCAACCCACCCACTCCCCCGTCCCTGTCCTGGCATTCCCCTATACTTACTTGGGCATCGAGCCTTCTCAGGATCAGGGGCCTCTCCTCCCTTTGCTGTCCAATAAGGCCATCCTCTGCTACATATGTATCTGGAGCCATGGATCCCTCCAAGTGTACTCTTTGGTTGGTGGTTTAGTCCCTAGGAGTTCTGGGGGTACTGGTTGATTCATATTGTTGTTCCTCCTATGGGGCTGAATTCTTTCATTCAGAAACTAAATGTATTTGTTGTTGAATTTCCATAGGATAAGTTCATTTTGCACTGACCTCTCTAATTACTACTAGAACCTATAGTAATTTCATTTTCTTTTGCATAATAATCTATTGTACAATAATAGAAAATATTACAACAATCTATTTTACAGAGTGGGCTGTCCCCCCTCCCCTCTCCTCCCCCTCCCTCCTCTACCCCTCCCTTCTTCACCCCTCCCCCCTCCCTCCTTCCCCCCTTCCCCCTTCACCTTGCCATGGACAGAAAGAAATGGATTGGTGAAGGGCAAGTTGAGCTGGGGGTGCCCCTGTGTTTGTCATTAAGCCTCTGAACTGCATCCACCTCTGTTCCCAAGCTCCAGAGTTTTTGTAAAAGTTACCCTGGTTTTTAGAAGAGACTTATTACTTTACAGTGTGTGTGTGTGTGTGTGTGTGTGTGTTGTGTGTGTTGTGTGTGTGTGTTGTGTGTGTGTATGTGTGTGTCCATGTGTGGGTATGTGTACATGAGTGCACGTGCCCACCAAGCTCAGAAGAGCGTCTTGGATCCCCTGAAACTGGAGCTCCAAGCATCAGTGAGGTGCTGTATGTGGGTGCTGGGAGCGGAACTGGGTCCTCTGAAAGAGTTGACTTTGCTTTTAACCTCTGAGCCATCTCTCCAGCCCCCAAAGTAGCCCTGGTTTTAATTTATGAAAAAGAAGTAGGCAGTGGTGGCGCATGCCTTTAATCCCAGCACTTGGGAGGCAGAGGCAGGTGTATTTCTGAGTTTGAGGCCAGCCTGGTCTACAGAGAGAGTTCCAGGACAGCCAGGGCTACACAGAGAAACCCTGTCTTCAAAAACCAACAACTTAAAAAGAAAGGAAGAAAGGAAGAAAGAAAAGAAAAGAAAAGAAAAGAAAAGGAAGAAAAGAGTACTCCAGACACAATGGATTTTAGTTCATTCCATAAATGAACTCAAATTATCGTGAAATGGATGGAGAATCATAAGGAACACTTGGTGTCTCTGAGATCCTGGGTCTGCCTGATCAACTGAGTGAGTTTGAGCAACTTGATAGAAATGTTAATCATATGATGCCCCAAATCACTTGTTTTCAGCCTGGGAAAAAAATCCCAAGTCATCAATAGTATGATTTGGGGGCAAACTGTAGCAGTAGGGTTGTCTTTGAAGCCTTTCCCCAAAGCCTTAAAATTTCATGTTCCCAACTGGAATAGGGACTGTCCCCAAAAGCTGTTGCCTGTTCATGGAATACACTCTTCTAGCTGGGCTACCTTTTCTGGCCTCAGTGGGAGAGGAAGTGCCTAGCCTCACAGAGACTTGAAGTGCCAGGGTGGGGGAGAATACCCAGGAGGAACCCCACTCAGAGGAGGAGGGGAATGGGAGAGAGGAAGGTTTGTGGGAAGGGTTGACCGGAATGGGGGGCGGACAGGGACAGGAATGTAAAGAGAATATGTAAAAAATTAAATAAAAAAATTTCATGTTACTGTTTGTAACTTGTAGGAAATTGCATTTCTGCGTTTGCCCTCAGTGTCTGGGATTCTGCATCAAGGACTTCATTACTGGGCTTGGAGAGATAGCAGAGCAGTGCTTGCTGCTCTTCCAGAGAAGCCGACTTTGGTTTCCTTCACCTTTATCAGGCAGCTCACTAACTCCAGCTCCAGAGTGTCCCATGCCCTCTCCTCCATGGTCACTCACATGCGTGAGTCTGCATGAATCCACATACAGATCCACATACCTACATTTACAGATACACACACATTAATCAAAAGAAAATAAGTCTTTAAAAAAGTTTCTTATCCACCACCCCCTGGACTATGCTCTGTGTCCTGGCTTGTGAGAGGCTCTTTATTGCGTCTCACACTGTGCCTGTGCACCTATTCCTCTGGGCAATGTGAAATAGGAATGCTGTGTGCAGTTATGTCTCTGACGGAAGTCTACAGCTTTTTCCTCTGGGGACTTGGCTAGCCTTACAAGATCCTGAGGCTGATAAATGTAAAACTCTTATTTAAGGAGAGACACTTCAATCCACATGAAGTATATTCAGATGAACTGAGGATGTCTTAGGGTTTCCACAGTGTGCCTATGTTGGCTGAAAACTGTATTATGGGGTCCAGAGAGATGGCTCAGTGGGTCAAGAACCTGAGGCTAGTCTGAGGAGTCAATTCTGGGAACTCATCCGATGAGAGGAGAAAACCAACTTCCACAAAATATCCTCTCATGCATGCACACTGGTATTTGGTAAAAATGAAGACAATACAAAAACTGTAGTTTTAAATGAGTCTTTGTCTGTGTGGACATGGGTCATCTAGAAACTGAGCTTCACTGACTGAGGAAATGATTTTGAGATTAAAGTAGCCAGGGTTTAAGGGTTTAACACAGGCCAGGACTCCTGAGGGTGGAGAGATGACTCAGTGGTTAAGAGTGCTTGTGACGTTAGCCAAGGACCTGGCTTCAGCTCTAGCAGCCATGCAGTGACTCACAACCACCGTGCAACTCTAGTTACAGGGGAAACTAACCTTCTCTTCTGACCTCTAGGGGTATAGGGCAAGCATGTGCTGTGTGTACATACATGCTGGCCAAACACTCATACACAGGAAAATAAATATTATTGTTGCCATTATTATTTCGTAAGTGCGCTCATGAAGACCAGCCTTGGAGACGTGGCACTAGGCTAATGGTGATGCAGCAGAAAATTATTATGCTGAAATCTATGACTTTATGTTTCCTGCTGCTTTCGGTCACCTGGTTGAAGTCCTTGGGTATGCTTGGAAAATCCAGCCTTCTGCTCTGTTCTTATCTAAGTCTTGCCCTACATTAAAATCTTGCCTCACATTCCACAGTCATTGTTAAATCCATTAAATATTTATTTACTCCTGTTAGTACCAGGTACTTGGCTGTGTGGCGAAATAACACCAAGGTCCCCGTTCCAGAAGAGTATACACCAGCAGAGGAGAAACCCACACGAGTGAACAAGCAGTGGGGATTACAAAGATTGTAGGTGGCACTTCAGGGGAGCAGGAAGGGAAGTGGCCCAGACACATTTGACTCCTGTAAGATTTACTGTATATAGTCACCTTATATTGCGACCTTGCTGAGTTTGTAGTCTTGATTTCAAAGTCTAGTTTTTTCATGGGTTTAGATTTTACCCCTCCGCCAAGGAATTTTAGATGTCCAACAAGTGTCTGCTGTTCATAACAGTAGATGCCAATGTTCTTAGTTATTCAAGTCCCATGCAGAACACAGTATTTTAATTTTGTGATTTTTTTTGATCCTGGAGACTAAAACCAGGTCCTTGAAAACACTAGGGCCCATTCTCCACCAAAGAGACATTCTCCACTAAAGAGACATTCTCCACCAAAGAGACATTCCCAGACCAGGGACCTTGTATTAAAGGGGACAGAGGCTGGTTGGCCTTTGGAAGAAGGTGCCTCATTCTAGCATGGCTATTATTGGCAGCCTCCAGACTGTGACCTGGGTTTGTTCCAGCTTACCTCAGCTCAGGATGGGCGGGAACACCCATCAGGGCACAGGGCTTCCCATCCCCAGCCCCCTGCTCTCCGTCCCTCTTCCTTCTCTTTTTTTGTGGTTCTTTGTTGGCTTCAGTCTTTTTTTTTCAAAGTCATATTTCTCCCCAGTTAATATTCCTGTCACTGGTGGATGTAAAAAATGACAGGGTTACAGGAGGAAATTTGTCTAGGTAGGCCACAGACCACGCCCCTCAAGTTTCCAGAGTCATGGGAGGTGGTGATTCAAACCTGAGTAAAATGGTGCTAACCCTAAAAGTTCATTTTGGGCGAGGCAGGGATACATTTCCTGAGAGCCACCTGGACTAACAGGGTCCTCCTCAGGCTTGTTAGCAATGACACATCTAAGCCAGGTGTGGTAGCTCACATCTGTAACTTTACCAGTTAGAGGCTAAGGCAGGAGGATTTCTGAGACTCCCAACTCCATCTGGTCTGTAGCGGGAATCTGAGGGAAGACATTGAAGGTTTAAAGTATGAAAAGGTTGTCATCTTATCAGTGCTATAGGAGATCACTGCTGAAGGAGACAAGGAAGCAGGGCGGAGCAAGGGCTTTGAGGACGGGTGAAGGTTTGGAGAGACCATTCGGGGCCATATTTGTTACTGTTCTCATCTCCTGTGTGAGGAAGGACATGTTTTGGTCCATAATGGAAGGGAAGGGAGGTGATGGGAGAGACTCAGTGGAAACATTAAGTCCAGTCTATTAAGGCAGGGAAGGCAGATGATGGGAGAGGTTTAGAAGCATTAGGATTAGCAGAAGGATTAGCCCATCATGGTGGGGAAGGCAGGTGATGGAAGAGACTGCGCAGAAGCCTTGGGTGAAGTCAATGAGGGCAGGGAAGGCAGATGGGGGAGAGACTCCATGGAAGTAGGACCCCGGGATAGCTGCTTTTTCACATCCACAGGGAAGAATTTCTACATGGGTGCTAGCAATCAAATGTCAGGTCTTTATGCTTGGCAGAGTTGCCTTTTACTGACTGAACCATTTCCTCTGGACTTCCAACGTTTAGAGTATGAATCACACATTCGTGTCTCTTTCAACAGCTCCTTCCAGGAGCAATTGGGAACAGATGAGGTTTTCAGAGGAGCCTATTGCAAAGTTAAGCAGGGGTGTTGAAGGCCGCTGACAAGGAGGTAACAGTGAGGAGGGAGACAGAGCCATGAGGAACTTGAAGGATTAGGTGCGGGGCAAGCTCGAGCTGGGGGTGTACACGGGGCGGGGGTCAGCATCAGAATCAGGTCGTCTACACAAGCCCGAGGTACTGGGGAGCTTCATGGTAGAAATTAACCATCCGTGCTTGGGGCTTTGAGATGGGGAAGATCCTGAGGTATGTAAGATCTCAGGACTGTGGAAGGTTAGATTCTGAGGTATGTAAGATCTCAGGACTGTGGAAGGTTAGATCCTGAGGTATGTAAGATCTCAGGACTGTGGAAGGTTTTCGGCAGCAGGAAGAAAGACCAGAGGAGGAAACAACCAACTGGGTTTTCCTACCTGCATTATCTCATTGAATGCTAGCAGTGGGAGGAGTCTGCAAGGAGGAGGGGCTTTGCCGAATGCTCAAGAACAGTGACCCCAGGCAGCTGTCGGGTTTTGGAAAAGTACTGATCCCGTGACCTTGTGACCCCGTGACTCCGTGACCCTGTGATCCCATTCTCTAGACATTGGCTTTTCAGTTTTAATGGTAAGATGGGAGCAAAGTGAGGTTAGCAGTGCGAGGGAGGAGGCAGGCGAGAGGATGAGTCATGGAGGCACTGGTGAAAGTTGAGAACTGGAGCTCTCATGTCCGGTCTGAGGTTAGGGTAATGGCATGCGTCTAGGGAGTTGCAGGTGTGTCCCTGAAACCCCAGAATCCAGTGAGTCCAGTGACCTACCGCTGAGGTTGTAGTCTTTCTTAGAGCGGTCTGTGATTGTGGTGGGAAGTCCCTTTGTGCTTCTGAAGAGATGACACTGGGGAGGTAGAAAGTGGCTTTGGGGAACAGATAGAGAACATCCGCTAGGCATGTTACAGCCACACAGGTATAAGTTTTCTGTTCTATGCAGGTGGAGAGGACAAGGCTGGTGGGGTGGGGATACCCCTCATTCTAGCCCCCTCCTTTTAGACAAGGACCTTGTACCCATGGACCAGGAGGATGAACAGTCTTCATCCTAGGGTCTCTAGGATGTCCCTCCTGCAGAATATTGGTTTATGCCACAGTGTAGTGGCCTGAAGGATAGGGCTGATAGATTGTATATGTGACCTTCTACTCCCTTGCGTTTTAAGCAGTGACCCTGGGATTTTAACTTTCCTGTTGTAAACGAGAGATGGTCTTTACGCCTTGGCTTCAGCTTACCTATTTGGCTTAAGGACGCTCTCAACTCCACATATTGAAGGTTTATGCTATTGGCATCTAGCCAACTGTTCTGGATAAACATACTCAATCAACCGATATGCAAAACTAAATAACCAAAAGTCAGGGGCTTGGGAGACAGTTCGTTTGGCAAAAGTGCTTGCTGTGCATGCAAACATCAGGACCTGAGATAGAGCCTATGAACTCTTGTAAGAAGCTGGCACACTTAGAATTTCAGTGTTAGGGAGGTGGAGAGAGGCAGACCTCTGGGGTTTATTGGCTAGTCAGCCTCGCCCACTTGGCAAGCCTGGAGTCTAGCAAGAGACCCATTTTCAATAAGCAGGCCCCAAGGGATAATACCCAGAGTTGACTCTTGGCGCATATGTGTGTACATGAGTGTGACACGTGTACACACACACACACACACACACACACACACACACACACACACAGATACACGCATATGGAGGCATTTCCCATATTTTAAACCCAGGATCTGTGGGGCTTATTTATAGTTCTTCAGGAAGAAAGGAGAGGGGCAGGGTATGCACTCAGCACTGTGTCTGAAGGCTCTGTGTTTCCACCATATGTTGTCCCAGCCACACTGAGCCATCTTCTGACCACAGCGCCTGGCTGATGTCCTGTCCCTCCAATGTCTTCATGGCCTTCTGCCTCTGTGCACACACTTTGCCCCCAAAGATGTTATTCCCAGGCTGTGCCTTCCCATTCTCCTGTCCTCCTGTCCCCCACAGCTTTGAAGAGCTCTGGTTTTTTTTCACCCAGGGTTTTGTGACTGTTGTGATTATTATATTTTAAAATTTATACATGTGCCTGAGGGCTGCTCAGCTGGGCACAGCATCTTAGAATTTGAAAACAGCTAAGTGTGAATGAGAATACAGTCACCTGACTAGAAAAAGGAATAACACAGAGGATGCCATCCTGTGTAAAAGGCTGCATTCATGCCTAAGGAACATTTGGTTTTCTAAAAAGAAAATTATGCCGGGTATGGTGTCACAGGTCTTTAATCCCAGCATGAGGCAGAGGCAGAGGCAGAGGCAGAGGCAGAGAGGCAGAGAGGCAGAGGAGAGGGGCAGAAAGAGAGACAGAGAGAGAGAGAGAGAGAGAGAGAGAGAGAGAGACAGAGACAGAGAGAGAGAGAGACAGAGAGAGAGAGAGAGAGAAAGACAGAGAATTTCTGAGTTTGAGGCCAACCTGGTTTACAAAGTGAGTTTCAGGACAGTCAGAGAATAGAGAGACATTCCTCTCAAGTGTCAAACAAATAAAGGAATGAATAAACAAAAAACAAGATCCCAAACCAAAATAATAAAAACAAAAATTATAATCTTGCCCCTAGTTTACATTTTATGTAATTATGTGAATACTATTACAGCTGATTTGCTTTTTTTTTTTTGTAGTTTATATAATACAATAGCGATAATCACCAAACATCGTTTCACTTGAAAGTTCCAACTTATAAAATAAAGTCAGGTTTTTTTTTTTTTTTTTTTGCACTGGGGATTGAACCCATGGCTGAGCCACATCCCTAAACTGCCACTCTCTGTTCTTCAGACACCCCCTTTCTTTTTTTATTTTTTATATATGTTTTTATTTTCAATATTCTTTGTTTACAATCCAAAAGCTTTCCCCTTTCCCAGTCCCCCCCCCCCCCCATATGTCCCATAAGTCCTCTTCTCTCCATCCATTCTCCTATCTTTCCCCCTCCCTTTTCTCTGTCCTGGTACTCCCCTACAATGCTGGATCAAGCCTTTCCAGAATTAGGGCCCTCTTCTTCCTTCTTCATGGGAATCATTTGATATGCTAATTGTATCTTCAGTATTCAGAGTTTCAGGGCTAATTAATATCCACTTATCAATGATTGCATTCCATATGTATTCTTTTGTGATTGCGTTACCTCACTTAGGATGATATTTTCCAGTTCCAACCATTTGCCTAAAAAATTAATGAATTCATTGTTTTTAATTGCTGAATAGTACTCCACTGTGTATATATACCACATTTTCTGTATCCATTCCTCCATTGAGGGATATCTGGGTTCTTTCCAGCTTCTGGCTATTATAAATAAGGCTGCTATGAACATAGTGGAGCATGTGTCCTTATTGAATGCTGGGGAATTCTCTGTGTATATGCCCAGGAGAGGTATAGCAGGGTCCTCCGGAAGTGTCATGTCCAGTTTTCTTAGGAACTGCCAGACTGATTTCCATAGTGGTTGTACAATCTTACAATCCCACCAGCAGTGAAGAAGTGTTCCTCTTTCTCCACATCCTCGCCAACACCTGCTGTCTCCTGAGTTTTTAACCTTAGCCATTCTGACTGGTGTGAGGTGAAATCTCAGGGTTGTTTTGATTTGCATTTCCCTAATAACTAATGATGTTGAGCATTTCTTAAGGTGCTTCTCGGCCATCCGAATTTCTTCAGGTGAAAATTCTTTGTTTAGGTCTGTACCCCATTTTTTAATAGGGTTATTTGGTTCTCTGGGGTCTAACTTCTTGAGTTCTTTGTATATATTGGATATTAGCCCTCTATCGGATGTAGGGTTGTTGAAGATCTTAGAAAAAGCAATTATCAAATTTATCTGGAATAACAAAAAACCCAGGATAGCTAAAACTATTCTCAACAGTAAAAGAACTGCTGGGAGGGAATTAGTATCCCAGACCTCAAGCAATACTACAGAGCAATAGTGTTACAAACTGCATGGTATTGATACAGGGACAGGCAAGTGGACCAATGGAATAGAATTGAAGATCCAGAAATGAATCCACACACCTATGGTCACTTGATCTTCGATAAAGGAGCAGAAAACATCCAGTGGGAAAAAGATAGCCTTTTCAACAAATGGTGCTGGTTCAATTGGAGGTCAGCATGCAGAAGAATGTGAATTGATCCATTCTTATCTCCATGTACTAAGCTCAACTCCAAGCGGATCAAGGACCTCCATGTAAAACCAGACACACTGAAACTAATAGAAAGGAAACTGGGGAAGACCCTTGAGGACATGGGCACAGGGGAAAAGTTCCAGAACAGATCACCAATAGCTTATGCTCTAAGATCAGGAATTGACAAATGGGACCTCATAAAATTTCAGTTTCTGTAAGGTAAAGGACACTGTCAAAAGGACAAAAACGGCAACTGACACCCCCTTTCTTATTACTGGGCCACTTCCCTCAAGTCTTAGGCATCTATTTGGTGTTTTCTGCCCTGCCCAACACTGGCAGGTTATGGCAAGGTTACGCACTGAGTACCCTAAGTGCTCAGTGGCTAAGTACACCTCAGCCTAGTGTGAGGTGCAGAGATCAGGGTGATCTGCGCCCTCCTGGAGGACCTGTCGGTGTGCTTGTTACACTGCTCTCTCAGTGTGTCACAGTATTTAGTATGCATGCACTTCACTCCCTGGGCCTTGAGGCAGCCAGGGCTAGAAGGAATGCTCTAGGAGAAGGAGAGAGAAAAGAAGAATTTGTGGGGGAGATCTGTGCTAGGTGGGATACACAGAATATTGCAGAAAGAGGCTGTTTCAGCACAGGCCTCGAGACTTCAAGAAGAATCACATTCTTTGTGGGTTTCAATCACCATCACAGAGCTGAAAGTCAGCAAACTGAGCTTAAAAACCCGATTGTTTTTTATTAGTAGTTTAGGAATCTGAGTTGTACAGAGGAGGTGGCTTTATGGGCAGAAAAACCAAGGGAAGCAGAAACAAGAAACAAAGACAGGCCTGCTATGTCAGAGGAAACTTTTCAGGGTCAGTGAGATGGAACAGCAGGTAAAGGTGCTTGCCACCAAGCCTGACCGTGTAACACACACACACACACACACACACACACACACACACACGTACATAGAGACACACACAGAGATAGGCACACACACACATACAAATAAAAAAGAGACTACATAAATTAAAAAAAATCCAAATAGCAAACTCAAAATTACTTTACATGCAAGGTTAAAAAAAGGCAGGACTTCCTTGCCAAGTAGCTTAGATTTCCTGAGTAGAGAGGTCTGTTTTTTTTTTTTTTTTTTTTTTTGAAGAGGTTTCTTGTAGCACAGGGTGGTTGCTAGGAATTGAATCCAGGGATTCATGCATTCTAGTCAAGTATTTCAATAACTGAACTACATTCCAATCCTAGGAGACTGTTCTGACTGGTTTTGTGTGTCAACCTGGCACAGGCTGGAGTTATCACAGAGAAAGGAGCTTCAGTTGGGGAAGTGCCTCCATGAGATCAAGTTGTGGGGGATTTTCTCAATTAGTGATCAAGGGTGGAGGGCCCCTTGTGTGTGGTACCATCCCTGGGTTGGTATTCTTGGGTTCTATAAGAGAGTAGGCTGAGTAAGCCAGGGGAAGCAAGCCAGTAAGAAACATCCCTCCTTGGCCTCTGCATCAGCTCCTGCTTCTTGACCTGCTTGAGTTCCAGTCCTGACTTCCTTTGATGATGAACTGCAATGTGGAAGTGTAAGCTCAATAAACCCTTTCCTCCCCAACTTGTTTCTTGATCATGATGTTTGTACAAGAATAGAAACCCTGACTAAGACAGAGACCTATATAAGCATTGCTTGCTGCAAGCCTATTTAAACAAACAACCAAACAAGCAGCCACTGGCCTACTGTGATGTTGGAATGTGTGTGTGATTCCTCATACCTTGTCTGGTTTATAAGATGCTGGAGCTAATTCTCAACAAAGGCCTCCATAAATATTTTAAGTAAAATCAGTGAGAGTGAGAGTGAGGCACCTTTGTATGCTTACAACAAAGTAGGACCTAAATCTGTGTCTGCTGAATTGTGATGGAATTTTATTTACATTCTTGGTCTGGAATGAATGACTAAGTTGGGATAAATTTGGGAAGCATTTTTTTTTTTTTTTGGTCCAAGGGCAATAGGCCTGTGTATTATTTAGAACCTGAATTTCATTCTAATTAGATCTATCTCTGCTGTCTGGCCTTGTTACTGGTAATTTAATTATGTTTAATTTTAGCATCCTCTATTCCTGATCTCATCATGTGCAGTTGAAGAACACCCCTGGATAGTATTGTTGATTTCTGTGCTGTTTCTGGAAAAATTGTCTCTGATTTGTGTTCTATGTGTAATGCTTTTCTTTTCTGTCTAAGGTCAAATCACACCTAAAAAAAAATCTCTGAAATATTCTATGACATGGTCCTTGATTGAACACTGTAAGAAAAATTGCAGGGAATGATTATATTTGAAGAGATACAATCTGGAAATAGCTCTGGAGACGGCAACTTGAATACATCCAGTGTGTGTTATTCAGAAAAGTGGTTATGGATTTTGGAGTTCTCCTGTTTAAGGGAGTTAGGCCTCTGAGTAGATAAGATATAGGAAAAACTTTCATCAGTCTAATAATAGTTTCTAGAAGTTTTGCCAGGAGCACAAGACTAGGCTTCGAGTAAAAATTCATTTTGTCACAAGACGGCCATCCCCCAAGCTGAACTTCCTACCCGCAGGTGACTGGAATCATTAACCCATTTCTAATGTACTTTTAGTTCTCTTTGAAAGAAAAGTGAGCTTGGTGAATCATTGACCAACTTCCTTGTACTACCTGAGCTTCAGCTCCGTTTTTTTAGCGCTACTTGAGTTTTCAGTGGTTAATCTTCCTTTATGTGTTTGTGATCATGTCTGACTTAGATATGGATTTGAAGTTCATGGTAGCATTAACATAGCTTAAAATACTGAATCCAGATGTCTGGGCTGAACTGCTGAGGGCCTCCCATGGTTGTCACTACCATCTCCCACCTTCTAAAACAACATAGGACTCTGTGGACCTCAGGTTCCGGTCCAGTTTGGACAAAGCAAGGGGACAAAGGATGTGATGGGCTTGCTTTCTGCTCTGTCCAGACTCTCACTGTCACACCAGGGGCTGAGGCTAAACAATGACCTCAGGCTTTTCTTTCTTTTTCCTTCTGGTCCTTCCTGATCAGTTTGCAGTTCCAACCAGTGCCAGGTGACTCAGCAGTATGACTCAGCTGCAGTGCTGGGCGAGGGGCTGCAAAAAGGCGCTTGCCCCATCCAAAGGTCTCCAGTCCCAGTCAAAACTCCTTTGTTCCTAAGGCTTTTTTTTTTTTAATTAAAAAGTACTAGTTTATTAAAAGTATGAGTTTTATTCTTTTTCTTACTTACTGAAGCCAATGAGTATCTTTCATGTATCTTTCTCGTATATTGAATGCTTTATCACCAATGTTGCTGTTGCTGAAGATGAGTTTTGAAAATTCACCTTTTTAATAAGGCATGGTTACTCATGAGTATTATCCCAGCACTTTAGAGGATAAGGTTGCAGGATCGCTAAGAGTTTGATGCCAGCCTGGGTTACATAGTTGAGTTCCAGGCTAGCCTTGGTATAGAGTAAGGCAGCATCTTGGGGAATAAAAAACAATTAAACAAACCTTTAGTCTTTATTAGCCTTTATGCTGGTAGTATATCAAATGCATGGGCAGAGAGAGAAGGATGGATAATGAAGGCCAGGTTTTATTTTTTATTTTTATTTTTTATTTTTATTTTTTATTTTTTTATTTTTTTTTGGATTTTGAGACAGGGTTTCTCTGTGTGGAACTTACTCTGTACACCAAGCTGGCCTCGAACTCAGAAATTCATCTGCCTCTGCCTTCCAAGTGCTGGGATTAAAGGTGTGCGCCACCACTGCCTGGCCAAGGCCAGTCTTTCTACTGGCCCATTTCTTCGATTGCTCTTCCTCCTGTATCTCCTCCCGGAGGTAGTCTGTGCCTACTTGTGCCCAGGAGCCTTTCCTTTGCCTGCTTTCTGTGCACACATGATGTCAGCTTGCTTTTTTTTTCTCTCTTCTTCTATTTTGTGCTCTTCTGTTCTTACCCTGTTTCCTAGAAACTGATTCGTATCAGCACGAGGAGCTTTGAAGGTACCTGACCTCCTTTCTGCCCTTTCTGTTTCATTTCTAGTCTTTCGGGAACAGCGGTGGCCTTTTGTACGTACCGACCTGCTCTTGTTTGGGGGGTAAGAGAGCTGGGGCAGGGTCTCTGATCACCTGATCCAGGAATATGGAGAGTCCCTGGTCTCCCCTTCACGGGGAACTGTGAGAGGAGAGATTGTTTTCGCTGTCCCCTCAGAATTCAAGCGCTCCTGTGTGTCAGACTGAAAACCACTCTGCCTGTAGTTAGCCTACTGACCACAGTACTTGCTTGGAATTCTTGATCATCCACTGGAAACGATACTTTTGCAATTATTATTTGGTGAAGTGCGTCATTCTTGGAGGCACTGTATACCAGCTGGATGCTGGAGAAGAGTCTTTTTGTTTAAAAAAAAATCCATTGAATATATTGTTGTCAGATAAATGACACACCAGATATTAAACTGCTAAGAACACATGCTACACTTGATTTTAGCCAAACAACGAGAAACTTTGGAAACTAGGCTCTCTCAGACCCACTTAGCTGTGTGATTCCAGTGTCTTTGTTGGTATCAAGGATGGGCCGGCTGGCTTTAGGCTATATAGAGGACGACATTTAGAGTCAGGACCACACTGGGAACCTTCATTTTCATTTCTGCTTTTCACTGGTCTTGGCGTAAAGGCTGTAGCAGTATCTTTGACAGTTTTATTATTTTTCCAAATGAAAGGGGTTCATTTTGGTGTGGGTTGACCAGAATGGATTGACCTTTGGAGAGAACAGCTGTTCACTCTTGTCTTTCAAGGATAAGACTTTTAATCACTCTCTCCATTCAAAAGGAACACTGGCCTGGTCTCCCAGCATTAGCTGTCAGTTTACCTATAGGCTGTTTAACAAGAGGGAAGCAAATGTTTGGATGTGGGTAGATTGTGTAGGGAAAGTAAAATTAATTTTTTTCTTAAATTTTTTTTTATTGTGTGGACATGGGGTGGTGAAGGTTGTAGAAGCCAACCTTACTTACCTGCTCTTTCTTTCAGACTTGTAAACATTTTGTATAATCTGCCTTTTTTTTTTTTTTTTATTTATTTATTTATTATATGTAAGTATGCTGTAACTGTCTTCAGACACTCCAGAAGAGGGAGTGTCAGATCTTGTTATGGATGGTTGTGAGCCACCATGTGGTTGCTGGGATTTGAACTCAGGACCTTTGGAAGAGCAGTCAGTGCTCTTAACCGCTGAGCCATCTCTCCAGCCCAATCTGCCTTTTTTTTGACAGAGTCTCGTGTATTCTAAGCTGACCTCAAACTCCGTATGTGTGGGGAAGATAGTCTTGAACTTCTGATCTTCCCGCCTCCACCTTTCCAGTTCTGAGATTACAGGCATGCAACACCACACTTGCTTTATGTGATGACGCTGGGTCTCAAAATCAGAGCCTTGTGTGCAGTAGGCAAGCACTCTGTCAACCAAGCCAGCTATGCCCCTAGCCCACACTCTCCATTTTATGGTTAATTTCCTACTTTACCAAGCTTAATTTGCTGTATTTGTCATCTTTCCATTTAAGCACTTAGAGTGTTTTAAGAGATGGCTCTTTTTGACTGCTGGGTTTTGTTGTCGTAGTTTATAGCATAATGAGGTTGTAAATGAAAAACAGTCATTTCATCAAGGTGGGGCCCTGACTCACGGTTGTGAATAATGAATTATGATTGTGTGCCTTAGTTTGTTGAAATTATAGTGAAAACCTGAAGGGAAGCAGTGGGTGATAAAGCAATTTAGAGATAAATGACTCACGGCTTTATCAGAGCTGAAAAGCCACATTCTGCGTCCATGGTGACCTTCAAACACCTTTAGAGTAGTGTGTGTCTAGGTTTGGTTCCATATGGTAGCTTCTAGAAGAGTGGGAGGTGTTAGGAATGAGCAAGGGAGATCGCTCCAGGAAAACCAGGCTGGCCAAAGACTGAGGGGAGTCAACAGAAGTAAGGAGATGTGGCAACTAAGTCGGGCGCAAAGCTGTGATCAGAAAGACCCCAGGGAGTTCAGGCTCAGGAAGACCTCAGCATGTGGCTTAGACAGCTGCGTGCAGTGGGCTACCATCAATGTGGCAGGGTGTGGTATCAGTGGGGTAGGGTGTGGTATCAGTGGGTTAAGGTGTGGTATCAGTGGGGTAAGGTGTGGTATCAGTGGTGTGGTATCAGGATGGGATGACATTATTGGAGCCAGTGGAATATCAGTTCGACTCATTTCCTGAAGAGGTCCTTGAACATAAATGACAATTTCTTTGTTCCACTAACTCCTAAGGAGCTCTCTACATCTCCTGAGAAAATTCCATCATCATTGCTGTATTTATAAAAACGGAAACCATCAACATTATGTCGTAACTATTAAATAACAGCAGAGGGTTTATTTTTATTTTTATTTTTACTGATTTCCCTTTCTGTGCTACTATTTCATACCCCATGATTCACCTATTTTATATATTTTTAATGCACTTATAAGGTCGCCCAACGATTATCGCAACCTAATTCTTTTTTTTTATTCGATATAATTTATTTACATTTCAAATGATTTCCCCTTTTCTAGCCCCCCACTTCCCGAAAGTCCCTTAAGTCCCCTTCTCTTTCCCTGTCCTCCCACCCACCCCTTCCCACTTCCCTGTTCTGGTTTTGCCGAATACTGTTTCACTGAGTCTCTCCAGAACCAGGGGCCCGCAACCTAATTCTTGAACCGTTGGTTCCCTCTGAACAAAAGCCCTGTCTCATTAGCAGGCTACTCCTCCTGGGACATCCTGTCCCTGCCTTTCCTCTCCTGTTAGCCCAGGCAACCCCATTCTTCGTGCCCACCTGTGGACATTGCCTCTGAGCAGACTTCTGCTGCGTGTGATTCTTTGGGACTGGCACCTCACACCCAGGGTCTTTGGTGATTTTTGGCTGGGTCATTATGCTCTGTTTGAGTTCTTCCATGGAGATGTTTGAGATGCAGGGGTACAGGGCAAACCTTTTGACATAATTTGACTTGACTCTTGCCAGAATCTCAGGGAATTTCTTAGAACAGGCTCATTTAAGCAGCATTTCCTACGTGTGATGTGAACTGATGTCCTCAGGGGAGTCGGCATTGTTGTCTTGGCCTAGCACCAAGGCCTGATTGTGCAACCTGTGGGAGCTGGTTCTCGTGCACCATGCGGGTCCTGGAGATCGAAATCAGGGTCATCTGGCTTGGTGGCAAGTGTCTTTACCCACTGAGCCATGTCACTGGCCCTAAGAACTCTCTTTTTTTTTCTAGACCAGGTGTACATGGAAATGGCCAATCAGTCGGTATATACACATTCTTAGCTTAATATAAATACAGAAAATTACAAAGAAAAATATAGATATTTGAAGATTCAAAGGTTGGCATACACACTTACAGTTCCTTAGTTTGTAAGCTGAGAATAAAACCCCATCAGCAGCGCGTGTTCCTTATCTTAGATCATCTTACTAATGTTCTTCTGCATCACTAGAACCTGGAGGCCTTGGAGGAATACTTGTATGGCTCAACTGTGAAATCTATAATATAAACCTGGATTTTTGTCTTCTCTGTCTTTTTTTTTTTTTGTAGTTCCAGAAAGTATAGAAGTGTCCCAAATCAAAACCAAATAAATAAATAAATAAATAAATAAATAAATAAATAAATAAATAAATTCATACATGACAGTGACAGTCTCAGGAGCTGGTTGAAAACAGGGAATCCTGGAGCAAAGTGTAACTAATAAAGAAAGAAATCTAAGACCAGGGGAGGATATACAAGAGAAGATTACAACATAGCCTACTTAGCGATGATATGCATTCCGCAATATAACTTACAGTGCAAAGCAAACGTTCTGTCCGTTCACACCAGGAAGTGAGGCTGCCTAGATAAATAAGCGGAGGGAAGCTGAGGAGTCGGGTCCTCTCAGAAGAGATGTAGAGGTATAGAGTGCCATGTATTTTACACAGAACATCTAGAACCTTCTATAGGATGCTCGTTAATTTGCACTCTGCTCCATTACCACTCTGAATAGCATAGTGTGAGAATAGACTGGGGCAAATAACCTTATAGTAGAGTCAGGTAGGTGTCACCTCAGCAAGTGCTCACACTGGGAGAGGTGGCTGTGTCCACAGCAGGTCACCCTGAAACTGTGCAAGTGGCATGTACTGCTGACCTTCCTTGCAAAACCCCATAACCCTGAAAGCCTATGTGATTATGAACAAACTATCAGACAGATACGAAGTTTGCGTTTCTAGTGGCATTTTGTTTTTTTGAGAGAAAGAGTCTCATGTCGCTGTGGCTGACCTCGGACTCCTATGCAGCTGGGGTTGTTAGCTGCAGATCCTCCCGTCTCCAGCTGCTAAGTGCTGGGATTACAGGGGTGCACAATCATACTCAACTGAGTTGAGTGTTTCTGTAAAGATTTCTCCAAAGCTTTCTGAAGCAAACAATTAATATGTTGTGTATTTCAAAGTGGGAGGAGGCTTTTGATATTCATAGTGTGATGGAATGTTAAATGTGAAGTGACAGATATGCTAAAATTATTAAAATTTAATTGTTATGTATAATGTACCTTTTTGGGAGCATCCTGTTACAGCATATGCATGTATACCATGCATATGTATACTTATTGTCTATAGGTTCAGACTAAAACCTAAGAGCCCTGTTTGAGTTAACTCCTTTTTTTTCCTTCTTTCTTTTTTCTTTTTTTTTGAAAATGGTCAGGTAAGATGTTAGTTTTAGGACGGGTGGATAAAGCCCAGGTGGGAATTGACTGTTTGGCCAGTTCTCTGTAAAAAAATGTTTCAGAATGAGAAAGTTAAGCAAGCTTTACCTTGAGAAAGGGACAGAGACCGTGGAATATTCCAGCACTGTACAGTGTGCAGCACCTCCAGCTATGGACTTTCAGGATCTGAGCAAAGTGAGCCTGTGGTGTGTAGTGTGCCTGTGCTAAGCTTAAGACATGGGGTGGTGTGTAGTGTACATGCAATAGCCTTAGCCCCTGGGGTGATGTGCTGTGTGCATGTAGTTAGCATCCAGGCACACATGTAGTATACATGTAACAACCGTGGTACATCTTGAAGCTGATGTGGTGCTCAGATGGAGGAGTTGAGCGGTGGAGACCTTGCAAGGGTGACTTTGTTTCCAGCCGGTTCTATTTGGATCCAATGCAGGAGTCTGATCCCTGTTAACTTTCATCTAGTTGTAAATATGTGTCAAAACAGTTCTTTGGCTGTAGCAAGTCCAGTCAACTAGTGGGAGATGTTGATGGGGTGAGTGCAGGTCCATTTCTTGTTATTTGGAGACTCTTGCATAAAGCCCATCCCTTTTAACGATAACCTAGGATTCTTAGTTTTATTCTACTGATCAACTTCATTATCTACTATACTGATAGAAAGGGAACTAGGACCAGTATTTTGGTAGGCTTTCCCTTTCTCCTTTCCGTTCCTCTCCTTTCCCTCCCCTCCTCCTTCTTTATTTTCTTTCTTCTTTCATCCACCTCTGTTTCTCTTCCCCTTCTCCTTTTCGTAATTTTCCTTGTGCTGGGGAGGAAACTCAGGGCGCACACTGGGCAGTGCTCTTCAACTGAGCTATACCCCCAGCCACCACCGGATTTTCCGGTTAAAAGATTGGAACATTAATCTGCAATTGCATCAGTGTGTAATTGTGCTTAATTTTACTTTCATCTCACAGTTGGCTTTATTAAAATCTTTGCCTACATCTTAAGTCATTTCTGTGATGATGAAAGAACTTTAGCTTGTCTTCAGTCTTCAGGCTCCTGATTGGGTAATCTTTGAGAATGAACAATTCTTAACTTCTCTTTCTCTAACCCTCAACCACAGAGATCCACCCACGCATCCCTTCATGCGTTTGGCACAGCTCACAGGTCTCTCCGTAGGTTCTGACCTTGGTAATGATCATAGAAAGTTGCCGCCATCCTCTCTCCATTCAGTCTCCTCATTACAGGACCTTTTAAGTGCATGTTGTTCAAACCACCGGAGGTCCGTGCTGTAATCTACTAATAAGGAATGCAGGTATCTGACTTGAGATAATTACAGCCCTCTTAGGCACCATTTAGGCCAGTCAGGTGACTTTGGCAAGTGTTCCAACCCTTGTAGGACAAAGTATTGAGATAGCCAAGAGTTTCAGTACAGCCATTGACACTCTGTCTCTTAACTGACACTGACATGTTGCTAGCATTTGAGAGATTAGCACTATGAGAGGTTGAGAAGTCACAGCCTTCTGATTGGCTTGAGCTCCCTTCTGTGTAGACTTGCATCTGAGCCCCTAACTCCAGCGCTGGGCTACAGGGATCCATCTCTCTGTAAGTCACTACTAAATGCTGATGTGTGATCCTGGATTGGAGTGCTGCTTTTGATTGCCGCTTTCTTTGGTCTCCTAGAAGCCTCACTCTCCCATGTGAGGGCAGGTGCCTGTGGAGACCAGAGGCATTAGATTCCCTTTGAGCTGGAGTTATGGGGAGCCATCAGCAGCTGATAAGCTTGTAGCGACCAAACTCAGTTCCTCTCTGATGGACGGACGGAATGCTCTTCACTGCCGAGCCGTCTCTCAAGCTCCAGGATGTTCAGCTTCTGGCAGAGGTCGGCATACATGGCGACTCTGTTTTTTCCAATGCAAGGGGTTTGGAGTGGCAAGCTGATGGAATGAAAACAGACAAAACTTCAGAGCCAGGCTGGGTGATGGACTTCTGGGTTTCCTGTTGAGATCTGTCTGTGACCTCACCTTGCTCAGTGATGGCAGTTATAACACGAATTGGTTTATGGAGATTTCCTTCTAGGCTTATTTATTTATTTTTTTTTAGTGCAAGCCAGTTAAACTTTCAGAGCCTTATCTCTGTAGCAAGAGCACATGATAAGTGCATTAAGGGCCGACTGTGAATTCAGGTGGTGTGGCCAACTCTTGGGAAAGCTTTAGTTTAGTAAATGTTTGGTTAGCACATATTATCTGCTCCACGGTTTTGAAACTCCGAGAAAAAGTCTTCCTTGTTAAAACACACAGGCAAAGAGTTATCTCTCAAGAATTATCTTAGGGTTATTTTAGTGCTTCTGGGGTCAGAACCCAGGGCTTGGTGCATGCTGGGTAAATGTTCTACCGTTGAGCTACCCCTGTGATCCTGGGTGCTGACTTCTCAGTGGTCTAAGGTGGACAGCTTCATCTTGCCATCTTAGATTTCAGCCTGTCCTTTGAGTTTTCCTAGTGAATGTCTGGGATGCAGGGGCAGGGAGGCAGTGTGAAATGTGTTTGGGTAGTTTCTAAACTCAAGTCAGGGTTATAAGGACCTTTAAGGCAGGGAAAAAAGGGAGTGTGGTGGGGGGTTAGGAGAAGGCACAGGGGAAGATATATGGATTAGCGATTGGAAGAAAGAAGGTGGTTTTGATTGTAGTGAAATTGGAGAATGGAATTATGATCAAAATTCAAGGAAGCTTGATGTATCCAGGAAGTGCCAAAGCCTTTGAAAGGCATGGCTCTTGTTGGTAGATAAAGACTGTTTCTTTTTGTTGTCATCATCATTGTTGTTGTTTTTAATCTCTGAGATGCTGGGGTGATGAACATGGTGGGTTCATGGTTGTCATCACCCAAGTGGCTCTGCCTATGCAAATTCCTTCCATTGTCTTCTGAAACAGATGTTGAACCAAAGAGCCTCCAGGTTTACTTTCCTTTTAGCCATACATAAAAAGATGTAATTTTTGTCTCTTCTAAAGGAAAATAAAAACTGATTTTTGCCTTTTTAGTAGAGTCTCACTGTGTAGCCTCCACCAGCCTGGAATGCTTATATGCCTTGGGTTGACCTTGATCCTTAAGCATTTATTTATTTATTTTTTTGCGGGGTGGGGAGTGGGGGTTGGGGGTGGGGTAGGGTGGGATAGGGGGTGGGGTGGGGTGGGGGGTGGGGGGTGCGGGTCTCAGCCTGCCAGTTTCTGGGATTTTAAGGATGGGCTACCATGCCCAGGTCTGGAAATAATGTTTACTTCCTGAAAAGTCTGACCTGAGGTATCCTTATTCCGTGCCTTACACAGGGGTATATTGCCCACGTTGCCTTCAGTTTCTGGCTATACTGCTAACAGAGCTGTGAGTAAGACTTTCAAATTGGGGACTTCCTTTATTACCACATTATCTCTTTTAAACCACAAAGCATCTTTATGTGGTAAGAAAGAACCTTCCCCATCAAAAGCCCCATTGGGTAAGTGACTTGTGTTGGTTCCATGGCTGGCCAGCAGTGCAGTCTAAATTTTGAGGCCATTTGAATTCCAGCCTTCCATTCTTATCTAGTCTTTGGTGTTTATGCTTCAGAGCAGGATGACTTGAGAATATTTGGGTAAGCATGGGAACACATCAGATCCTCAGCTGCTTGGTAACTGGCTGGTTGGGTTTGTGCAATGACCAGGGCACTTGCTCTCCACCATTGTCCCTTGCATGATTCAGTAGCTGAGCAGGTGGGTCACACCTAATGTTTTGCTCTGTGCAAGTCAAGTCATGTCCCTCTGTAGGTGGGTTATGGGGGCTTTTGGAAGGACATTAGCACACTGAAATGTGGCAGAGGAAAAGTTAAGAGGAAAGCATTTGACACTGAACAGGCATTGTCAGAGCAATGGAGGATCCCCAAGAGAGATGGCGTCCCAGAGGCCATTTAGCAAGGAAATGAGTGTTTCAGGCCCACAGGATGAGGGGGAATGTTAAAATTTCCTGAGAAGAAAATTGGGGTTAGTGAAGGAGGGAGTTTTGTGAAGATAGCTAATTGATGAGTTCATGAAGGGCTGAGGGGAGAGGGAATGACCATTCGTATAGTGAACCGATCACAGGTAAATCTAATAGCTTCAAAGAAGAGAGGTGAAGATGGCAGGAAGGGCAAGAGATGTTTGCTTAATGCTTTTTAAAGAGAGAAAGAAATTGGCTGTGTTGGACGGCAGATGTGACGAAACCACGAAACTGGAGAAGCTGTAAGAGACAAAGTGAAGTTAACATGAAGACAGGTAGACTGGGAGTTTGGTGGACTGAACTCACTGGGAGGGGATTGGGGTTGGTGGGGAGTTAGAGTTACTTCCGGGTACACACCGGAAGAGCACTGATGTGCTTCCCACCCCCCCCCCCCATTAAGAAAAACCGTAATAGATGGAAATAGTCAAATGGTGGGCGGGGTCCAAAGCCAGAGGGACGTGGGTCTCTCGGGGACTGAACGTTTCTACGTCGTGACGTCCAGTCATCGATGCTTCTCCTCACCCTGTCATCCTGGGTCTTCGCACACTGTTGTCGGCTTCTCATCTTTCTGATAGTCTTAGAAGCTGCCCGGGGTGCGCTGAGGGGCAGTATGAGGAAGCAGGATTTTCCAGGTCACAGACAGAGTCTGAGCTTTGTACAAAGGGTCATTTGAGCTTTTACCCCTGTAGGGGTTTGGTCCACATTTTTACTCCCTTGGACATTTCCTGTCTGCCACAGCAACCAGGCAGCTTACTGTTTCCAAGGCTGAAGCGGTCTCTGAGTTGTAGGTCTGTGTCTGGTTTCCTTTGCGGCTCTTAGCGTAGTCTGTTACACCCGGGAGTCCTCCTCTGGATCCCGTGGGTTCGTTCACCTACATGGCCGACCTATGGCATGTCCGCTTCTTCCTCCACTCCCTTTTCTTCCAAGTCTCCTTTCTTTTCGTTTCAGCAACGTTTTATGTAGCCCAGGCTGACTTCAAACTTGTAATGTAGCTGAGGCTGGCTCTCGCTTCCTGTCCTTCCTGCCTTCATGCCGCAAGTGCTGGAATTACAGACATGTGCAATACTTGATTCGCCGCTCCAGTTTCCATGGTAGGCAGAAAACCCAAGGGCATTATTCCTTTAACACTTCTTTCATAAGTGAGTCCAGTGACCTAGGAGTCCACATTATAATCCCCCTTCACTGTTGAAAGCAGAGATCGATGAATCCTTTGTTATTGTAGTTTTCAAAAATATTTTTAAAAAGCTTTGGACTACGTGTATGTGGTGTCTTTGCTGGGGTGTGTGCCTATTGGGTTGTCTTTGGAGGTCGCAGGAGGGCATTTGGTTTCCTAGAACTGGACTTACAGGTGGTTGTGAGCTGCCTGATACAGGTACTAGGAGGTGAATACAATTCCTCTGTAAGGGCAGCAAACAGTCTTTTTATTTTATTTTTTTATTGATTTTTTCTTCATTTACATTCCAAAGGTTGTACCCCTTCTGGGTTTCCCCCTCCCAGAAAATCTCCAACCCGTCCTCCCACACCCTTTCTCCAAGAATATGCCCCCTCCACCCAACCCACTCCCACGACCCCCACTCGACTTCCCCACACTAGGGCCTCTATTGAGCCTTCACAGGACCAAGGACCTCTCCTCCCACTGATGCCCGACAAGGCATCCTCAGCCACCCTTTTGGCTGGAACCATGTGTACCCCTTGGTTGATGGCTTAGTCCCTGGGAGCCCTGGGGCATCTGGTTGGCTGACATCATCGATCGGTCTTCCCGTGGGGGTGCAACACTTCCCCCCCCACCCCCCCCACCCCCGCCGCTCCAGTCTGCCCTCCAACTCCTCCATTGTGAACCCCACGCTCAGTGCAATGATTGGCGCAGCAAGCAGTCTTAATCACTGAGTCACCTCTCCAGCTCGGTAAATTGTTTTCAGTTTATAAAAGTAGAACTTGAATCTCTTCAGAAAGGGTATGGAAAGAAGTATGTGAATGCTTTGGGGCCCCAGCATTTTTGCCTTGGTGACCACACCTCATTTAGTGTGCTGTGGGTGCGCCGTTTAGATGCCTATGACATGTTTTATTTGTTTTTGATTAGGAAGTTTAAAAACTACCACACCTATAGTCATATTCCTTTCCTTACTTTATTGTTGATAAGACCCAGGCACATCCTAATTTGATACATTGCCCAAGGACACTGAGATATTTTTTGACATAAGTCATATTCTTTCCAATTTTGCATGCTTTTTATTCTGTTCTTCTCTTCAGAGTCAGTAAAATATAACCATATTAAGAAGGCTAGGCCTGGGGTGGGGTAGGGGACTGCACACTCCATTAAACTCAGTACTTCAGAGACAGAGGCAGGAGGATGGGTGTCAGTTTGAGGCCTACACCTTGAGTTCCAGCTCACTCAGTAAGACTCTATCTTAAATGAATGAATGAATGAATGAATGAATGAGTAAAAATAATTTAAGAAAAGAAATAAAAGAGAAGGCTAAACATCCAAATTAGGTTCCTGCAAATGGAGTTGTTAATTGGTCTTTAAACATTCCAAGCAACTTAGGAATTCTCTCTGGTGTTCTTGGGAAGACTTTGTTAATATCTGAATGAAGGAGTTGAAAGTCAAAGACAGTTTAGAGGAATAAATATGCAAAGCTATTTTTATCCTAAAGATGTTTAAATTTGTCATAAGCATTTCTGACCACCTCGGTAGGTAGTTTATAACTGTGTTTACAAGCTGTAGCTTTTGCCCAAAGCTGAACAGGTCACCATGCCAACCCCTTCTGCTTCGCTCTTTGGAAGGCAGAGAGTGGAGCTGTTCAATGAACTAGAACCAATCGTTTGTGACTGATCCCAGGTTCTGTGGTGTGGATTTCCTTCTGAATTTCTGGTTGGTTTAATTTCATTTTGGAAGTATATATTTTCTCATACAGTTCTCTTAAATCCCATGGTAAGCCACAGTTTTCACGCCTTTTCATGCCTTGAAGGGTTTCTTACCGGCGCTATCCAAGTGATGGGATTTCGGGCTGGCCTTCAGTGGACTCTCCTGATTCAGAGCTTCGCGGTCAGCCAGGGTCCCAAGTCATTCAGTTTGAGCCACCGGCCTCCCGTTCTACCTAGGACTGTGCTTGGCTTTGCCCTCTGTTTCTCAAGTCCTCCTCATCTTTGGCTGTAGGAGGGATGAGCTGTGTGGATCTTCAAGTGCTTGGACCTGGAGAGTGAAGGCAGAGTACCCAGGCAGTGGGCTGGCCAGGTGCGTCAGTTGTGGTAATGTGGGGAGCAAAGAGCTAAGGAAACTGTATCCTCCTTGTCCATGCATGGGGATGCAGGCAGGTGTGTGCCAGCAGTGAATCTGAGACTGTTTCCTTCTAACCACATATTGATCAGAGGCTTTGAGTTAGAAGCAACTGGTCACATATCAGAACCCACCGGTGAGGCTTTAGGCATGCAATCAGTCAGTAAATTTTAGCCTTCATCTTTCAAAAGAAGGTGACAGGTAGGCTCAGGTGGTGGTATGAAAAAAATGGTGAAAGTCCTTGGATCTTAAAGAATAAAATTAATGTGTCAAGAAAAAATTTTACCTACTTATTTTTATTGTTTATGCAATAGCCTGAATGTATATATGTGTACCATGTGCCTGCCTACAGGTGCCTGTGAAGGTCAGAAGAGCCACCTGCCACCTGTGTGGGAACTGCTGTTTTGTTTTATTTGCTTTTTTTTTTTTTTTTTTGAGATAGTCTCTTGTAGCCCTGGCTGGCCTAGAACTTGCTTGGTAGGCAGGGCTAGCCTCCAACTTAATAGAGATAACCTGCCTCTGCCTCCTGGGTGTTGTGATTAAAGGCATGTGCCACCCTACTGGCTTATCAGCAAATAATCTTAATTGTTGAACCATCTTGTAAGTAAAATTAATTTGTGTTGTTTTGCATGCTATGACTTGTACTAGCCTGGATCAGCGAGATTTTGTAAATATTCCTATAGCTGATGATCTGTCCATTTCTTCTTCTCTCCATCTGGGTTTATTTTAAAGGACTGAGTCATATGGTGTGGAGGTCTGGTTAGTCCAAATATTTACAGGCATGCTGGCAGGCTGGAGACCCCGGCAGGCTGCAGCTCAAGTTCAGATGAGGACTGCTTGCCGGTAGAAACCTCTCTGCTACTTGTTGGATTAGCCCCACCCCCTTAAGAAAAGTTTCTTTTTACTAGACTAATTTCAGTAATGCCCATTGTTTCATTCCATCCATTTATGTTAATCTTGACTAAAATATACCTTCTTAGAAACATCAAACACTCGAGTGATACCTGAGTACTTGGTTCTAGACAAATAGGCATATAAAATAAACCACTGCATTTACAAAGATGAACAAAACTTGTTCCCTACCCCCCTAAAGAATAAATGAATGGAAACACACACAGGCAGTATCGAGACGGGACAAGCAGACATTCAGGCCGGCAGGTGTTGCCTGGGGATCTGGGGGGTATCCAGATGGACAGATGAGGGTGGTTCCCCTTAGGGAGTGCAGAGGTACCTGAAGACTTTCAGCCCCGGCAGAGAAAGTGTGGCTTGGTGTGCTTGGTCGTCCATTTGGTAGTTGGTGGGAGCAGGCAGACCAACCCTGTGGAAGCAAGAGAGACTAGTAGACGCACAGGGGAAGTCATTCTTCAAGTCAGGGAGGCCCAACCCGAAGCCTTGCCGGAGGAACCAGGTTATTTCATTGTGAACCAGAGCTCAGCTGAGAGCAGTTTCTTTGTGTCCTGAATACTTGTGGCCCACTGTGGCCTTCCAGCACAGTCACACTGGGTTAATTGCCTACTCATCGCTGTCCACTGATCAACGTGTGACATTGCCTTAGATAGGACCATCCTCTCCTTACCTCATTCTCTAACCCCAGGATATAGCTGGCTCAGTTCTTTATGGCTTCTGTTCAACTTCATGTGTGTGCACATGCACACACACACACACACACACACACACACACACACACACACACCAGGGCATCTTCACCTAGTCATCCATTCATTTTTCTTCTAGTACCAGGTGTTGTAAAACCATTTCCTCTGAATTGAAGATGCACTCACTCCTTGCTGGAGGGAGGAGGGGAGGCTCACAGTATCAGGAATCTAATGACACATTACAAGGCTCAGGAAACTCAGAAAGTTACAGGATCCACAGGCCCTGCCCCAAGACTATATAAGCAGTAAACTGTTGCCTGAGTAGGGGAGAGTCCCCAGCAGTTGCTGCCTGCAGGATGAGCCTGGAGCTCCAGAGGTGTAGCTTTAAAAAGCTGTCACCCATGCTGGTGTCAGTCTAAAGTCACCCTTTTCCACTGAGCCATCACACTAACATTTTAAAATTTGAGGACACACTCAGTTTCCCATGCTGGTTATAAGTGATTTCCTAAATGTATGTTTGTGTCTCGTGTGTTGAGTACCTGCAGAGACCAGAAGAAGACACTGAAACTCCTGGGATTGGAGTTATAGATGGTTGTGACCTGCCATGTGGGTGCTGGGAGTTGAACCTGGGTCCTCTAGAAGAGCAGCCAGTTCTTTTAACCACTGCACTATCTCTCTAAGCCTTCACATTCCAGCAAAGCTAACATGGAAGTGTCAGTATGGACCCAGAGATTAGGTAGGTGCTTCTATATCCTTGGCTGAGCTGATCTCTGCCTCAGTTGCAGGTAATGCTACTGGAATGCTTTGGGGGTACTTGACTTGTGTGTGTGTGTGTGTGTGTACATGTGTGTATGTGCAATAGGAAGGTGACAGAAGCCTGTGGGCTGGAAGCAGGAGAAAGGGTCAAAGGGTGAGTCCTTGGTAATTTGGTCTCTCAAGAGGAAGAAAGTGTTCTCCTATCAGTCTTCCCTCTCCCTCAGGCAAGGTGACTGAGGACAGGGAGAAAGATAGAAGGTCACTTTCCAGGGTTCTAGGAATGGAATAGCCCTGATAGTGTATGGACCTAGGTGGAGTGATTGACAGACAGCTTGCTCGATTTTGCTGGTGGAATGCTTGAGTCTTCTCTGGAATTGTAATGAAATCACTTGACCCACTTGGTAGTAACAGAGGGCTGCTCTCTTGAAGGAAATTCATGTCCCTGTAAAAAGAAGTGGAAGGAACTTCTGCCAAGTATAGGAGGCACCATCTAGAAGACACAAAGTCTACTGGCAACTTGACTTGGGACTTTCCAGCCTCTAGAACTGTTTTTGTTGTTTACACATTACCTAGCTCAAAGTGAGTTTTTATATCCCAAAACACCAAGATAGTTGTCAGGCCCTTTCCAAAGAATTATTTCTACAACTCTGAGATATTTGTATTTCTATGTAATCATCATCATCATCATCATCATCATCATCATCATCATCATCATCCAGTCATCAGCTTCTTTTTTTCTTCTTCTTTTTTAGGACAAGGTCTCTCTGTATCCTTGACAGTCCTGGAGTTTGATGTCTAGACCAAGCTAGCCTCAAAAGGGATTCACCTACCTCTGGTGGGATTATATGTATGTGTGTGTATGTCACCACACACGATTTATTCAATTACCTCTGGTGCGATTATATGTATGTGTGTGTACATCACAGATTTATACTTCTGTTTTATAGCTAAGGAATTAGAAGAATGTGTCTTGAATCACTGGCCATCTATGTATGTGAATAAGAACTTAACCCAGGTACTTCTAACTGTCTAGCATAGGCTGTCTTGTGAGGCCATGCTGCCTGTGAAAATGATGTGTGTTGGTATGTGCTCTTTGAATTCACTGCAGATATGGGGTAGTCATCAGTCATTTGAGGCATTAGACAGTAACTGTACACAACTTTCCTTAGTGCTTGCAGGTGGAAACACAGAGGCCTAGTGACTTTTCCATTGCTCTAATAAGACACCATCCATGTCCAAGGCGATTTATTAGAAGAAAGCTTTATTAGGAGCCTGTAGATCCAGGTTAGTCTATAACCATCATGGCAGGCAGCAGGCAGCAGGCAGCAGGCAGCAGGCAGCAGGCAGGCAGGGATGGTGCTAGGCAGGAGCCAAGAGCTTACATCCTACTCTACAAGTACACACACACACACACACACACACCCACACACACCTCCTAATCCTTACCAAACAGTTCCATCAACTGCTATGAGTGCATGAGTACCATTCTCATTCAAACTACTACACAGAATCTCTATTTTCAAGCAGTTCTTCCTTTATCATTGCATCTCCATGCAGACATGATCTCTGGACATCATGTGGGTTGCACCTTATATGATGGGCACTGAGGATGTGTCCTGTTAGTGGTCTATAGTGTGCATGGAATCCCTTCTTCTAGGAGGTGGTACTCAAGCTCCTGTACATTTGTACCATGTAGATCACATGCTGAACCCAGCGCGGGGCTCTGTGGGATCCTGACTTAATTCACTAGATCTGTGCCTACTGTTCCTTCACTTTGGGATTTAAGAAAGAAGAAAACAGAGGTTATGGAGAAAGCTCAGGCAGTAAAGTGCTAGCTGTTCAAGTTGAAGGCCTGAATTGAGATCCTGCCTTAGGGTTTTTAGTGCTGTGAAGAGACACCATGACTGTGTGGCAACTCTTAGAAAGGAAAGTATTCAATTGGGCTGACTTACAGTTTCAGAAGTCTAGTCCGTTAGCATCATGGTGGGAAACGTGGGATACAGGCAGACATGGTGCTGGAGAAGGAGCTGAGATTTCTACATCTTGATCTGCAGGCAGAAGATATAGGCTATGAGTGCATGAGTACCATTCTCATTCAAACTACTACACAGAATCTCCATACTGGCCATAGCTTGAGCATATGGGACCTTGAAGCATGGTCCATAGTGACACACTTCCTCTAACAAGGTCACATCTATCGCAACAAAGTGACACCTCCTAATGGTGCCAATTTCTGTGGGCCAAGCATTCAAACACTCAAGTAGTGCAGAGATAGGTTGATCCCTGGAGTTTGATGCTCCCCCCCACCCCAGGTCTAACTGAATTGATGAACCTCAGGTTCAGTGAGAGTATTTCTAGTCAATGGCATATCTTCTTTAATTGCATGTCTCATTAAAGTCAGTTTGGGCTACATCCAACCTCTATCTGGTTAGCTCATTTTCTTTTGTTCCCAATTTTCAAATTCTAATTAAGCTTTTGTATACCTCCAATTTAAAGCAGTTTGCAAGTTTTCTTAAGAGAGGCCAGTCACTAAATGAAAATTTTAATCAAATTCATTTACGCATGGATAAATAATCTGTTTGAATTTGAGAAAAAGTCACAAGTAATTGGTAATTAAGTGGCAGAAGGAAGAGTTGGGGGGTCACATTTAGAGATCAGAATTCTATTTCAAAGTACAGCAGTTCTAGTCATTCCAAGGACCGGGCAAGGTGGATTTACACTGGCAACTTCCTAAGTGTTGATGGGTCTTGAGCTTAGTTAGCAGAATATTGGAGCAGCTGTTTCAGAAAGACTCAGAAAGTAGGATTCAAGGCAGCCTGAGCTGGGGGACTCACTGGCATCAGCTACCAGAAGGTAGCTCACAAGGGTCACTCTTAAAGAGAAGGGGCAGAGACTGTGAGTTGGAAAACAAGGGAAGTGGCCTTGGAGAATGTATGGTGTGGTGAGGTCAGGGTAAGTGGGGGTGGTTGGAGAAAGGGGTTATTAGGAAAAGTGGGAGAAGATAAAGGTCTCTTGGGGTTCCTGTTAAGAGCCCATGACAGCAGCAATCTGTATTAACCCATGAAGAAAGAGCCTGTGGTAGTGACTGACAAAGTAAGTGCCTTACAGAGGCAGCTTAAGGAAAGGAGGGAAGAATGATTCCTCCCCCCCCCCCCCTTTTGGCTGCAATTTAAAAGGGTATAGTCAGTGTGTGTGTGTGTGTGTGTGTGTGTGTGTGTGTGTGTGTGTTTCTGAGTGTGTTTTTCTCTGTCTGCTTCTCTCTTTCCCTGTCTCCCCCCCCCTCTCTCTGTGTGTGTGTGTGTGTCTATGCATCTGTGTCTCTCTCTCTCTGTGTCTGCTTCTCTTTCTTTCTTTTTTTTATTCGATATAATTTATTTACATTTCAAATGATTTCCCCTTTTCTAGTCCCCCACTCCCCGAAAGTCCCGTAAGCCCCCTTCTCTTCCCCTGTCCTCCCACCCACCCCTTCCCACTTCCCCGTTCTGGTTTTGTCGAATACTGCTTCACTGAGTCTTTCCAGAACCAGGGGCCACTCCTCCTTTCTTCTTGTATCTCATTTGATGTGTGGATTATGTTTTGGGTATTCCAGTTTTCTAGGTTAATATCCACTTATTAGTGAGTGCATACCATGATTCACCTTTTGAGTCTGGGTTACCTCACTTAGTATGATGTTCTCTAGCTCCATCCATTTGCCTAAGAATTTCATGAATTCATTATTTCTAATGGCTGAATAGTACTCCATTGTGTAGATATACCACATTTTTTGCATCTACTCTTCTGTTGAGGGATACCTGGGTTCTTTCCAGCATCTGGCAATTATAAATAGGGCTGCTATGAACATAGTAGAGCATGTATCCTTATTACATGGTGGGGAATCCTCTGGGTATATGCCCAGGAGTCTGCTTCTCTTTCTGTCTCTCTCTCTCCCTGTCCCCCACTCTGTCTGTCTGTCTGTCTGTCTGTCTCTGTGTATGTGTATGTGTGTTTCTGTGCGTCTCTGTCTCTTGTCTCTGAATGTGTGTGTTTCTGTGTCTGCTTCTCTTTCTGTGTCTCCCTGTCTCCCCCTTCCCCTTTCTTTGTGTGTCTGTGGGTCTGTGTGTCTGTCTGTCTTTGTGTATGTGTATGTTTCTGTGTGTCTCTGTCTCTTGTCTCTGAATGTGTGTGTTTCTGTGTCTGCTTGTCTTTCTGTCTCTCTCTCCCTGTCTCCCCCTTCCCCTTTCTTTGTGTGTCTGTGTGTCTGTGTGTCTGTCTGTCTGTCTTTGTGTATGTGTGTTTCTGTGTGTCTCTGTCTCTTGTCTCTGAATGTGTGTGTTTCTGTGTCTGCTTCTCTTTCTGTCTCTCTCTCCCTGTATCCTCCTTCCCCTTTCTCTGTTCGTCTGTGTTTCTGTGTCTGTCTGTCTGTCTGTCTGTCTGTCTGTCTGTCTCTGTGTATGTGTATTTCTGTGCGTCTCTGTCTCTTGTCTCTGAATGTGTGTTTCTGTGTCTGCTTCTCTTTCTGTCTCTCTCTCCCTGTCTCCCCCTTCCCCTTTCTCTGCGTGTCTGTGTGTGGGGTGTGTGTGTGTCTGTGTGTCTGTGTGTCTCTGTGTATGTGTGTCTGTCTGTCTCTGCATGTGTTCATGGTGGAGCTCACGATGGTGGAGTTGGGTACTGATACTCCCCTCGTCACGATGGATCAGGAAGTGAAGAGGGGCAAGCCAGCACTCAGCACACTTTTTCCATTTCCATTTTCCCTTTTGATTTCATCTGGGACCCTGACCCGTGGAAGAGTGCCGCCTACACTCAGGGCGGCTCTTCCCTCTTCAGTGAGCCCTCTCTGGAAAAGCTCCCACAGACATACCCCAAGATGTGCCTCATTAACGCCCTATATGATTATTAATCCAACCAGGCTGACAGTCAAAATTAACCATCATGCACTCTGTAGTGGAGATGCTTAATGTCCCCGACTGGATGTCACAGGCACATTAAAATTGGCATATGTAAATTACAGCAATCATTAAAAGCAGGCGAAGGTTGGGTACTTTCCTTTCTTCCAGAGCCCGTATGGAAATTTCTATTTCATTTATCTTTCTACTGGGAATGCCCACGTGTTAGATAATGCTGGCGTGATCATGGCTGTCAAGAAGGTGTTTGATGAGTTGAAATTGCTCCTTCCCTATGGAGTGTGCATACAGTGCACCTGATCATTTATTGATTGTCTCACCGATGGCAACGCTATGTGTAGGGAAGCAGCTCTTCATCTGTCATCAGAGTGGCCAGGAACCCACTCTCCTAGGATGAGTCACGCTATCTTGCAAAATTACTAAACACTCTTATAGGAAGTTTTTAGGCCAATAGGAACCTTATAGATCATTCATCTGAGGTCCAGATTTTCTCATTTAGAGCACTTTAACACTGCAGGGTAAGATGGGGAGCGGCAAGCACTCAGTCTTTACCCCCTTTGGATGACCAGTACAGCTTACTTAAAGCAGCATTATTACACTTCTGTCCATAAAAATTCATAAAGGTTCTCCATAAAGGTTCTCTAATGAAATTTATATCAGAGGTTGACAGCAATCCTTCATGCTATTACAGGACCAGGGAACCAATGTCTCCACTGTAACACCAGGTGAGCTTCGAAGGAGCATCATATTTAAGATAGTAGTAACTTTTTAAAAAAATTATTTATTTTATGTGTATGTGCATGAGTATAATGTATGTATACCATGTGTATGCAGTTGCCTGTGGAGACCAGAAGATGGCGCCAGGCCAGAGTAAGAAAATTGAGAGCTGTCTAGTACTGGAGCTGGGAGCAAAACTGGGCTCCTTCCTAGAACAGCACGTACCCTTAACTGCTAAGCCAGACTGCAGGTGCAACTCTTAATTTAAGCATATTTACTTCCCATGATTCTTCACACTGACAGGCCATTAGCTATTTGATAAGGATTGTGGTGATGAGTGTTCATCTTTACTTGGTAGCTCTAACAAGTGTAGCTTCTGCTCAGAAGGAAGTGGTATCCTTGGGAAAGGGATGGGCACATCCCAAACAAAATTACAGGGACGTTTGTGTCCCATTTCCTTGTATGCAGGAGTCCCCCCTGCTCAACACCACAGTCCTTCCCCTAGAACTTGCATTCCTGGAAGCTAACTAGTAGCAGCAAGTAACAGCTTTGGTTTATTGTGTGGAAAGATCCAGTTCAAATGTGAAACAGAAAGAAAAGAACTACCAGAGGAGACAGGAAGTTTCACGTGGGCTTAGAAGACTCTGGAGATTGCATCTCACCATTGTAGCCCCTGAGCTCAACATGTAGAGGGTTGGCCTTATCCACAGCCTCCTCCTGCCTCAGACTCTGAAGTGCAGGATTATAGGTGTGCACCATTACACTGGGTGAGAGGAGCCTTGGCATTAGTTTAGTTCAAGAACCTTTTAGACAGCAGAAGGATGTCTCTGAAGTGAAGCTCAGTTCTGCCATTATGACTTGGTGTCGCTGTCCTAGAAGTAAAGGGAGGAGGGAGGTGACACTCCGAGGGGTGGAGCCACAGCTTGAGATTTGGGGAAAGTAACTGAAACGAGAAAAGAAGGAGAAAAAGAATCAGAAAATGCTGGCCTCTTAGGAAATGTCCCTTAACAAACCTGCCAGGTTCTAGGAGGCATCAGGATACCTACTACATTGCTGTGCATAGCTACACTTCTTGGTGGGTTTTAAAAATAGTCACATTTGTTATCACAGCATCTCCAGGTAGATCAGAGGCCTTTTGTTTGCTGCTTAAGAAACAGTAACAGATGAAACTTCCTGAAGATCAAAGACCAGATTGTTGGCAGAAAATGACTAGCATTAACCGGGTTCTCACCGCTGAACCTCCTCCCCAGCGAGGTCCTTGGTACTGTGCTGTGTTCTGAGTTATGAGAGTAGCCAGTCATTCTTGATGGGTGAGTTAGACTGTGAGGAACGTGGGCATTCTCCTCTGTGTGAAGTGCCTTCTAAGTGGTTGGGTTCTGCTCATAATTATAATTGCGATATCTCTCCATAGTCTTTGAAATGGAATGAAAAAGAAATGAGTACTTTTGGCCATCTTCTCCCCGGCATCATATAATGGGCATGTTTAAAGGAGAAGCTTTCCGGGCTGCTGAGAGGGCTCAGCAGGTAAAGGTGCTTGCCACCAAACTTGGCAGCCTGACTTTGAGCCCCAGTATTCACATGGAGGGAAAAGAGAAACGACTCTCTCGAGTTATCGTCTGACTTCCACACTTGTATGAAGGTAGTGCACGCGCACCCCTCCACCCCCCACCCCCCACCCCCACACTTAAATGTAATAAAAATAAAAAAGGTCCAGCTTAAAACAGTTAGCTAGGTTTTTTTTTTTTTTTTTTGATTTGTTTTTTTGAGACAGGGTTTCTCTGTGTAGCCCTGGCTGTCCTGGAACTCACTCTGTAGACCAGGCTGGCCTCGAACTCAGAAATCCGCCTGCCTCTGCCTCCCAGAGTGCTGGGATTACAGGCGTGTGCCACCACCGCCCAGCTAGTTAGCGAGTTTTGAAATAAAATATTGTTGTTTTCAATTAACAGAATCCTTGAGGGCACTGATATGAGTATTAGGATTTTATATATTTTAATGTGCTAAAGCCTTATTTCCTCTGAATGTGTGCCCATTTTGTAGATGAAGGTCATAAATAGTGGGTGAGTACCAGATGAGGATCAGGTACGCTCCAGATCCTGGGCTCATAGCCAGGTATTTCTTCACTTATTTTAAAACAGAGACAAAAACAAACAAGTGAGCCTCCATGGCCAGGTTCTCAGTAGCCGGCTCTCCGCAGACTACCATGAAAATGCCCTTGGGCTGCATGACACACTGCAATTACTGTTTTCAACAGACCGCATTGTGCCTTCAGTTTCTCTTCAAGAAAAAAAAAAAAGATCTGTTTGAGAACCTGAGGTCCTGTACTATACTTAGAAAGTAGTGTCTGTGTTAAAGGTGATTTGATTTATTGAATGTTTTTCCCAATATTTTTCTTCATATTTATTTGTGTGTGTGTGTGTGTGTGTGTGTGCTGAAAAGTCAGATGACTATTTCTCTTTTTATTATGAACTTGAACTTAGAATGCCATGGTCTATCTTGGGTCTCATGAGAATGATATTAACCCTTTCTGAAGATGCTTCCCCCAGTGAGCTAACCACCTTCTGCTAGGACCCACTTCCCAAAGGTCCAAATCTTCTTGGTGTTGATCCACTGGGGTCCATGTCTCCAGTTAGTGAGCCTTTGGGAAACACATTGTATTCAAGTCATGATAACAAACAAAATATAAACCTCAGTTTTTCACTTTCAAAATAAACTAACTGTGCATCACTACTACCTAGAAGGTGGGTGGGTGGGGGGGGGGGGTCCCTGGCATCCATTTAAGTCACACACACACACACACACACACACACACACACATTCTCTCCAGACCCTAATGAATTTGTAATGTACCACTGGGATTGTGTTTAGTTCTAGATTGGTTTAGGTTACTGCCCTTTTAAAGTTTCTTCAGATCCTTTTATTTAAAGCACATACATTCTTCAGAAGACCCAGCAGTTATTAGCCTCATTTTTCATAGGAAGCTACAGGCTGTTAAACGTGCCTGACTTGTGTTTTTGGCTTCTGTCACATAGCGTGTAAACACTGGAATTGGTCCTCGGAATTGCGTGGGGAGCCGCTCTCACTCTGTGGTCTGTACTGGTCTGTGTGCTTCCCTGTGGCATGACTGAACCTTTGGGCGTTGTGAAGAGGTGAATGTGGTGGTGTGAGCATTGAGCTAGGTTTCCCCTTGCTTTTCAATTCTAAAGCAAACAAAAGACAGATAGTCTTCCTGTTCACTGCAGCAGAATGTCTGCTTTTATGGGCTGAATACTTGACTTACTCAAGGCAGAGTCAAGAACGAGGGTTTTGTTCTTGGAGCCCCTAGTCACAGAAGCCATTGATACCTGTAGATCTTCTTAATACTCCAAGTTTTTCTCCTGGATTTTCTTTAGCTTCCTCTTCATGACTGCGTGTAGATCCAAAGAGCAACAAACTACTAGGTTCCTGTGAATGAGACTGTTGTGTGACTTTTACAAGAAGATACAAACTAACATCTGTTTACCTCAGATAGGGCAGCTGTGACAGAACAAAGAACCCAGGGGCAGTATGGTGGACCAATGGGGTTGTTGGAATTACTCACAGGCGCATAGGTAGGCAGTTACAGGAACACGAGTGAGCAGTTACTGACAGGAGCATGGGTGGGTAGTTACTTCCAGGAACTTGGATGACTCAAAGGTAGCTGGGAAGTCCACCCATACGGCTAACAAGTCAGATCCCTGAAGCTCTCTTCCAAGATCCCTGCGTCTCAGGCAGCTGCAACAGAAAGTCTCCCTCTCCAGCAGTAGTCCATGGCTTTTGTAGCCTTGGGATGGAATGCTGTAGATCCTGTTGTGTTCATGGGTTTTCCGAACCTCATTAGCTTTCTGAGGAGCCCCCATCCTCCCTCCAGGAGGAAGCCATTCTGTTTGGAGGAGATGGCTGCTCAGAAGAGCACCTCCCCCCCCCCCCCCCGCCCGTTGTCCCTGGAGTGTGTTTGGGCCTTTTGGAGAGTTTTTATTGTTTTCATTGTTCTGTCAATGTTAGGGTCTCATCTGAGCTTTATGACTATCTTGAGAAGATGGACGGCCTCCACATCCTTTATACTACTCCGCTTTTTACGTATTTTCCTTCCCAAACATTTTCGTCTTTCCATCCTCCATGTTCCCAAATATTTACCTGCATGGCTCAATTCTAGTTGACGTCTCAGAGTTTGCAAAGTTTTCTGATCTCTGGTCTACCTCTTTGTCAGCCAAACACATTCAAACTCTCCTTTGTGTGTTCCGGTTTGCAAGGAGCCAAGTGCATTTTGACTCAGTTTTGGGTATTTTTTTCCAGCATGAGTAATTCATCATTTCTGAGGAAAGATTCCCATTAGATTGTGATATCTTTTAAAACCTGTTTAACTTATGAATATCTTGTGGAAGTTTGAGATTCAAATGCTGGCTTTACTGTTGGAAGGTTTTTTCCCTTTTTGGAAGCAGGGGTTTAGAAATGCCAGCTGCCTACCCAGCGAGGACGCATGCTTGCCCGGGACACTTAGACAGTTGCATGCGTCTACTCTCTTGTATTTAACCACCACTGTGTTTTGGTGTGGCCTAGTTATTGAAACACAATTTACTATGTTTATAGTTTTATTTAGGATGAACTATACTATTGCTATTAATTATACTATTAATTGATAAGTATACTCATGATACATAAGGTAAATATTATATGTGCATGGAATTATTTTATATTTACATTTACATGGCTTTTCATTGTAGTTCTTCTTTTTAAAAATTTATTAATTTATTTTATGTATATGAATAGGCAATAGCTGTCTTCAGACACACCAGAAGAAGGCACCGGGTCACATTACAGATGGCTGTGAGCCAACATGTGGTTTCTGGGACTTGAACTCAGAACCTCTGGAAGAGCAGTCGGTGCTTTTAACCATTGAGCCATCTCTCCAGCCCCTCCTTTTTTTACCATTGACATTTTTTATTGGATATTTTCTTTATTTATATTTCAAATCTTACCTTGTTTCCCTGTCCCCCTCCCCCTGAATCCCCTTATCCCATCCCCCTCACTGTTTCTATGAGGGTGTTTACCCACCCACTCCTACCTCACTGCCTTGACATTCCCCTACGCTGGGGTATAGAGCCTTCACAGGACCAAGGGCCTCTCTTCCCATTGATGCCTGACAAGGCCATCCTCTGCTACATATGGAGCTGTGGGGCACTCCATGTGTATTCTTTGGTTGGTGGTTTAGTTCCTGGGAGCTCTGGTGGGGGTCTGGTTGGTTGATATTGTTGTTCTTTCTATGGGGTTGCAAACCTTTTCAGCTCCTTCAGTCCTCTCTCTAACTTCTCCATTGGATACTCGGTCAAATGGTTGGCTGTGAGGATCCACCTCTGTATTTGTCAGGCTCTGGTAGAGCCTCTTAGGAGACAGGTATATCAGGCTCCTGTCAGCATGTACTCCTTGGCATCCACAGTAGTGTCTGGGTTTGGTAACTGTTTATGAGATGGATCCCCAGGTGGGGCAGTCTCTAGGTATTCCGCGCTTTTGGGCTAATATCCACTTATCAGTGAGTGCATACCATTTGTGTTCTTTTGTGATTGGGTTACCTCACTCAGGATGATATTTTCTAGTTCCATCCATTTGCCTAAGAATTTCATGAATTAATTAATTAATTTTTTGATTCTAGTTTTTTCGAGACAGGGTTTCTCTGTATAGCCCTGGCTGTCCTGGAACTCACTCTGTAGACCAGGCTGGCCTCGAACTCAGAAATCCGCCTGCCTCTGCCTCCCAGAGTGCTGGGATTACAGGCATGCGCCACCACTGCCCGGCTGAAATTTATTTATTTTTAATAGCTATTTTTAATAGCTATAATTCCATTGTAGGTAGAATCTCAGGTTGTTTTGATTTGCATTTCCCTGATTGAAGAATGCTGACTAAAGATGTTGAACATTTCTTTCGGTGCTTCTCAGCCATTTATTCCTCAGTTTAAAATTCTTAGTTTAGACCCGCACCTCATTTTTGACAGGGTTATTTGATTCTCTGGAGTCTGACTTCTTGAGTTCATTGTTCATATAGAGATATGGCTATTAACTCTCTATCTGATGCCTCTCCCCTTTTAACATTTCATTTATTTATGTATACAGCTTTTTGCCGCCTGCAGGGCAGAAGAGGGCACCAGATTTTCTTACAGATGGTTGTGAGCCACCATGTGGTTGCTGGGAATTGAACTCAGGATCTTTGCAAGAGCAGTTAGTGCTCTTAACCTCTGAGCCATCTCTCCAGCACCATCATTGAAGTTCTTGTTGGCATTTTCTTTGCAAAAAATTAGGCTTATAAGGCCTTTGGTAACTACAGACTTGGGAAGGCAAAATTTTGATTTTATGTATTTATTTTTATTTTATGTGTATGGATTTTTACTTGTGTGTATATCTGTCCACTGTGTGTGTGTGGGGGGGGTATGGGTTTGTCAGTGTATAATGCCTGCAGAGATAAGAAGAGAGTACCACATCTCTGGAAGTAGAATTACAGACTGTTGTGAGCTGCCTCCTATGTAGGTGCTAGGAACCTAAACCTACATAGCCTCCTATGTAGGTGCTAGCAACAAGTCCTCTTAATGGCCAAACCATCCCTCTGGCCACTCAGCTTAGTTGAAAAACAAGAGTGAGGAGATATGGCTGTAGGCCCTTCTTTGGTTTGGTAAGTAGAGTATGAAAAACTTTAGCCTCCATGAGAGTTGGTTTTCATAGCACTGTTCCTCCGGTTTATGTAACAACTTCTCTTATATTTTTCCTTCCTTAAAGTTGTTAAGGTGTGGTCTACTCCTTGGTTGGATCAGGAAGATTAATTATAATGTCTCCCATTCAAGTTGGGAGTGAAAATTTGATCTGAACAAGATGGTTTTGCCAAAGAAAAACAGTCACCTGACTCTCAAAGGGTCACACCTTTGATGAACTCACCAGTGGTTCTAGAACATACATGGTCACACATTACACTTGTGACAAAGGTTTTCTGAGCATCTGTCCCAGGCTGGACCAAGCTGACATTGTCTGACCAGACTATAGGCCTTGGATTGCCAGCTCTCCTCTGTGTTTCCCTTTACCCACTTTTTGAAAACTCCCCCTGACAAGCCCACCACCGCTTTTGCTGCCTAACCTAACTTAACCTTCATTCATTCTCTTCTTCATTTATTTACTAACAGTATTGAGCCCCTAATGGAGACGGTGGACACTACGGACCCAGCTGTGCAGCCGTTTCTTAGGAATTGAAGCATTCCTGCTCAGAGGGAGAGGGAAGTTCATAAAATAGGAAACTTACTAAACTTATAATGCCCCCAAAGTTCCTGAAAGTTGCAAAATCCACAGAGCTCTTTCCCAAAGTCACCCAAATCATAAGCAATTGCTGGAGCAAGGATACTTTCTGGTGGTGCTGCCTGCAGATTGGGAAGGGAGCTGGGGATGTAACTTTCTTGACCAAAGTCAGTATAAGCTCTCTGGGGATGCAACAGCCTGAGCACCACCCCTGGTCCGTGTTTCTGTAAATCACTGCGGTAAACTCACAGAATTTTTCAAGCTCAATTTGGGTAGAATTCTTCCTCTGGTTGGTTATTGGCACCCATGCGGAATGAAGAGACATTTGCTGAGTCTAGGACAACAATCACATGACAGCCACTCAGAGGAAGTGTGGCCTCCACCTTCTTGAAGGTTTTTGCTTAGATAAAGAGATCATTGCAGAAGAATGTGTTTGTGGACGCTGAGGGTACTATGCAGCAGCAGCAGCAGCAGCAGCAGCAGCAGCAGCAGCAGCAGCAGCAGACTGTTTTCTTGGAACTCAATGAGAGAAAGCTTCCATCAGGAGGTTACTTTAAACTGAGTTCAGGATTAAAGAGGAGAAATGGACAAAGCCAGGGTTGGAAGGTTAGGCAGTTTGTAGAATTATTATAAGTTACTGTTATGATATAAAGGTTTGACAGAAGGATGGTAGGCAGAGGAAGGGAAGTGAATGGGTTTAAGATGGGCAAGATGGGCAGAGGATGCCCAGTATACAGTGCGAGCAGATTGAGTCTATTTAGGTGGGTATAAGCCAAAGTGAAGCAGTCATCTGGTTTGTTAAATGGTGTTTCCTTCAGAACAGCGGTTCTCAATCTGTGGGTAATAACCCCTTTGGCAAACTTCTACCTCCAAAAATATATACATTACAATTCATGACAGTAGAAAAATTAGAGTTATGAAGTAGCAACAAAAATAATTCTATGGTGGAGGTGTCCCCACAACATGAGAACTGTATTAAAGGGTTGCAGCAGTAGGAAGGTTGGGAAGCACTGCCTTAGATAAATAGTGGAGTTGAATAAACAAAAGGAAAATTGTGAGCTGTTCTAGGTGGATTGACATGGCAGAAGGACAGGAGGGTCTCTGCTGGGAATTCAGGAGGGACATCTGAGCTGAGAAGAGAACTCGACAATAACAGCTGGGTTTTGGTGCTGTTGAGGTGATTGGTGACCTCGCTTTTATAACAGAGCAGAAGAAGATCCCAGCATAGGCCTTGGGAGGCAGCAACCTCAAAGGAGAGGAGATAGCAGTGACCAGAAAGGCAAGAGAAGAGGGGCAGGAGAACATGGTTCCCAGGTCAAGAAGAAAGGGCAGAGCCCTGTGGGGCAGCTGATGCTAAGAGTCATTCTGCTCACTGGCTTTGGTCAAGTAGGAGAATGTAGAGCACACAGGTGCTCTGTGGTCTGAGTGTTCTGTAGTTTGTGAATGACAGGTGGGAGCTAACAGTGAAGTCTGATTTTAAAAATGGAAATCCATACTGAGTGTGGTGGACCATGCCTGTAACCCGGGCATGTGGTAGGTTGAGGCAGAAAGATAGAAAGTTCTAGTCCAGCCTGGGCTCCCTGTCACAATAAAACAAACAAAACTACAAATAATTTCATTTTTCCTGTGACTCCTATACAGAGTTGATAAGGTTGGAAAATGAATGCACCCTAAGGAAAAGCTTGCCCACTACTGAAAATCAACTTAATCTGTAGCTGGTAATTGTTGCTTTGGCTCTTGGTCTATGTTGATTTCCTTTTTATTGTACACAAATATTTTGGAGAAAGTGATGGTGTAATGGGAGCTCAGAATAGCTGAGGTCCTAGGGAATACACAGCCCAGTCCCTCCTCTGACAGCCACCCTCCTCCATTCCACAGTGGCCACTGAGCCTTTTGGTCCTTCCATTTTTGGAGATGTGACATTTGTCCTGTATTCCACCTGGCCCCACGAGAGCTTTGTTTTATCAAAACTAGATGGCAATGTATTTTATTTTCAAATTAAGACAAATGAAAATTAATTTTGTTTTGGGACTTTTGAGAATTTCACAACGTTCTGAGATAATTGGTTTTGCCCCCGGGTATTGCGTAAGCCAGGAGCCCTCCCTCTGTTCTCACCTTTGTCCCCAAAGGTCTCACTCATGGCAAGGTCTCAAACAGAAACAATAGTAATCATTATAGTTATGATAGTAATTATTATTGATGGGTATGACTGTCGAGAAACTTACTTTGGAGTAATAGCAATTATCTTAAGGTCACCAGGAAAAAGATTGCCCACAGTTAGTCTCGTTTCTTTAGGAGACGACATAGGTTATGGGACAGAGAAGCCATTTGGGAGCTTGTCCTTTTTGTTTTGTTTTGTTTTGTTTTATTTTTTTCTTTACCTTATTTAACCTCCAATTTACCCAGTGGGAAAACACTGGTGATAGTTATACTGACTGCCTTGTTAGTGACAGGAAACAGCTAAACTCTGTGTGTGTGTGTGTGTGTGTGTGTGTGTGTGTGTGTGTGTGTGAGAGAGAGAGAGAGAGAGAGAGAGAGAGAGAATGTTTTTTATAGGGCACTCACTACCTTATCCCATTATTGATGCTGGTTGGACTCATTTTTAAAATTAATTTTTGCATTTCAAATGTGAATATAAATACTGAAGAATTTAAAAGCAAAGAGGAGATTGGGAATTGGGTTGTGAATGTTGTCTCTTTAAAACACAATTATGAACCCGAATGTCATTTGGGAAAGCTGGCGAGCAATCCGATTGTCTTTTCACACACTGGGCATGCTGGTTACTAAACTGTAGGAGCTTATTATTTGTTAGGTCATTGTGACTTGGGGAGTTCTCTTTATCCTATCCATGAAGGGTTGACCTGTACTAAAGGTTGTTTAGAAAAATGGTAGCCTCTAAGTAGTGCCTCTGAGTGTCTTTCCTGTTCTGTGTCAGAAAAACAGTTCAATGGTGCCAAAAAGAGGCTAGTTGTAACGTCTAAAGTGTGCTACACACTTAATGTCATGGTAGGTGCTATGTCCATCACCTGACATGTGTTAACTCAGTTCCGTGAGAACGACTATACTGACCAACTTTTGTGCATGTATTTTATGTGCGTACATTATTCTCTTATCTGTGTATGTGTGTTTGCATGTGTGAGTCCTGGGAATTGAACTCAGGTCATTAGGTTTGTCAGCAAGCATCTTTAGCTGCTAAGCCCTCTTGCCAGCCCTATTCTCACCTGATAGAGACACAGGCTGCATGATTTAGCTGAGGTTATACCAGGGGATGAGGTGGCTTCTGTTCCACAGAGTCCCTTTTACACTTGTGTCATTGTTTACTGTCTCCTAGTTTCAGCAGATCGAGGAACTGTGTTCATCTTATCTGGGTGATGATTCCTCTTTTCAGTGAGTGCTTGAGGTGTTAGTCTAGTGACCATGGAACTCCCTGGCTGAGGGCCAGTCAGGCAGGGAAATGGGCTCAATTACTAATCAGGAAATTGGAAGTGGTGCCCTTCAGTCTCTCCCCACCTGGTTGAAAACAACTGGGCAGATTCCTCCATCCAGTGCCAGCCACTGGAGGGTATGTGTGTGTGGGGGGAAAAACAGTCTTACTCTTAGGAGTTAAAACTGGCTTCATGTTTGGAAAGCAGAAATAACAGGACTTTGAATTTTGAATAGTTATGTCATTGGATGGAGCTAGGACTTTATCTTACAGCCGGGAATTTACCTGTGAGTAATCATATGTAGGAAAGTGTTCTGCAGGGCTCAGCTTGTAACAACAAAAGCTGTAAGCAAATGAGAAATTGTAAGATGGTTGTGTGAATGCTGTCATGCGCATAGCATCCTGGACAGTTGATACACACACAGTATGCTAGCTTTTTGGAAATAAGACCCAAGAAACTACTACCAGTGACTGAAATATTACTTTAATAATGATGGAACTCTTAGATGACAAAGGGTTTACTGTCTATGTATAATTTGCTAATGACTGCTACCTTCGGAGGATTGAGGATTAAACCCAGGGCCTCATGCATGCTGTGTTAGCATTCCTATTGTTGAACTCTATACCCAGCCCCGCCCCATTCTTCACTTTTTATTTGCAAACGGTATTTTCCCAAGGGCCCAGGCTAGCCCTTGCATTCACTGTGTAGTTCAGGCAGGCCTCGAACACGTGATCCTCTTTGCCGCTGCACCATCAGGCCTTGCCATATGTCTTTACTCTTGAATGGAACTGACTTCTTGTCCCTCCATGTTGGTGCTGCTGAGCAGAAACACTCCTGTGTGGGGATAATGTGCAAGGAGCGTCCGTAGATTCGGGAGTGCTCTGCCTAGACAGGCTGGTTCTCCATGGAGGAAGCTCTTGAGGCCTGGACTGGGCATGCTTGGTGCTTCCCTTTAACTTTTGTTAAGTCACTCCCCCTTCTCTGGTGACTCCTCAGGGCAGTCAGGAAGTAGAATGCATCTTCCTTGTTACAGTTTGGATCTTAAACATCCTCCAAAGGCCGTGATGTTGAGGGATTGGCTGTCAGCCATGGCACTATTGGGTAGCACCTTCTGCATTGAAGGGCAAACGGAGACCTTGGCCCTTCCTCTTTCTCCCTTTTCTTCCTGGCGTCCATTAGGCGAACAAAGCTCCTTCCTCATGTGAATCCCACCATGGAGTTCTGCCTGGCTAAGGACCACTGCTATGGGACCAAGTGATCATGGATAGAAACCTCTGGAGCTGTGAGCCACAAAAACCTTTGTGGCTTGGTTTACCCTCAAAATATTTTGTCACACAAACCAAAAATACTTGGTTTACCCCAAGTATTTGTCACAGCAACCCAAAGCTGACTGATATACCCTCCCAGGAAATGAACTGGAAATGACAGGCTCTCTGTAAAAAAATCTAGGGATCGAGGAATGTTCATTCACCCTCAACCGCCTCACGCTGTGATGGACTCTGCAGCTCTAAACAAAAATACAGGTTAACTGGAGGTGAGCGACTTTGACGTGCTAGTTGCTTTTCTCACAGCCGCCTTGCTGTAGAGGAACCACTTGAGGACGGGAAGCTTACTCAGGTTCACAGTGCAGGAGATGCCGTTCAGCCTGAAGGGGAAGTCATGGCTGTAGAACCAGCTCTGGCTTTGTTGGCAGAAGACTGATTGCTCACGCCACGGTGGAGGACAGAGAGACAGGGGAATCCAGTGCCTCGCTGACGTCTCCTTTCTCTTTTGATTCAGTCTGGATCCCAGTGTGTGGCATGGAGACATACACTCAGGATCGGGCTTTCCCTCTCAGCCAGTCTTCTTTGGAAACACCCTTGTAGGCATACCCAGAAGAGTGCTTGGCTAAAGCCCCAAGCATTTACTAATGCAATCAGGTTGACAGAACTAATCAACACACCGAGATAGACGCCCGCCTTCATAGCTGAGTGGAAAACCATGTGACAGGGTTGTCATTACACCACGACTGTGTGAAGCCAAAGGAGAAACCAATGCCTGCGAATAGAAACCACCTTTTTATATTGAAATTAAATATAGAAAACTTATTAAGGAATGTTCTCAGATCTAGAAGGAAGGAAGGAAGGTGGAAAATGAGATCTTCTCTTCACTATTTAAATCTTCTATTGAAAATAGATTCCTGTCATTTTATTTAATGTGAGGATGTATTAATTTTTATAATAAAATGAAATCAGTGAAAATTCAGATGGCTTCTTATGATGGACTTCACTTAAATGCGAATTTATTTTTTTTTATTTGATGCTTGGAAGAAGGGTGCATGGCACCTCTGTAGAGTTTCATTCAGTCCTGGAAGACAGGGCCGTCGTTTAACTTGTCAGAATGGCCTTATACGCTCCATGTGGATCAGTTTGTGTGTGTGTGTGTGATCCATGGGATATGTGTGTATATGTCCTTGTTTATGTATACACACACCTCTGTATGTGTATGTATTTGTGTCTGTACACAGAGGCCAGAGGTTGACATCAGGTGTCCTCTGTGATGTCAGGCACAGCTGCTGGGCATCCAGACCCAGTCCTCTGCGTTCACAACAGGCACATCATCAACAGAACCACCCCACACTGCCCCTCACTCTTTGTTCATTTGTAAAATTTCCAATCACGCTACGATTCCGTGCAACCTAGAAATACTTCTTTCATCTGAAGTTTAGAATATTTGACGACATCTTCCCATATAACAGTGTTTAAAAACAAAGCCCTGGGCTGGGGGAGATGCCTTAGAAAGATTAGAATACTTGCTAAGCAGGCAGGGGAAACTAGGTTCAAATCTCAGCCTCTATGTGAGAAGCCAGGCCTGGCCTCCCTGGCCTGCTACCCCAGTGCTGTTGAGTGAGTGTCTGAGACAGGAAGATCCCGCTTTGTTTTTAAACCTTCTGTGAGACCTTAGGTCCACAGTGTTCTAAGTCTTCCCTGTAGTGTTCTTCCAGTGTGCACAGCAGAGGATGTGGAGGCGCAAGGCAGTGTAATAAAGGCACCCAGGGTCTGAGCCAGCGCACAGGAAGACCATGTCAAAGAAGGCCCCGTGGTGCCACAGTGCCCAGTCGCCAGGCAGTAAAAGCAGAAGTAGCTGTCTGGAGACTCAGTTTCCTTCCCTAGAGAGTGTGGCCACGGTCTCCACTTCCCCCTAGGAACCACATGAAGGGTTTGGACCGAATCACTGGGAAGTCTGATATATTTTTGTAATGCCTTTAAGCTCCTGCAGCATGTGTTTATGTCTCCTCTCAGCAGTGCGGTAAGTTGAAGCAAGATCTCAGCTTGGTCTGCCTGGTAGAGTCACCCAGGCAAGTTTTATAAGAGAAAGGATGCTCTTCCTCCATTGTGGTTCAGAGTGAGGCCCCAGCATCTGTGAATATTGATTTTTTAAACTTTGTTTTGGGAGGAAACAAAAGTTTTTATTACATAGTGTGTGTGTGTGTGTGTGTGTGTGTGTGTTGCATGGGTTTAGAGGTCAGAAGACAACGTTCTGGAAGTGGTTCTCACTCTCCACCACATGGAGACTGGGAACAGAATTCAGATCATCAGACTTGGTGGTAAGTCATTTGCCTGATGAGCCACCATCTCTGGCCCAAATATCAGTTGTTTTCAATCTTGTTTGAATCAGTTCTTTCAATCTTGCCTATTTTTTTTTTAAGCAGAGTTTCCCAGTATGGCCCTGGCTGTCCTGGAACTCACTCTGTAGACCAGGCTGGCCTCGAACTCAGAAATTAGCCCACCTCTGCCTCCCAAGTGCTGGGAGAAAAGGTGTGCGCCATCACTGCCTGGCAAGTTTTAAATTTTTAATTAAACATTTCCTTTTAAAGATTCCTTTGGCTATCTCTTGGGGTGGTGGAGGCCGTGCAGTGTGTACTTACTCTGAGCAAAGAACTGTGGGCAGAGGTGGTTGGAGTCAGAGAGGACTGGGAGGCAGACACTCCTGTGTTCAAATCGACATCAAGGATGCAAAAATGGAGAACAATAAAAACTTTAACTTGGAGAAGCAGAATTGTATCCCAAGGAAGCACCACCACCACCACCACCACCACCACCACCACCACCACCATCATCATCATCATCAACCACCCCCATCAATACCTGCAAATGGGCAGCAGTCCAGCAGCCAGAATGAAGACTATTGACTTGAAGAATTTTAAGAAACCAGGAGAGAAGACCTTTATCCAACATAGCCATCTCTTTGTGGGTAATCTTCCCCCCTGAGGAAGGAAATGAGGAGGAATGAGGAAACTTTTTGGGAAATGTGGAAATGTAGGCAAAGTTTTCATTCATAAGGATAAAGGCTTTGGCTTTATTCGCTTGGAAATAGGAACCCTAGTGGAAATTGCCGAAGTGGAGCAGGGCAATCTGTCTCTCCGTGGAAAGCAGCTGCGAGTGCGCTTTGCCTGTCGCGTGCATCCCTTACAGTTTGCAACCTTCGTCAGTACGTGTCCAGCGAACTGCTGCAAGAAGCCTTTTCTGTGTTTGGCTGGGGGGAGAGGGCTGTAGCCTTTGTGGATGACCGAGGAAGGCCCTCAGGGAAAGGCATTGCTGAGTTCTCGGGGAGGCCAGCTGCTCGGAAAGCTCTGGACAGAGGCAGCGAAGGCTTCTTCTAATTACTTTTTTTTCAGCCTATGACCGTGGAGCCTATGGACCCGTTCGTTAGATGATGAAGACGGACTTCCAGAGAAGCTGGTTATAAAAACCTAGCAGTTTCACAAGGAAAGAGAACAGCCACCCAGATTTGCAAAGCCTGGGTCCTTTGAGTATGAGTATGCTGTGCGCTGGAAGGCACTCGCTGAGATGGAGAAACAACAGCGGGATCAAGCGGACCGGAACATCAGGGAGGCTCCTGAGAAGCCGAGATGGAGCTGGAGGCAGCACACCAAGAGCACCAGGTTATGCTAATGAGGCAGGATTTGATGAGCTGTCAAGAAGCGCTTCGAAGGAAGGAGGAACTGCATAACCAAGAGGTTCAGAAATGGAAGCAGGTAGAACTCAGGCAGGAAGAGGAACGCAGGTGTCCTGAGGAAGAGATGCGGTGGTAACAGCAGGAAGGACTCAATGGAACCTTCCCTGATGCAAGAGAACAAGAGATAAGATGGGCCAAAGGGCCATGGGAGGTGCTAAGGACATAAACAGTAGGGGCGCCATGCCTCCTGCTCCCGTGCCAGCTGGTACTCCAGCTCCTCCACCTGCCACCGTGATGCCAGACGGAACCCTGGGATGGATCCCACCAATAACTGAATGATTGAGCGTGCTACTATAGTGGAAGGAATTGGAGCAATTGGTGGAACTCCTTCATTCAAAGGTCCTGCTCCAGGAGCTGAATTTGTACCAAATAAACGCCACCGATTTTAGGAAAAAAATTCTTTTGATTCTAGTGGTCAATTGAGATCTTTATCTTAGGGCGGTCTTGTTAGGCAGTTCACTTTAAAGTTTTTGCTTTTGTTTAGTTTTGCTTTTTAGTTTTTTAAGACAAGGTTTCTTTATGTAGCTCTGACTGTTCTGGAACTCACGATGTAGATCAGGCTGGCCTCGAACTCAGAAATCCACCTGCCTCTGCCTCCCAAGTGCTGGGATTAAGGCATGGGCCACCACTGCCCAGATAACTTTACAGTGTGTAGCCCAGCTAATTCATGTGGCATTTAGCTTAGAAAGTGCTAGCACATTTCACTGAATGCCCATGACAAGCCTGTGAATAGATGTATTTTCTCATATAACCAAGAACATGCTGGCAATTCTTTACTAGATGTTGTATTTTATTATTCAATAAGACCGAGAGAAGTTGATTACAGGCTCAGCTGGGTGGAACTGAATAACATGGAAAAATTCAAATTTCATAAAAATATATACTACACATAAATATACACTTTTATGCAATATATATGTATACATGTATATTTTATATTAATATATGCATGTTAATATCTCATGTTAGCCATGTAAACATTATACAAATGTGTATTATCCATATGCACTGCGCGTGCACACACCGACACACAGACACACACAAACACACAGACACACATGCACACACACCCCTGCTAGTGCTAGGGTTATTTTTCTATATGTCATTGATCTAGATATAGTCAAGCCTATAGCATCATCCACAAATGCTCCACCTTCTCGTCCAGGCCTCTCCAGCAACTCCTACTCCCTCCAGATGCCCCGAGTTCTTTGATTAAGACCCTATTCCTACATGAGCCCAAATATCAGTCCTCTTCAATTTTGTTTCTGGAGGAATTTTAAAAATAATTTATTTAACTTTTTCTTTTTTAACATTCTTTTCATTCTAGTGGTCAGTTGAGAGCCTTTATCTTAGGGCAGTCTGTTAGTCTGAGGAGTTTACAGTTAAATTATACAGACTCTGTATCCAAAGCCGCTATGGACGAAGCAGCTTTGGAAGAAGGCTTGCTGGGTGTGAGTCAGGTAGCTGTATTTGGGTCTGAAATGTCTTCCAAATTCCCCCCCCCCTTTTTTTTTCTGAGACCGGGTTTCTCTGTGTAGCCCTGGCTGTCCTGGAACTCACTCTGTAGACCAGGGTGGTCTCAAACTCAGAAATCTGCCTGCCTCTGCCTCCCAAGTGCTGGGACTAAAGGCGTGCGCCACCACCACCCCGCCTCCAAATTCCCATGTATTAAGGTGTGAGGCCTAGTTGGAGGAAGTTAAGTTGCTGGGGCATGCCCTTTCAGGAGATGGTGAGACCCCTGCCCCCTTCTGACTATATCCTGGACCTCATGAGGTAAGCAAGCCTCATACTCCATGATGTCTGTGTCACCTTGTGCCTGAAGCAGCTAAGCTCACTGTCCATGGACCCAACACGTAGACCTTTCTTCTTTTTAAATGGTTTCTTCCAGCTATGTATTATAGCCACAGGAAACTGACTTCACATAAGATGCTGGCTTCTACTTCCAATTCTGAGGCTCAGTAGCCCTGTCACCCAGAATGCTTAGTAGGGTCAAGTTTCTTCATCTGGAAAATGAGGTGTTACTATAGAGATAGAGTGAGAAGTTGAGTTCAGAGTGCTCATTACTGGACTCAGGAGCCAGACTCCCTGAGTCGCTTTTCTTTAAGACAAGACTTTTCATATCCCAGGCTGGCCTTGAACTTGCAGTGTACCCGAGGACAGCATTGAAGCCAGGACTCTGTGCAGGGACTGCATCCGTGAGCCACACTCAAAGCCTTAGACTCCCTGGATTCAGATCCAGTATTGCTACTGACTTTCTGCTGTGTGAACCTTTGATAGTTTCTTAACCCTTTTGTGACTTAATTTCTTTGTCTACCTTATACTTCAAATATCCTCAAGAGTTGTGAAAATGAAAGACTTATTTAGACAGAAAAGTGGGCATGCGTGGCCAAGCTCTGGCCTTGTGCCTGGTACCAGAAGCACTAGCCACACCATCATTATTATTGGCTCTTTATATTGGCCAAGAGAGGCAGTGAATTTGTTTTCAGAGAAGGTGGATGAGAGTGTTTGAAGACAGGGTTTTCACCCTACGTGGTCCTGAATTATATTCATTCTTCTCTGTCTACTAAACCAAGGTATATAAACAGGACTTCTGAGTAGGTTATCCTTGTCCTGGATTAAGAGACAGGATAACCATTTGCAGACATGATGACCACTTGTGCCCATAGTATCCATTTTTAAAGGGATTTCATTCTGAATAGTAAGTAATACAATGCTACATAATATTTTCAGGATGCATCAAGCCAGAAATCTTCAGGTATAATTCAAACTATAACCAAGTATGTGTTGATTGTTTCAATGAGAATTAAGACGGATAATCTCATTTTACTCAGAACTGCTGTAGGAGATGTGGTATTTAAGAATACAAACTCTGGAGACTTGGAGAGTTTCACTCAAAAAACAGTTTTTGGCAAGGTCTTTTAGCCCTGGTAGTATTACTTTAAATTCTCCCTGGACAGTACCTGTGTCTTGCCAGGTGTTGAGGAGCCTCAGTTTAACTTAGTGCTTTTAAAGAGCCAAGTGTTTTCAGGAATTGATATTTTCGTAGTAACTTGGTAGTTATTGGTAGTCTTTGAGATGATTAGATAGTAGACGTGGGTTGTTTTGAATGACAACTGACAGTTGTGGATCCCATGATGTATAATATGCTCCAGTAACTGCTGATTGCCAGGCTGGGGAGATGGGTCAGTAGGTGGATTGCTTGCTACATCAGTGTGGAGAGCTGGGTTCTGTCTTCCAAGAAGCCATTTAAGTCGTGTGAGTCGTACCCACCTATGGTCTTGATGCTGGGGGACGAGACAGTTACATCCCTGGGATTGCCGGCTAGGCAGCTTAAGCAAATTGGTGAGTTCCAGGTTCAGTGAGAGACTCTGTCTGGAAAGATAAGGTGGGGTGTGACAGAGGAAGACACTAGATAGGTACCAGTACATGCACACATTCATGAATACATCCATCTTTAAAAAGTGCTTTTTGTCACTGTTTTCGAGCTTCCGTGTTTGAAACAGAGGCCAAAGGACAGCGAACCTTTTCAACACGTACAAATCTAGAATGAACTATTATGTTTTTGACAGGGATAGTAGCATCTAAGTAGGGCCAGCACTGGGTGGCTCCGTTGGTGGGCATTTTTGCTGTAGCCTCTAGGTAGCCAGCTCTAGGTTATGATATCCATAGCATCCCCTGAAGCCTTGGCTTTGGACTCTGCCTGCTATCTGCCTTATAGGGTAAAAACAGTGATGGTAACTTAACTCATGGCATCGAGAAGAGGCTTTTTATTGGACAGTGTAACAGGTTAGATTCACATGCTGAAGTCCTAACTGCCCTGTGTCTGAGAATGTGACCATGTTTGGAGATGGTCTTTAAAGAGGTGGTGATGAGGACGGGCCATATGGAATCTAATATAGCTGCTGTCCTTATATGGAAAAGCAAGACATTGATACACAGAGAGGAGATGATGTGAGGACACTGAGCAAGATAGTAAAGCTAAGGTGAGAGGCTCCAGAGAAGCCAGTCTCGCTCGCATCCAGGTCTCAGCCTTCCAACTTCCAGAATCAAGATGATCCATCTCTGTTGTTTAACTGGTTTGTGGTACTTTTTTTATGGCCTATAGACATTACTATAGGCAGTCAGCAAAGTTTCTCGAGTGGTATGCTTGGCAGAGAATGGTAGGAACTGAGACAATGGTGGGTGAATGGCGTGTGACCTCTGTGGACGTTGATGTGACTTTAGCCATTGCACTTCACAGTGCTGTTCCTAATTGTCTCCCTGGGTCCAGGGAAGCAGGCTAGTACATAAAGCTGTCAGAACCCTCAGTGTGGTAGTCAGGGTCATTGTCCTCCACTGGTCCTAAGCACTCAATAAAAGACACTTATGTTCAGGATGAAAGGAGATATCAATTGAAAGTTTGCTGGGTTGTAAAATTATGCACATTGATTATCCATCTTTAATAACATTTGCTTATCCACGGGCAGTGGAGATATAAAAACATGTCTTGCTGACATTCCAAGGTGCTGGGAATAAGGGTCTCTTTGACAGTGCAAAGTAGCTAAAGGGTGTGGTACAGACACTTTTTGTTCTGTGGAACAGAAGGAATCACAGTTTGAGCTCCCTTCTGCTTTTTTTTTTTTCTTTTTTCTTTTTTTTTTCTCCTTAGGGAGGCGGGGATGCAGTGCACTGCAAGAGAGCACTGTTTGTGGTGGAACATGACTTTTTCCTTTGAGTCAGGGCCGTTCAATCCCGTTGGTTTTGTCTTGGTGCACATAAAGCAATGCTGCTGAGGAAAACTGTTCCATGCCTGCCCTCTCACCTGCCCCTTCCTGGTATACCACTGAAGAAGGGGAAATAGCTTAGGACTGTTGATATATGCTATCTATTAAAAATAGCGTGCATGCATCTCTTCGATTAGGAGGAAGGCGATATTTTTAGGTCCAGACACAGTTTGTTTTTAGTTGTAAACCATTTCTGTCTCATGAAGACCATGAGACAGAAATCCCCAAATAACAGCTTTCTAGCAGAGTGTGAGCATAGCAGGGGGTTTATTTATGAGCCACATTTGAAAATCGCAGCCCAGCACACCCTGGGCTGGTGGAAGAAACACACACACACACTTTGGGGGTGTGTTTGATTTCCTCCCAGTGACTTGGAAATCTTGCAAGGGCTGTAGAAACTGTGCTTGTGCTGGAGCTGACTCACACCAGCCTTGTGTTTGGAAATCTGATCAACAAAACTGCTGGCCTCTACGCTGTCTTTGTACAGTGGGGTCCACACAATGCTGCACTTGTGGGAAGAGTGTCGTTAGAACTCAAGAATGAAACTGCAGCCCCCGGAATGCCTCTGGAGGCCGGGGCAGCCACGCCTCTGTAGGCCACAGCACTGGAAATATCCTGCTAGTGTTCCATGTAATTGTGAAGGATTTAATAAAAGATCTCACAATACATGCCAGCACATTATCTTTGTCGGTGCTTCCTTTAAGGGGTGGAGTTTAATTTTGGGGGGGTTTGGTATATGTAGAATCCTTTTCACAAAGACAGGGTTCTTGAACGAAAATTTAAAAAAGAAAACAAAACAACAAAACAAAAACAAAACAAAAAATCTTTCTCCTTTCCATGTACCCTTTCTGAAACTGCTTTGACCCTTAGGGTTGTCTCTGCTATAGATTTGTAAAACTCAAGTTAGGAGCTGAAAACACAGAGGCTGACTGGATTCAGGGCTGTATTGCCTCTTCGTGCAGAAGGAGCTCTGGCTACCACGTGAATTCTGGGTGGGAGAGAGACTGGGTACCAGGCTGGCCTGCAGGAAGAAGCTGGGAGTCAGTGTGAAACAGCTACAGTGGTTGGTGAATCCATCCTGTCCTCAGCTCATACACATGTTAAGTTTGGTAGTGTAGACCAGTAGAGATTGCAGGCACTGCTTCAAGTGCTCACATATGTTAGTTTCTTCAGTCCAAAGATGACTTTAGGTGATAGTGAAACAGGGGATTGATCAAATGCTAAGGGTGACAGGCAGGAAGGACGGAGTATGGCTCTTGCTACAACTAGAGATGGATACAGGAACCTCAGTGAAGTTTGGGCAAGCCAGGAACCTTTGTTAGTTCAATGCTTCACAATCACCTTTAGGCTGTATTCTTTTCTTTTTGTTTTCTTTTTTGTTTGGTTTGAGATAGGTAGGGTCTTTCTGTGTTGCTTGGCTGGTTCTAAAACATACCACCCAACCTGGGCTGGCTTCAAGGTGGTGCTAATTCTCCTGCCTCTGCCTCTCAGAGGCTGGAATTATAAATACACACCATTATACCTGGCTAACTTGTGTCATTGATTATTTAGCCCATTGAAAGCTTTCTTTCTCGTTCGTGCCAGTGTTTCACGATGGGGTAAAGGGGCACACAAACACATGTTACTGGGTCCCACCCATGAAGTGCCCTGACTCAGTAGATCTGGGTTCCCAGAAAAGGTACATTTTTAACTGGATTTCAGGCAGTGCTTTTGCTACTGTCCTGAGGACTGTGCTCCAAAGAATATGGCTGTATCCTCTGAATCATTTCTCATCTACAAATGCTCCACATTTCCTGGCCAAATAGAAGGAATGGAAATAATTTCTCTGTGGGCACTTTCTCAAATAAATATGCCGTATTGTAGGCTGGTTGCTGGGCTGAGAGGAGAGAATCTCTCTCTCTCTCTCTCTCTCTCTCTCTCTCTCTCTCTCTCACACACACACACACACACACACACACACACCTTTTCATTTGTTTAGACAGGATCTTTTTTTAAATTTATTTTATGTATATGAGTACTCTGTCGATGTCTTCAGACACACAAGAGGGCATCAGATTCCATTACAGATGGTTGTGAGCCACCATGTGGTTGCTGGGAATTGAACTCAGGACCTCAGGAAGAAGAGTCAGTACTCTTAATTGCTGAGCCATCTCTCCAGCCCCAGACAGGATCTTATTGTGTACCCTGTGGCCAGCCTTGAATTAGCAATTCCCCTGCTTCAGCTCCACTCTGCTGCTTTTTCTGGAGAAAACAAAGTGAACTCAAGTGGAGCTGATGGCCCACCTTCCTTTACCCCTCCCCTCTCCTACCCTCTCCTGCTCCCCGCCCCCAGCACACAGCTAATGAACATTAGTAACAGCTGCTCCACTTTTAGGCTTGGGAAAGTGCTGGTGAAATCCTGTGGTTTCATTCATGACTTAAATTTGTGTGTGTGTGTGTGTGTGTGTGTGTGTTTAATTCTTTGCTGTCTAAAAATGACTTGGTACTGATTTTCATCCTTAATACTTTTAAGAGTTTACATTACCTTTCCAGCTTTTGATAATGGTCAAACCACATCCAGCATGTTTGGGATTTGATTTGCCATAAGTTTAAACTGCAAAGATACATGTTAGTTCTTTTTCAAAAATTAGCTGTTTTTTCCCATGGGTTTTGAGGACTTTTTTTTAATGTTTTTTTTTCTCTTTTTCTCCCTCTTCTTTCCTGGGCTTGCATAGAGAACCCAGGCTGTCCTTGATCTCATGTATGCAACCAGGGATGATGACCTTCAATTCCTGACCTTCCTGCTTTGACTCCCCCCCCCAAACCCAGTGCTGAGTTTTTAGGCGTGAACCACCACACCCAGCTTTTAATGTTTTAGGTAAAATTCTCCATCACTTCTTCTGTCTTTGATTTGACCTATTCTTGTTCCTATTCTTCCTGTCTGCCTGACTCTCCTTTCCCTCATTACCAATGCTGAGGATCAAGTCTAGGACCTCATGCACACAAGATGACTGCCCTACTGCTAAGCCTTGCCCACACCTCTTACCAAATATATTCCTCCAAGATAGATCACTGAGACTTGTGTCAGAGGGCGTGTGCTGTCTGTCATACTTGGCCACAATTGACACTGGAGGTTTAATGTGGGTTGTGTCTCCAGTGTCGCATCTTGAACTTGAAGACATGGTGCTGATTTAAAATACGAAAAGTGGTGTTAGAAAACACTTGATGACCACCTCGGCAAAACCCTGGATTTTTAAGTTTTCAGAAAAAAAAAAAAAGCATTGTTGTGACCAAATGCCTGGTAACTTAGGGAGGAAGTTGGTCATGGTGTCAATGGATCCAGTCCACCATGGGAAAAAGGCATGGTGGGAAGAAAGGTCGTACTATATAGATAGTAAGGAAGCAGAGGGCATATAGAAAGTGGGGCCTACCACCCTCGTGATGTAATTCCTCCAGAGAGGCTCCACCTCCTAAAGATACAACAACCTTCCAAAAACAACACCAGCAGCTGTGGAATCTAATGTTCCAACACATGAGCCTGTAGGAGGTGCTTTACATTTATACCACAGAACAAGGACATAGCAGATAACATACTCTTTCTTTTAAAAGTGTCTGTGGGGATGGGGGTGGGCATCCAAAACCAAACAACCAGTCAACAGACTTCCTTAGAAGTGTTCCTTAGACCAGTGGTTCTCCACTTCCATGGGGGTTGCCTACATATCAGATATTTACATTATGATTCATAACAGTAACAAAATTACAGTTATGAAGTAGCAATGGCAATAATTTTATGGTTGGGGGGTCAGTACCACATGAGGAACTGTTTTAAAGTGTTGTAGCATTAGGGAGGTTGAGAACCACTGCCTTAGACACTAAAATACCCTACTGTGGGCAGGAGAACATTTGAAGGTTTGGAGGAGCTGGAGAAGGGACTCCTGGGTTTATCATTTAATTTCAAATTTTATTTATTTATTATTGATTTATTCTTTATTTATTTATGAATGAATACTTTTACTGCATGTCTGGTACCCAAGGAGGCCAGAAGAGAGCATCATGTCCCCTTGAACTGGAGTTTCTGATGATACAGAGCTTCCATCTCTCACCCTGTGTGTGTGTAGAACTGGGCAATCAGTACTGTTAACCTCCCAGCCTTTGCTCCATCCTGGGCTTTTTATACCATGTGAAGGCTGCATTCTTTTGTTGTTCATCCCTCCTCCAAACAGACACTTAGCTGAGAGCGGAGAACACAAGCTTCAGATGCATCTTGGTATAGACGGCTGAAAAACCAAAAGCAGATCCACACATAGGCAAAACACTGAAAAGGTCTTTCTTCTCTGTCTCCACAGGTTAACTTTGTGGCCTGCCAGCTCTTCGCCTTGTCCGCTGCTTTCTGGTTCAGAATCTACTTACATCCTGGTAAAGCCAGCCCCGAGGTCCGGCACACCTTGGCCACCATTTTGGGCATTTATTTTGTTGTGTTTTGCTTTGGTTGGTGAGTATAGGACTCATAAATTCTAATATTTATTGTTTGGATATTTTGTGATGTTATTCTTGGGAAGAAATGTATGACTTTGTAAAATACCTAATGCAATGAAAAGATTGGTGAGATTGTGAATATCGTAGAAACCAAATTGTAAACTAACAGGGATGTTGCGGGAGCCTTCATTCATGGTAAGGCCTGGAACCAACAATGAGGCTAAGTGTTGAAAGTCTGTTTTTTTTTCTCTTTAAGATTAGATCTCCACAAACCTCCTTGAATCATACAGATGGTGTGCTGTTAGGTTTAATTCTTCCCAACAGGGGACCCTCCCTAATCTTTGCAGATGGTGGTGTGTCTTTTGTCTTCCTGTTGGAGGCTTAGTGTTAGTCCAAAGGTTTCAGTGCAGGTATTAAGACTATGAGTCATTCTCTAACAGATGCAAGATTTAGCTTAGTGTAGACACACCTGCTGACACCGGAAGACTGCAAATACCTAGTCAGTGACACTCCTTAGGGAACATTCTTTAGGCACTAACATTTCTAGAAGTGACTCTTCAAGGAAATTGTGAATTTGGAGAAGGTTCCACAATACTGTCACAAACCACTGGGAAAAGATATATTTGATTTTGAATCAGCCACTGTGTAAAAAAAGCCTGGGTATATTGGGAGTGGGATTTTGATACTGGTGCTTTGAAACTTAGAAAAAATAGCTTTGAGACTTAAAAACATTCCACCCAAAAAGAATTCTCTTTGGGTTTTCAATTTTATATGGATGCAAAACAGATGTAAACATCCCCACTTACTGATTCCAGACATTCCTAGCGCTGCAACTGTAAACTGCGTCCAGGTTTCCTGCTGTCATTTTGAGATACAGTGTTTTGATTCTGTAGAACAATAATTGATGTTCTTTGGAATGGGTGGGTGGGAGTGGCATATCCAGTACGGTAGGTCAGTATGTTCTATCATCTCCCTCCTTTATATCTTAAAGGTATGCTGTGCATCTCTTTGTGCTGGTGTTGATGTGTTATGGGGTCATGGTCACTGCAAGCGTATCCAACATTCACAGGTAAGATCCTGGGGTAGAGCAGTGTACGGGAAGAATTTTGGAATCTTCTGGGGGAAATGTATTTTGCTTGTTCCCCTAAGTGATGTGTCTAAGACTCTCCAGGATGCAAGAGAAAGGAGAGGATAGGAATCTTCAGGAAAAAGGATGTGGGAAAAAGATAAAAAAAAAATCCTTTATGTAAAAAAGACACCAAATGGAATTCAGTTGGAAGAGTGTTTATCTGTATCAGACAGCCTCTAGCTGGGTCCAGCTTAGATAGTCACCACACTGGAGTGTGATGCGGCTGTAGAAAGGATTATGCACACACACACACACACACACACACACACACACGTAGAGATACAGAATGCCATATTTGCATCTCAAAATGAATGTTGAATGAAGGAATCCACCCATGTTGTGTTTTAGAAAGTACAAGGTAATCTGTGGTGGTAAGAGAATCAGAAGCTACTTGGTGTGGGGTAATGCTGGGACGTGGGGCAAAGGTCAGGAAAAGAAGCAGGGTGCTGTGAGGTGAAGTCCAGCCTCAGGCATGGGTGCCATTTTCGGAGCGTTTGCACATGTCAAAAATCACTAATTGTATTCTTTGAATATGTAAATGTGTAATATGTAAGAAAAGTCTTCAGCAAGAAAGAGTGAGGTTTTGCTGTGATGTTTGCTTTTAAGGCAGAGAAGTAGTTTAGTACTTCCTTGAAGTCTGTTGGATCACATGATCAGCAGATAGACTGGTCGTGTGTGTTTTTTACAGTGTCTATCTTTCCTGTGGTCTGTCCAAAATCTCAGTGTTGATTCTGCCTTTTGTGGCCCCTAGAACATTAGGCTTGTTTGCTTGTTTATTTGTTTTTTTCAAGTTTCTTTTATTAAAAAATGTATTTGGGGGCCTGGAGAGAAGGTTCACCCATGTTCAGTTCCTATTATCCACACGTGGTGCACACAATAGCCTATAACTCTAGTTTCAGAGAATCCAGCTTCCCCTTTTGGCCTCCATGGGCACCTGTATTCACAAGCACACACAATTAAAAATGAAGTAACTCAATAAGGATTTATTTTTACTTATATTATGTTTGTGCATGTGTGAGTTTATGTGTCCCTTGTGTATATAGGTGCCTGAAGAGGGCACTGGATTCCCCTGGAACTAGGGCCACAGGATGCTATAAACCCCACGATGCAGATTTTGGGAACCACACCTGGGTCTTCTGTCAGAGCAGCAAGAAATCCGAGTTGCTGAGCTGCCACTTCAGCCTCTAGTGTATTTTGTAAATATAAAGACTTCTATCTTTTGCTTATGATGCATTTTCAGTGTTAAGAAAGATTCTTGGCACAGGCAAGAGTAGAGGCTCAGTAAATATTTGTGGAAGAGCTGGCCGGGGTGCTTTGAATAGATACTTTCAGGAGATGTGTGTTGGCATAGGCCTTTAAACCTGGACCTGGGGAGGCTGAAGCAGGCAGATTTCTGTGAGTTTGGAGACCAGCCTGGTTTGCATAATAAGTTCCAAGACAGCCAGAGCTATGTAGAGCATCTCTGTCAAAAAAAGAGGTCAGGGAGGGAGAGAGGGGAGAGAAGGAGGGAGGGAGGGAGGGAGGGAGAGAGACAGGGAGACAGGGAGAGACACACAGAGAGACAGAGGAAGACAGAGAGACACACAGAGAGAGACAGAGAGAGACACACACACACATAGAGGATGCTTGCACTTACTGTTTTATTGTTTGTTTATGGCTTCTCTGAAAAGACCACCTTCTGGTTTTCAGAAGCCTCTTCATTAGTGAGGACAACACCACACTTGTTAAAAACACTGGCATGTAACTCTTCAGCATAATTATGTAGTTATGATTTTTGGTTTTTAGAGGAAAGTCCTTTATTTTTAAATAGATTTTTAAACTTCATAGTTTTCCAACTTTGTGTCCAAATGAGCCGTGGGGATGACTTCTAATTTCCCTCTCCTCGGGGCCTCTCCTTGAGAAGACAGCATCGTTCTTTCTGGAGGAATATCAGGAAGTCCAGTTTTCTAATTTGAGAAGGAAGAATTTGATAATTTCTTTACACAATATGTATAATGCTTGTGTGTGTGTGTGTGTGCGCCTTGAGAGTCATGTTGTGATGTGTATGTGGGTGTGTGTGTGTCGTGTATGATAGCTTGTCTTTTCTTAGACATGCTTTTAGATGACTAACGGTAATATTACACTTTATAGCACATTTCCGTTTCCTTTTTCCAATGTCACATTGTTTTTCTTTTATTATTTTTTATTTCTAAACATTTTGATGCAGCATGCTTTGTCTATTGCTCCCCTTTCCCAGCTCCTCCAAGATCTCTGCTCCCACCTCCTTACTTCATATTCTTTCTCTTAAACAGTCAGACAAAGCAGGAGCAAAACAAAACAAAAACCAAACAGACAGAAGACCACATGGATTCTGTTTCGTGTTAGGTATCACTGGTGTTCCTGAGCACATGGTCTGCCACCCGAGGCATGTGGTTGATTAACCCGCGTCTCCCACCAGTCATCAACTTGGAACAGCGTCTTGGTTAGAGGTGGCACTTGGCCAGCTACCTACCCATGACAATCTCTCAGCACTTCCTCATATTTACCTGACACTGGTAGGGTGCACTCTGGTTTTTAAGGGGTCAAAACCTTATCTGAGCCCTTGTTCCACAGCAGGCCTAGATTTCCATGTTCCATTCCAGAGTCTGGGAATGGGACGTTCTAACCAAGGTGGAGCTGAGCGGTTCACAGACAGTACATTTCACCACAGCCGTGTTGTGGTAGCAGAAAGCTCTCCATGAGAGTGAAATGGGAGATGCCCAAACCCGTTCTTCCTCTTTCTGTTTGCTTGAATGGTTGCCAGTTTGCAGAAGTAGGGAGTGGTCCAGTTCCCAAAGGAAGAACTCCATGTAGCTATAAAATGTGTCCCAAAGTTGTTTCCTCTGACCTGTTTTAGGGAGAGAACAAGAGGTTGGGGTTAGGAAATGTGAGATCCGGGTAGATGGGGGAGCCTCCCTCTGGATTAGCTTTCCCATATTCCCACGAGGAGCAGAGTTTGTAAAAGTGTGGATGATGGTTCCTTTCTTTTCTTTTTAATTAAAAACAGTTTATGATTATTTCCGGTTGGTTATAGATAACTTTGTGTGTGTGTGGGGTGGGGCACATGAACAAGTATGCATGCATACACATATGCATGGACTAGAGCAGAATATCAGATATCTTCCTCTGGTGCTAGACACCTCACAGCCTTGAGACACTGTCTCTCACTGAATCTGGGAGCTCACTATTTTTTGTCTAGGCTTTCTCTCCACAAGGCTTCCAGGATCTGTCTGTCTTTGCCTATAACTCCTAGGGTTACCGTCAAGGACAGCCGTGATCAGCTTTTACATGGGTGCTGGGGTTTTGAACTCAGGTCCTTATGCTTGCATAGCAAACATCTTACACACTGAGCCATCTCCCCAGTTCCCTTGAATGAGAATTCTGAAGACCATGAGTTTATGATCCTCTCTGAATGGTTCTCCTTTTCATGTCCAGTGCTGAGAGTTCTATTTTGTAGTCAAGAAGAGATACGCAGAAGGAGTATTGGCTGCTGTCTGCAATGAACCCATTTCTGGCCTAGCTGTTACTCAGGGCATTTTAGAGAGTTCTTGGGGTATAACCTCTGTTTTCATCCGAAGTTACAGTATTAGGCAGGAAGCATGGGTGTCAGCTTGCTCTTCTTGGGACTAGCTTAAGCAGATCTTGTTAGTATCTTCTAGGAGGTGAGCGTTGGTGATGTAGTTAATTGAATCTGGAGCCCTTGCTTTATGCTATATCCTAGCCTAAACTCTTTTTAGTGTGCTGCATTATTCTAAGTATGTAGTGATTAATGTATCAGTTGATATTTGATTTCATTGCTAACACAGACCTTCTAAAACAACTGTGTAGGATATAGATTTTCTTTTATTATTTGAATTGAGGAGATGAATGCTTATGTAAAGAAGTGTAGGTTGATTATTTTTTTTTATATATATATATATAAGTAGAAGACACCCAGCCAGGTCAACATGAGAACACTACCAACTGTTCTGTCCCAATCTCTGTCATACTCCTCTTTCTAAAAATAGCCACCCTGCCAGTTTCTCATATCACAGATAACTTTAATGAGTGCTGGGGTTTGCTCCCTTATTATTTGTGTTCACAATATGTCTTTTCTTCACCACAGAGGATTCAAGTCCAGCCAGGGCAAGAATGCCCTGCCCTGATTTGTTAGGATTCAATACTTCAAAACCTGTTTTTGACAGCTGTGGTTTAATTGCAACCACCTCATTGAATCTGTTTACCCTGTAAGCCAGAGAAGAAACAGGTGTGGCTAGGGTTGACCTGGTTCTAGAAGAGTCTATTGCCTGATGGATCTGCTTTGTACGGCTGTCTTACACCCATGAACTTTCTCGAATGGAAGCGAATGGATGCCAAGGGCAATAAGGGCTTCCTCCCTCTCCCCCTGCAGTAGCTGCTCAAGGCATTTTCTCAGGGCATGATCTTCATTGACTGTCTTTATGCGTAGAAGGGATTTAGGAGGGATCCAACGTAAGGAAAGCCTTTTGTACGGAGTCAGTGGACTATTCTTTCTCTAATGTGTTTTGGAAAGAAGTGCTCCCAGTTTTGAAGGCTCTAAGGTTTTGGACCATGAGCACAGAGCTCAATGGTTTGACCCTCAGAGTCTGAAACCTTACGGTTAGGAATATTTTGCAATCTGAATGTTTTTGAGGACTGACATGACACTCATTCTTTTTTTATTCTTTATTTTATTGCGGAACGTTTTCCATCAGAGAACATTTTGGATTTTGACATCTTGGGTTAAGGCTCCTGGACTCTTCCTATTTTCCTTTCTTCTTTCTGGCGATGCTGAGGAGCAGGCTCAGGTCTTTGTGTGCAGCAGGCAAATGCCCCGCCAGTGCCTTTCAGCTGGAACATCGTCCCTGCAGAACTAGGATGAAAGAAACCTAACATTGTGTAATGCTTTATAGAACTCTTTATGCTCACTACCTGGATATAGTTCTTACTTTACTACTCCCTGAGTTGACCCAGAATCCGTGAGTTATTTTAATGTGAACATGTGAGTTTCAGTACAATTTAATGTCAGAATATTCATCTTCCCTGGTTTATGACATATGTTAGAAGTTAAAGCTTTTGGATTTATGTCTTTATCTGTTGGGTTCCTGAGACATTTAAAATGGTAAGTGTATTCATTTCTACAGCAGTCACTGATACCCTCCCTACCCCCAATCCATGTGTCAGGCTGAGGGTTGGGATGCTTAAGATTCCAGTGAGTTTGGGAAGCAGGAATCCATGTGGGTAATTATCATTTATTAGTGTTCTATATTAGCGGAATTCAGGCAGCTAAGAAGTGATTGATGCAGGGCTTGGGGATCAGTGATTGATGCAGGGCTGTTATAGGCAGGATGCTCTAGAGATGCAAGACCAGTAGAATATACATATATATCCAGACATGATGGTGTCTAATATCTTGATATCATGATGGTGTTTAATCTCTTTGGAAGGCAGAGGCAGAGGCAGAGGCAGAGGCAGAGGCAAGTAGATCTCTGTGAGTTCCAGACCAATCTGGTTTACAGAGTGAGTTCCAGATCAGTTACAGTTACAAAGCTACATGGTGAGACCCTGTGTAAACACACACACACACACACACACACACACACACACACACACAGAGAGAGAGAGAGAGAGAGAGAGAGAGAGAGAGAGAGAGAGAGAGAGGGGGCAGAGAGACAGAGAGAGACAGAGACAGACAAAAGGGAGGGGTAAGAGAGAAAGACAGGTGACAGAGACACAGAGAGTCATAGAGATACAGAGACACAGACACAGAAAGACAGAGAGACAGACATACATATGCATGTAATAAAGGGGCTTATTGGATTGGCTTACATGATAGAAGCTGAGTACAACAATAGCTGTCTGCTAGAAAGTCAGAACCCTATAGTTCCTTAGCCCAGGAATTTTGACATCTCAGAAGTCATTGTGTGGCACTTAAAGCTTGGAGCTCCTTGGGTACTGAGCCCACACTGGAAGGCTGAAGAAACTAGAGTCTGATTATAGATTCGCTAGCTCAGAAATAAGCAGCTAGGACTGGAGAGATGGCTCAGCAGTTAAGAGCACTGGCTGCTTTTCCAGAGGACCCACGTTCAATTCCCAGCAACCACATAGTGACTCACAACTGCAGTAATGCTAGTTCCAGATAATCTGGTGCTCTCATTTGACCTGTGTGGACACAGTACACACTTGGTGCACAGATCTTTTTGCTGCCAAAGCTATAGTCCAGGTAAAAGATGAAGGGCTCAGAGGAGTGGGAGGAAAGGGAAGATGGGATTGTTGAGGGTGTGGCTGGACCACTCAAGATTGGTGAGTAATCATTTGCAGGGGGCAAGATAGAGGACAAAGAGAGTATTTATTGAGCATCTTACTGTCCTGCACATTAATCTGGTCCCTTGTGTTTTGGGTTTCAGGTATTCCTTTTTTGTAGCAATGGGCTACCTTACGATATGCCACATCAGCCGCATATACATCTTCCACTATGGAATTCTCACTACAGATTTTTCTGGGTGAGTATCTTAATTGGAGGGGGGAGTGTTTGACTGATGACCTTGACTAGGTCTCTCAGGGTCTATAAACACCAAGTACACATTAAGGAAAATCATGCCCAGCTAAATCACAGCGGGACTCCGTGGTAATGAAGGTGAGGTTAAAAATGTACTTGTTCTGTACTGTTAACTCTGTACAATGATAAGGAGGTCACAGAAGGTAGCAAGAACGTACAACCCAGGAGCCTCGGAGTCCTCCCATTTCCCTTTCCAGTCTTATTGGAACAGAATTAGGCATGTGTTTATTATGCCTTGTTTGCACTTTTGTTAGTACAATGGCAGGGCCTGTAAACACTAAAGACTATACTGTGTTTCTGGTTTTAGTGTTTCTGTTGTTGAGATGAAGCATCATGACCCAAAAGCAGGTTATTGAGGAAAAGGTATTTGGATTACACTTCCAATCACAGTTCATCATCAAAGGAAGTCAGGACAGGAGCTCAAGCAGGGCAAGGACCTGGAGGCAGGAGCTGATGCAGAGGCCATGGAGGGTGCTGCTTCCTGGGTGCTCAACATGGCTTGCTCAGCCTGCTTTCTTATCGAAGCAGGCCCACCAATCACTAATTAAGAAAGTGTCCTACAGCTGAGTATTATAGAGGCGTTTTCTTGAGTTTCCCTCCTCTCAGATGATGTTAGCATGTGTCAAATTGACATAAAACTTTACAGCACACTTTTTTTTATATGTTTGTGATGGTATATGCTCATCCCAGGGAGTGGAACTATTATAAGGTGTGGCCTTGTTTGAGTAGGTGTGTCACTGTGGGTGTGGGCTTTAAGACCCTCATCCTAGCTGAGAAAGGAAAAATATAAACTATATGGTTTGAATTTTAATAGGTCACCAGGAAGTGAAATGGAGCTGAATCCTGTGTTCAAGGATATTAAATTTAATTAAGGGAGTAGTGACCTTGGGGCAAGATCCCACCCAGCTAAGTTTAGGTCCAGGCATGGTAGTGTAAACCTTTAATCCAAGGAGGCAAAGACAAGCAGATCTCGGAGTTCAAGGCCAGCCTAGAACAGAGCAAGTTCTAGGTGAAGAAAAACTTAATCCAGGCAGGCATGGTGCAAGGGGAGCTGATACTTTTTCATCTGACGGCTGCTAACAGAATACTGACTTCCAGGTAGCTAGGATGAGGGTCTTAAAGCCCATGCCTACAGTGACACACCAATTCCAACAAAGCCACACCCACTCCAACAAGGCCACACCTTTTAATAGTGTCACTCCCTGGAGCGAGCAAACCATGAGTGAGTGTTTCCTCTCTTTTAAAAATGATTGTAAAGATGTATTTGTGTGTGTGTGTGTGTGTGTGTGTGTGTGTGTGTGGTCAGTATGTGTCATCTGTGTGAGCATGTGTGTGTCTGTAAGTATATGTGACTTAACTGCAATGCTGGTGGAAACCAGAAGACATTGGATTCCTGGAGCTGGAGTTATAGAGAGTTATAAATAGACGCCAGCCAGAGGAACTCAACTTGGGTCCTCTGGAAGAACGGGGCACACTTTAACGGCTGAGCCATCTCTCCAGCCCCCTGCATCATCTCTTACTAGTTAGTCATGCATAGTAGCTGACAGATAGGCGGTGTTCCAGCGCCTTTTAGCATCCTTTGGCTATACCACACCAAAGGTTCCACTTCCAGATCCTCTTGACTTCTGTCAACCACATGAGAAATCCCCAGTACAGGTGACAGCCTACCTATGACTTGGTGGGCCTTCTGGTACATATTAGCATTCTAGTATAGACTATTGCTAATTCTCTGTCATGGAGAGATGGTGCTGAGAAGCCAAACCTACTCCATCTTGGAACCAGCCTCCAACTTAAAATAAAAACGCCCGAGAACTTGACCTGCAGCTTAACCCAAGCTACACCCAAGGGCCAGGGAGGACTCCACGGCTTGCTCTTGGCCAGAGTTACCTTCTAACTACTTCCTAACTAATCAGAGATTAGTTTGATTATTTCAGATGTACTTTCAGACTGCTTGTGATTGTACACGATTTGCTTCAGAGCACCCACCTGTCGGCCTACAATAGTCATTCAGTTAGATGCTTGCCAAGATGGACACCCCCTCACTTGCTCCCATTTCCTATAAAAACTTGTCCTGAGGAAACTTTGGGGCTGCTTCACCAAACTGTCCTGTGGGTCGGCAGTGTGGTAGGACCAAAATCGAGTTTATGATAAATGTGTTTACCTCAGAAACGGCTCCGTAGTAGCCTCTTGGGGTTCATGAATGATTGCTGGAATAACAGTGCAGTCAGTAAAGTGCTGACCTGCAAGCACAAGGACCCAACTTTCTCCACAGAGCTGGCACACGGAAGCCAAGTATGGTGGCACATGCATGTGATTCCATTGCTGGGGAGATGGAGTTAAGAGGAGGCTTACTGGCTTGTTCAGCGTGACTGGCTCAGCCTGGGGCTCCATGGCCAGACAGCCTAGCCTACTTGGAGAGTGCCAGGCTGTGAAAGACCATGCCTTGAATAACTAGCACAGCCTCTGAGGATCAACACCCAAGGTTGTTGACTGACCTCCACAAGTACACATGACCCTGCATAAACACACACACACACACACACACACACACACACACACACACTACTGTCCATCTTAATTCAAGAACAGTTTTCTATGACTCTTGTATAGTTAAGGTAAGCTCGTTCTTGGTGACTCTGTCTTCTGTTAGGAATTCCTCAGAAACTGGACTGTATGAGGTGTTTAACAACATTAATTAAAAGAAGGTTATTTTGTCAATGTTAATAAGGGTGAGATTTGGAACTAGCCTAAATGTGTGAAGTAAATGGTGTTTGTAACTAGCCTTAAGGGAAGCGTAAATAGCCTCACGTTAGTAGCCATATGGGAGATGACAGTGTCTGTGGTCAGTAATGGTGATGGCCAAGGTCCACGGTCAAACTGATTAGCTCTAGAGTCTCCTAGGAGGTTGGTGAGGCACACCTCTTGGCGTGTCTAGAGAGTGTTCGCAGAGAATTAACTGATGGGCTAGGACATCAGGGCAACAGTGAATATGGGCAGCAGTGTCTCAGGGATGAGGGACCCTCACAGAGTAAAGGGTAAGAGGAGCAAGGCCCCTGACACCTATACTCTTTCTCTCTCTCTGCTTCCCGGCCTCCATGATGTGAGCTGTTCTATTGAGTCCTTCCTGCTGTGATGGGTTGATTCCTCTGTGCCCTGAGCAAGATAACCCTTCCTTCATGAAGGCTGTTTCCACTGGATACTTGCTCACAACATCAGGAAAAGTTGACTAAATCAGTAGGACTGGGTGACTGGAATGTGACTCATTTGTGGGTTCAATGAAAAGCCTGTAGAGAGATATACCCATGAGTGCCAGGCTTGCAATTACCAGCAAAGGTGTGGAAAGCCCGCAGCCCAGAGTGAGTGTGATGTCTTTTGAGTAACTTGAGCATCTTGAGTGTGTGGATGATATATCTTTCATGAATACATGTGTTTCTAGTGTGGACGGATGCTAGGCCAGCAGGGTGACGCCTGGAATATAATCAACAATCCTATAAGCATTGCAGCTCACTCCGGAGAACTTGTAAGCTGGGTCACAAAGCTGTCCCAACACAAGAAGGCTCTGGAAGGCAAATGTGCCTTGTTTAAGGAACTGCTGTATTTAAATCTCCAGGATCCCCATCTGGCCACAGACTCTCTGTTCTTCAGTCTTTCCTATTTCTGGGCCCCCAACAAGTTTCTGCTTCCTGTTTCACCTGTGTGTGTCTGTCTTGTCCTCAAATCATGAAATACTTCCTCAATTATTCCGAAACCAGTTCACACTCTTATTTTTAAATTTTAATGATGTGCGTTGTTTGTAAACTATGGAAAATCAAGGAGCAACAAAGACCAGAAAATAGCCAGGATGATTTAGCATTGAAAGTAGCCTTTAAGGGCTGGAGAGATGACTTACTGGTTAAGAGCGTTGATTACTCTTTCAGAGGACCAGGCACACACAGTTGATTCCTGCCACCCCCACAGCAGCTAGCAAACATTTATAACACCGGTTCCAGTGGATCAGATGCCCTCTTCTGTCCTCATAGGCCACCAGACACATTCATGGTATACAGATATATACACAGGCAAAACACCCATATATATAAAAAATAAAATTAAATAATTTTTAAAACTAGGCTTTTACAATCACAACTGCTTGTAGTGTTTATTCATGTTTTGGTTTTACTCTGGAGTCCTACTAAAAGTGTTCTAGAACCTTGATAGGTGTTACATAAATGAATGTATAAAATCTTTCAGCTCAGGTTGGAGAGATGGCCCAGCAGTTAAGTACATTGGCTGTACTTCCAGAGGACCTGGGTGTGATTCCCAGCGCCCACCCACATAGCAGCTCACACACGTGGAACCCCAGTCTCAGGGAATCATATGCTCCATTATGGACTCGTTGGGCACCAGGCTTGCACCTGGTACATGGAAATACATGCAAGAAAAACACCATACATATAAAATAATAATTAAAAAACCATTCCTTCCATTTTTCATTGTTTTTGGGTGACTTATCAAATATAGCAGTTGGAATATCAACCAAAATTTTTTTCCTTTTATTGAAAAGGAACTTCTCTCCTATGCAATATGTCCTGGTTACAGCTTCTTTTTCCTCTGTTCCTTCCAGTCCCCCCAGTCTCCCCTCTGATCCAGACCCATTCCCTCTCTGTCTCACACTAGAAAGCAAACAGGCTTCAAATGGATAACAATGCAAAATAAAATATAAAAATATAATAAAAGACAACAAAAAGTAACACATTAGAACTTCACACAAAGCAAGCAAACAGAAGGAAAAGAGTCCAAGAGAAGGCACAAGAACAGAGATCCACTTGTGCATACACTCAGGAATTCCATAAAAACATGAAACCAGAAGCCATAACGTATCTGCAAAGGACACTCTTTCTGTCTCTTCCACAGTATTCTCTGAGCCCTGATGATTTAATGGATAAATTCCACATAGAGCTAAGGTTGAACAAATACTTCAAAACATGCATTACATATTTCTTGTATATATCTTTTGAAACAAGAAATATCCACTACTTGATTTATTCAGCCATTTAGTGCCACCAACAGGGCAGGCACCCTATCAGCAGCCTGGGTATTACCAGACTCATTAAATCGTCACCATGCTGGGCCACCCCTGGCCTAAGATCCCTTCCTTTTTGGCTGGCTCTCCTTGCTTCAATTTTGACCCCTTCAAGTCTCTGTCTATACTTGCCAGAGGGGTGGTCTATGAAGGGGGCAGTGGCCCAGAACTGCCACACTCTCCCCTCCCTCAGTGCCATCTCCCACCCATACTATGTGCTTCCTAAAAGCTTAGGGTCTGCACATGCTGGTCTAGTTCACTCCTTCCAGCTTGGGCTAATCCTCGAATAGAAGACCCTTTGCTATCTTTGGCAGCCTTGAAACTTCATTATTTAAAAAGACCTAACTAAAGACCACTTCTTCTCCATGCCCTGATGGCTACTCTCTGTAGCTTTTCCATGTTAGATGACCCCTGTCCCTGTCATGCAGTAGTCTGGGTAGCAAGAGAATTGTCACCTGGGCGGCACTGGCTGGGGTTGCCATTGCCTGTCAATCATATTTACCAAGTCCAGTTGTATAGACAGCAAGTGCTGTAGCTGATAGCTGTAGGCACTTTTCACAGTTGTGCTATAAGTGTCTGTAAAATAAATTGTAAATTCTTGCTAGCCTGTATAAAAGACACAATCCAGGTATTTTAGTTACAAGCTGTGAGCCTTGATTCAGCAGGTTTTGGAGCTGTTCTAACTTACATCCCAGCCGTATGTCCCTTGTTACTTCGTGTTTCTCCTGGCCATGTGCCCATGGTCCATTTCCTCATTTCATCTCCTCTCTTCTCTCTCTTTCCTCTCTCTACCTGCACTGCCCAGCCAGGAAACTAAAAACGTGCCTACCTCTATCTACTGCCCAATCACAGGCTTTATCCTTTTACTGATCAATTGCCTTGGGAAGCAAGGAATGTAATATCATTTGGTGTACATGAGGATGTCCTGATTAGTGGGCAACCAGATTTTGAGGGGTGGCAGTATTTAGCATTTGAACATGAAGCAACACCAGACTGACCCCCTACATATGTCTTATGTGATTTCCACCCTGGTTTATTCCAGTTGTGTTTATGTATGTCTGCTAGTGCTCTCCAGGGAAACTGAACAACAGAAGATAACTATGTGTGAATGTTTGTGTATGCATGTGTGTGTGTGTGTGTGTGTGTGTGTGTGTGTGTGTGTGTGTGTGAGTATGAAGCATGTACATGCATACACACACATATAAAGGGATTTATTAAGAGAATTGTCTCATGTTATTGTGAAGACAGAGAAGTCCCACCTGAAGCTGTAGCCCAGGCTGAGACTGATGGTAATCAGACCCAGGGCCTGCTGCTGCATCTCAGAGCCTGTGCTGGCTATTTTATGTCAACTTGACACAGGCTAGAGTCAGTGGAGAGGAGAAAGGCTCAATTGAGAAAATGCCTCTATAAGATCAAGCTGTAGGCAGGCTTGTAGAGCATTTTCTTAATAAGTGATTGGCGTGGGAGAGTCCAGCTAATGGTGTGTGTGGGGGACATCCTGGGGAAGGTGGTCTTGGGTTCTATAAGAAAGGAGGCTGGAGAGCAAGCCAGTTCGGCATCAGCTCTTCAGGGTCCTGCCCTACTTGTTCCTGTGCTGACTTCCTTCGATGACGAACATCAATATGGAGATTTAAGCCAAATAGACCCTTTCCTCCCCAAGATGTTTTTGGTCTTGGTGTATTGTTGAAGCAGTAGAATCTTTAACTTTGTCAGAGCCTAAGGCCCAAGAACCTGGAGTTCAGTTGTCTGAAGGGAGAAGATGGATGTTGCAGCACAGAATTAGAAGGAGAATTCACAGTTGAAGGTTTGCCCTGGCCAGGCCTGCAGTGGCCTGGAAATTACCACCAGGGATCCCAGTGAGGACAGGGATTCTTCCCTTATGCTATTGATTCTCAACACCCGCATACACATATCCAAAAGGAAGAGCATCCTTTAATGTAATCAAGTTGGTACCTAAAATTAGCTATCTCAGCTTACATAAAAGCTGTGTGTGTGTGTGTGTGTGTGTGTGTGTGTATGTATAAATGGAAGTAAGTATATATGGATATATCTATATGAAAGGCGAGATAGTCATTTGTCTAAAACCAGCTTAGGGACTTTGGAAAGCCACTGAAGGAAGTTTAGTACATTAAAAGTAATGACTGTTGAATTGAATGTGGAGGAGGCTTCTGGGAGCATTAGAGAACACTGCAAATATCAAGGCTTCTTTGCTCAGATTACTTGGAAAGCACCCTTTATTTTAAGCCTCCCTCTAGCATTATTTTATGCTAGAGGAAATGGCCCTCAGGATATCAGGTGGGGTTCGTGCAAGAGCTGCCACTGTGCAGGAGAGCTACACTTCAAGGAAAGGCACTGGTCCTATGTCAAAGGCTCCTTCCTTATTCAGCAGATGTAGACTAGGGAGTCTGTGCAGAGCAGGCACAGATGAGACACAGGAACGGGCACAGCTGCACAACGACTGTGCTCTCATAATCCAGAACATGTAGAAAACTAACATGTGGCCATGTCCAGATTGCATATGTCCTTCTCAGACTCCTGTCCACACAGCCTCAGGCTGCATCCTCCTTCCCAAATAGCATCTTTGCAGATGTGTGCCATCAATCAAGATGGCGTGACCCTGAGTTAATGTATGTGCTTTAGGTGCAGTCTGACGGTGACTTTGTAAGAAGGCCTGGATAGGTAGACCCAGTCACATATAGAAGAAGATGACTGTGTGAAAGAAGAGGTAGAAATTACAGGTGTAGGCTGAGTCCCGCTGTGGTGAGAATTGTCAGCCAGCAGAAATCAGGAAGAAGCATGGGGCAGATTGCTACAGTGAGCCTCCAGAAAGAGCTACCACTGTGATTAGCTTTGGACTTTGGTTTAGACATATGAATTTAAAAATTGGAAACCAAATTTTGTTTTTGTAAGCCATCTGGAGTGTGACAATTTGTCATAGCAGCTTTAAGCAACTCATATGCATTGATTCATGATTCTTTAGTTTTTGGTTTTTTTTCTTTTCTATAATTGGATATTTTCTTTGTTTACATTTCAAGTGTTATCCCCTTTCCCAGTTTCCCCCCTGGAAACCCCATCCCATTCCTCCTCCCTCTGCTTCTATAAGGGTGCTCCCCTACCCACCCACCCACTCCTGCCTCCCTGCCCTGATATTCCCCTACACTGGGAGATCAAGTCTTCACAGGACCAAGGGCCTCTCGTCTCATTGATGTCTGACAAGGCTGTCCTCTGCTACATATGCAGCTGGAGTCATGGGACACTCCATGTGTACTCTTTGGTTGATGGCATAGTGCCTGGGAGCCCTGGGGGGGGGGGGTTGGTTGGTTCATATTGTTGTTTTTCCTATGGGGTTCCCTTCAGCTCCTTCAGTTCTTTCTCGAACTCCTCCATTGGGGACCCTGTGCTCAGTTCAATGGTTGGCTGGGAGCATTGGCCTCTGTATTTGTCAGACTCTGGCAGAGGCTGTCAGGAGACAGCTATATCAGGCTCCTGTCAGCATGCACAGCATGCACGTCTTGGCATCTTCAATAGTGTCTTCGTTTGGTGACTGTATATGGGCTGGATCCCCAGGTGGGGCAGTCTCTGGATGGTCTTTCCTTCAGTCTCTGCTCCACACTTTGTCTCTGTATCTGCTCCTGTGAGCATTTTGATCCCCCTTCTAAGAAGGCGTGAAGCATCCACACTTTGGTCTTCCTTCTTGAGCTTCATGTGGTTCTTTAGTTTTTGATGGCTGGACACGCTCCTGACCGTAAGAGTACTTCACCATTTGTGTCTGGGATGCTCATCTATACTTCCTCCCGTTTGTCTTCTTAGCACCACACACTTTTCTCCTTTTTCTTTTTCTTTTTCTTTTTCTGCCCCATCCTAACCCACCCCAGACAGTCTTGCTGTGTATTGAACTCTCTCAGTTGGGCTTATGGCTATACATCATACACTTGGCATACACTTGGCATTATTTGCTTCATTTTTAGGAAATCGTGGAAAGTTACTAGAAGAGGAAGTACAAGGGCCTTTGGGGAAAATAGTCACGTGCGTGCTTGTACCACAGGGCTGATGTTGTGTTTGCCTACAAGAAAGGTGCAAATTAGCTCCTGCCTCTTTCTGCGAGCTGAGTCTCGGTGAATTTCCTCAAGTGGTGTGTATATTTTGTGGCTTTTTTTTTTTAATTTCCTGTAAGAAATCTCTGGAGGTTACACTCAAAACTGCTGAGTGTTCAGCTTGCAAGTAAGCAGTCAGGAAGCAAAAACAAAGGTGTTCCACTGCTTGGAAGTCATCCCTGACTTAGTTTTCTGATGGCTAAGTGGTGATGCTATCTACTACAAGGATGTTTGTTTGTTTCTATTTTGTTTGTTTGTTTGTTTATCTTGAGGAATTCTCTATATAGCCCTGGCTGTCTTGGAACTCACTCTGCAGACCAGGCTGGCCTCAAACTCAGAGAGTCATCTGCCTCTGCCTCCCAAGTGCTGAGATTAAAGGAGTGCACCACCATTCTTTCTTGTTAATATTTATGTATTTCTTCATGTTTTCTTTTTTCTTTTAAAATGAAAATGGCAGATATAAGCCTATCTTCTTGGGCTAATGTCCATCGACATAAATGGAGAGGTACCCCTACCCTGAAATTGACAAAGGGTTTAAATCACAAATGAAAATTACAGGAGATCTTTACCAATGTTAATTCTTTTAAAAATTATTATCATTATTTCTTTTTAAATATTAAAAATACTTTGTACTTATTTAGGTTGTGAATATGTGTGCACAGCATGTGTGTTGAAGGTCAGAGGATATGCTGTGTGAGTCAGTTTTCTCCTTCCACCATGTGAGTCCTGAGGAATGAACTCAGGTCATCGGGCTTGGTGACAGTCACCTTTGCTGGATGAACCACCTCACTAGATCAGAATGCCCGTTCTTACTGTAAATATGCAGCAGCCACAAGCTTTCTTTTACAATGGAGTTGACTTAGCCTTGCTATTTCAATTGAAATGTGATGCTTTGGAATTTGTCAAGAGATAAAGTTTCCGAGTAGAACTCGAGTCACAAAGCAGCTGGATGTGGAAGCATCTGTCTTGTGAGTGTGAATCTTAGGGCTTAGTGCTCTCTATTGCACCATTAGTATAAGATCAGAGACAGGCATTTAGTGGGATTGAATGTGATTAGTGTCAGAACATATATGGATATCTTTAATTTGGGCAAACATATGCACTTAGACTTTAGGTTATTTCAAGACTTAAAAACTTATTTATCATTCCAAAGTAATCAAGTCGCCGTGGGCTGAACCTGTAGAGACAACACACACGATGTATGTCGTCAGTGCTGCTAATGGAATTTAAATCGATATGTGTGTTAATAGCTGTGAATATCTTCATGTTTTCTCTGTGAACGTGGCTACAGAAGGCATTAGAATATGTACCCCTCTCCCTGGAGAAGCTGCAATTGTAGCAAAGCTGATATTTTTAAAGCTTATTGTAGTGAATTGATTCTTGTTTTTGCACTCACAGAAGGGCGCAAAGGAAGTTATTTTTTCTGAGGGCAGCAGCCAGAACTCTTACTTCTTTTTTCCTGCCCAGGCCAGATCTGGGCAGATAATTTCCCCCCTTGTGTTGGCAATTCAGGTCACCCAAGTGTTTTTGAAAACATGGAATGTGAACTCTCTCACACTGCCGGTAGGGAGTATAAATACATCTAACCCTTCTGGAAGGCAATTTTCCTACAAGTTTCAAAAAAGAATTTCCTTTGAAGTTCATATTCTATAATGGGCAAAATTAACAGGAATTGAATTATGGTAAGGAAATATATTTATTCAGGAGTTGGACCTATTTTTATTAATAGTGAAAACCTGGTAGTATCCTAAATGGTCTAAAAAAATGTGAACAATTAAATCAAAGAGCTAATCAATGCTGCCATTGGTAATGAGGCTTTTAAGCTATGTATAATGGCTCACATCTGCAGTCCCAACTCTCAGGAGCTTGAGGCAGGAGGATTATCCTGATTTGGAGGGCAGAGTTGGCTACAGAGTGAGACACTATCTCAACCCCCCCCCAAAAAAAAACAGAGAAAGAAGAAAATGTTTTTAAAGCATGTAAGATGAATCTGTTTCTTTCTCTGAACCTGCATATCTGTAGAAAGGGAATGGGAAGAAATGGTGAATGTAGGAAAGTTTCTTCATAGAGGGGCCATTACTCGTGATGTTATAATTGTTTTATTATTAGTATAATCTCAGCTCCTGAATGTTATTTAAATATTTTTAAATGCATATTTCAAGATCATGGAGATTCATCGTTAACATCTGAAACACCCACCATCGGCTAGAGAGATGGCTCAGTGGTTAAGAACACTGACTACTCTTTCAAAGGTCCTGAGTTCAATTCCCAGCAACCACATGGTGGCTCACAACCATCTGTAATGGGATCTGATGCCCTCTTCTGGTGTGTCTGAAAACAGCTACAGTGTACTCCTGTACAAAAAATAACTAAATCTAAAAAAAAAAAAAAAAAAAAGAAAAGAAAAGAAACACCCACCATTTGTGTTCCCGGCTTTTCTTGGCTATTTTATAGGTGCACATTAGAACTATGACTTCGGTCCCCACCTACTAGTGGCCATTTATCCCCCATGGTCCCTGGGCAGTGTTATTCTCTGTTGCTTTATGATGTCTGGCTACCCATCTGATGGCCAGCCCAATGTCCATGTAATTGGGTTCTCTGTGGAAAGAGAACACATGTGCAAAGAGATTTGAAGGACAGCTTTTCATCACATTCTTCCCCATTCATGTTACTGTAGGCTTTCTGGCTTTAGCAGTCACATAGAGCTTAATTTTGCAGACAGAAGTCATGCCGTGTCCATTTGTCCAGTGCCTTGCTGAAATGAGAAGTGGTGACTGTGTTCTTGGTCAGGGCCAAAGAATAGAGCTTAAATCTTTGAAAAGAGGGGTGTGTGTGTGTGTGTATGGTGCTTTGTTGTTGTGGATGGTGGTGGTTGGAGATTATCACTGTTTTGTCTATTTGCCCCAAACTTATATCCATCTGCCTGTTTTTCCTTACTTTATTTCTGTGCTTATATTTCTTTTTTCCCCCTCACTTATATTTCTCTATTCAAATTACACTCATCACCCTAAGTGCAAGAATAGAAAGTATGATTTTTCTTGTTTATTGTTTTAATCAGGGGTGAAGGATAGCACAGAAGGGAGATGACTCTGCTCCCCATGCTGCCCTGTCCCCTCGGTTTCAGAGGCTTCCACGGGATGCACAGCCTGACATGGATAACTGTGCAAATCTGAGGATGTGGCTGAGTGCTGATGGTAAAAAGTAGGAGCACAGCTCAAGTTCAGAAGCCACGCTGTAGAAGCAGTGCTTCCGCTGCATGAGGGAGCCATTTGTGAAGCTTCAGGTATCTTCTCCTTTCTTCCCCGGCTTGTATTGTGAGGTCAGGATAGTTCCTAACAGGCATGCCACTGGCTAGCTTCATGTGGAAAACACCTCACAGGTGCTCCCAGAGGCTAGCCTAATCTAGAATATACCTAACAGGTGTGTCTGGGGGCTAAAATGTAACCTACAAAATCCCTTACAGATGCTCCCAGAGGCTAGCCTAATCTACACAACCCCTTACAGGTGCTTCCAGAGGCTAACCTAATCTACACAACCCCTTACAGGTGCTTCCAGAGGCTAACCTAATCTACACAGCCCACACTGGTGCTCCCAGAGGCTAGCCTAATCCACAAAAATTCTACCCAGGTGCTCTCAGAGGCTAGCCTGATCTATGAATCCCTTACTGGTGCTCCTAGAGGCTTGTCTTACTGGCGATGATAGATATTGTTAGTCGATGATATATTAACTACCACATTCTGTATGTTGAGCTTTACATTTTTGGCATTAATGAGCATGATTATGAATCATAAGCCAACAGATATATATTAGATTGTTTCATTTGATTGAAATGTATGTGGGAATTATGTTTTTCAGTCAAAGTATTTAATTCCCAAGTCTCATTACCTTATACAACCTCTGTATTTATACTCAGTAGATCTCATGTGTACATTTAGAGACACTCATAACTAGAGAGCAGTGAGTGTTGGGTAGTTCTGCGAAGGAAAAATCGGTGCTGTCCTGTCATGCTGGCAGAGTCAAGTCTTCAGGGTGGGAGATCTCTTTTCCTTTCAGTGGACAGTTTCTGGATCTAGCTTGTGAATTTTAGATATATAAACACGTGACTGCACTGTGAACTGTCTACTTCTTGTATGTAGTTTGCATGCATGTGTGAATGTATACATATGTGGGTGCACACATGTATGAAGATGGAGATACACAACTGTGTACATGTATGTTGAGGGCAGAGGTTGACGTTAGGTGTCTTCCCTGATCATACCTTACATGCTGAGGCTCAGTGTAAGCCCGGAGCCTACCAATTTGGCTCGAGTAGCTAACTAGCTGGCCTCAGGGACCCCATCTTTGCCTTCTAAGTGCAGGATTACAGGTAGGCCATTACACCCACCTAACATGTATGTGTCTGCTGGGGATCCGAACTCTGGTTTTTGTGCTCACACAGAAAGTGCTTCTTTACCTGCCGAGCCATCTCTTTATTCCCAAGTTGTTTCTTTTTTTTTGTAAATTGTTAGAGACTTATTTAGGGATTTCAAATAGAAGCAACAGCTGTTGAGAATACAAATTAGATAATGTATAATGTTCTGTGCATATTTCTAGATAACATTTCACCCACCACTGCTATTGCTTCTTCTTCTTCTTCTTGTTGCTTCTTCTTCTTCTTCTTCTTCTTCTTCTTCTTCTTCTTCTTCTTCTTCTTCTTCTTCTTCTTCTTCTTCTTCTTCTTCTTCTTCTTCCTCCTTTTCCTCTTCCTCCTCCTCTTCCTATTCTTCTTCCTCCTCCTCTTCCTCTTCTTTTTCTTGTCATTCCTCCTCCTCATCTTCCTCGTCCTCTTCCTTCTCCTCCTCCTCTCCTTCTCCTCCTCCTTCTCTTTCTCCTCCTCCAAACAATGTCTTTTTAAAGGCTTGACAACAATGTGTTTTTTGACATGTTCCAGTGGTAGAAATTTCATGCTGAGTAGTTAGTGTTTATTGACTTTGCTGAGCAATCTGGTAGTACACACTGCATTAGTCTTCATCCTTTGAGAAACCAATACTCAAATGGAAATACATGTACAGAGATTTTTGGGGGGGCAAAACATTTTTCCTCTTCCCACACTGGGTGGATGCTGATGGGGATAGATAGGGTCTCAAATAATACAGACACTTAAGCCAGGCCTATCAGTTCACATCTATAATTGTAGCTGCTCAGGAGGTTGAGGGAGGAGTGTCATGGGTTTAAGGCCTGTCTGAGCTTCATAGTAAGTTCAGAGCAAACCCAGGCAACTCAATGAAACTCTTAAGAAAGAACTGATGATATAGCTCAGTGATAGAGTATTTCTTTAGTATAATGAGATCCTGGTTTTAACACCTGGTAATATGAGGGGGTGGAAAAGAGATAGGTTTGTGCATATTAGACTATTAAATGTTTGTGCAATCAAGAACATTTAATATAGTCCCTGGAAGATGAAAACAAATCTATTTTTTACAGAGATGAAAATTCTAGGCTACTTACATAATATTTTATCACATTATTGATATACCTGTGTTCAGACACTATGGCAAAGGTATTAATTAACTTGACTCTGAAGCCTTACATGATTTTCAAATAGCGCGATCACCAGAGAATGTGGCACACATTTAAAAATATATGCTGGGATTTGCATAGGAGGCTTGATTTTTAGCATTTCCAGGCTTTAAGAATAAAGAAAGGAACACAAAAAGGCATTGGAAAGGGAACGGTGATGCTTTAAAGGCCATAGTTAGAAACTACCTGGAATGCAGTGCCTATATATAGTAAACCTCTTTTAAGAAACATAGTTCTTGGCCTTGGTTGTACATTGTGGGCCAGAGGTCTTCCTGAACATCAAGAGGGTCAGCTACAAAGGTACATGGATCTGTATGGCCAAGTTGGTCTTCTAGAAACTCTGACGTATCCCTTATTACAAGGACTAAAACCATGGTGTTCAATTATTCTTCAACATAAAAAAGCATGGCATGCCTTGCTGCCCTAGAGTGCCTGACCTGGTTACCTCCTTGTTGGCTGGTGAGTATTGTTATCTGTTCTGGTGGAGCACAGATGTCCTCCCTTCTAGGCAGACCTTCATTTCTTTTTAAAGCACAGCATTATGTTGTTTTAAGTCCTGCCTATTGGATATTAGGTTTCTGCAAAAACAATGTTAGATGTGGGAAGATTTCAAAGAGTAGTTAGTATTTTTTCTGAGCCACCTCTCCATCTCATTCGTCTTTTTATCCAGTCTGGTACTCTAGCCTGTGGCATAATGCTATCTGCATTTAGGGTGAATCTTCCCTCGTTAGGTAAACCTCTCAAAATGCACTCACAGACACAGCCAAAAGTGTGCTTCATTAATTTCCTATGTGTTTCTTAATCAAGTCAAGTTGATGATCAAAATTAACCATCACATGCTCTCAGAGGCAGTGGATGAGGGTGCTGATTTCTCTGCATCCCTGCAAACACTTGTCGTTGTCCATCATTTTGATTACAGCAATTCTGGTGCTTGGGAATGGTACCTCCCAGTGGTTCCCACTTGAATCTCTGTGACTGCTAATTACTAACTGCCATCTTTTCATGTGTGTATTATCCATTTATACACACACACAAACACACACACACACACACACACACACACAAAAGTTACTCCTTGAGATTTTATGGTTACTTTTAAATTAAACTGTTAATAAGTTATAAAATATATTATTTATAAATATTTTCACTTTCTTTACTTTGAAGCATAAATTTTTTGTGTGTATGTATGACAGGGTCTCCCTAGGTAACTCAGGTTAGCCCCTAACTCCTGATCTTCCTACCTTATTAAAAGCATGTGATATATGTAGCTAAAAGTTAAAATGATGATTCTTACCATCATCTAATTATCCTAGCTTCTTTTTTTCCCCTCTGGTAAATTCTTATTTTAGACTATTGTGAGACTGTGTCCTCTGTGCATGACACAGCTGTTGCTGCTTTAAAATTAGGATAGTTACAATTAGTCCCACAAAGGCCCATTGACAAGGTATGTGAAACTCCTCACAAGATGGTCCTTAAAGCCCTAGGGGTCTAACATGTCATCTAGGGTACGCAAGCAGTCAGTATTTGCTGGGGGACATGGGCAAGAAGTTTCACGGCATGGGTGAGAAAGAGCTCTCGTCAGTGTAGTAGCTTCCCATAAGTTGCCTATGTTTCTGCTGGTAACTCTACACTCTTGAACCTGTGTAAACTCACTGGGTCAGCAAGCAAGACTTTAGGGAATCCATTTCTTTTGTCTTTCATTGGTGCCCTATCTGGGATGAACAGAAGTTTGTTCATGCCCCCCAGGAAAAGGTCTCGCAACAGTGGTTGGCTCTACCAAGTTAAGGTTTTTGTTAACAAATGCTTATTTATAGACAGTTGTATTTTACAAATATATCTCATCATGTATACATGCAAGCTTCCCTTTAACAGGACAAAACAGATTGCAGCAGATGTGAATGAAGGAGCCAACAACAATCCTATAGCTCTTAATATTGAGGACATGATTTGTGAAAGGTGTAATTTTGTCATTATTTGGACATCCCAGAGGGCACTAATAGAGATGAAACAGTCTAGCCTATTACTTGTCTAAACCATATGGGCTAACTCTTAGGCTAGAAACATGGAAAAGAACATTCCATCTTGCTGACCCTCCTTCACCCTTCCCATGATGCAGTGTTTATTGACCCGTGTGAAGGTCTCATGTGGGCTGTCCCAGACTGTCCCAGATGGCAAGGAAGGTCTATATCAACACCTGAGGACAGAGTGCCCAGCAAGTACTGTTATGTCTGCATATGTAAAGCAATTTGCAAGGGGGGGGATGGATTATTTTGGATTTATTGTTTCTGCATTTAATCTAGTAAATCAACTTCAAGGTGAAAACAATCATGCAAAGAAATAGCTTCTATTTTGATAAAATAGTTTCCATTTTCTGTCCTCTTTCCAGGCCTCTGATGATTGTCACTCAGAAGATCACGACCTTGGCTTTCCAAATTCACGATGGTGAGAAAACAATTTTCCTTTTGATTCTCAGAGGCAGCCAGGCATCCGGAGCTCCCGCGTGTGTGTGTGTGTGTGTGTGTGTGTGTGTGTGTGTGTGTGTATTCACACACAGTCCAAGCTTTATGTGAGCACTGTGGGCCTTGCTCTCTCTCTCTCCTGTTCAGAGTTCCCAGGCCTCCTTAGTCACACCCTCCCCACTCCCAGCTGACACTTCCCATTTCCTTATGGAATCCATAACCTTCATTTGCTAAAATGTTTGCTCCAAGACCGTGCGTCTTTGTTTACATTTTAAAGTTAATTCATGATGCCCTCCGGCCTTTTCCTGAATTTATTAAGACAACAGCTTCCTTTTTGCTTTGATTTCATCTCTGGAAAACTTAGAGGGTAATAAAATATTTAACAGCATTGGTTTTTAATGCTAGGGTTTTTAGCCTCATTAGGGGAAGATGTGTGTTTGGAAAAATCATCTGATGAGATTAGCCTGTCCTATAAAAATCTGGGAGAAGGAAGAGTCTTTTGTGTGTGTAAAGCTGTACCTCCCCTCCTCCACTTAGGTTCTTGCTAACAATGGCCAGAACAGGTGATTTATATCCTTAGAGCGGTTTTCCAAAGAAGGGAGGAGGACTTTGAGCCAGGTGGAAGGTTCTAATACAGGGTTAAGAGGTGCAGTGGGCAGGTGCCCTGAGGGTTTGAGCTGCTCTGGGAATGATGTCAACGGTGGACATGTCTTTATAGTGGACAGGTTGAGAAGGTTTCTCTCCAGCAGCTAGTTTCCTTGTTTTCCTTAAAGCATGGGAACAGATGGCATTTCATTGACCCAGTGCATTTCATTCATACTTGGGACTTTAGCTATTCTGCAAAGAGCTGGGTTATTCCAGAGCTAGAATGGGGTGTCCTCCAGAGCTAGAATGGGGTGTCCTCCAGAGCTAGACTGGGGTGTTTATAGTCACTGACCATCCTGATTTGCTAGGGGCTCAGACACATCCTAAAATATGACTTTCATTGTCTCAGAAAGTCCCAGGACAATGGAAACCTTGCTTGGCAGTGGCTGCTAGAAAAGTCTCACCGATGACCCATGGTCCTGAGGAAGCTCAGAACAGCTTTGCAGATAGCTCTACTCCAATTTATAAACTTATATAAAACATTATAAGATTTTTTGGGGGGAAGGTAGGGTGGCGATTAGCTATGCTGTTCTGTTCTTGAGTATAAACTATATACATGACAACTTTGGGTTACCGTGTCAAAAGGTTGGGCATGTTGCCAGCATAGACTAACAGAATAACACAACCAATAGCCAGTGTCAGTTCAGTTCTGTGAACTTCCATGGAATGTTCTTTATTGAGCTCTGAAGGAAAAGGCAAAGTGGGTTTAATTGCTCCCCCCCCCCATCGATGTGTATCCCAGATTAGTCTTGAACTTGGAATCTTGTTTCCTTTTTTGTTTGTTTTTGTTTTTTGATACTACCTCCTCCTCCTCTTCTTCCTCTTCTACTTCCTCCTCTTCCTCCTCTTCCTCCTCCTCCCCCTTCTCCTTTTTTAAATTTTGAAATAGACTTTGGGCCTAAATTTACATTTTAAAGTGCTCTCCCTTGACCATATTTCCTGAAGTATTGCTAACATGGAGTAAACTGTTTATTTACTTTTTTTCTTTTCTCTTTCCCCCCTCGTGTGTGGGAAGAATGAGGGAAATCCAGAAACACTCTGTCTTTTCTTAGGCATTTTCTTTTGACAGGGTCTTATTATGTCTCCTAGCTGGCCTGAAATTCGATCCCCCTGTCTCTGCCTTCCATATGCTATGATTACAGGCTTGAGCGACCACACATCGTTTCAGTGCATTGTGGAACTGCCTTCATGGTTGCTAGGCAGATTTGGTCTCTTGTGTTGCTTATTGTACTTTTGAGCCAATGTGTGGCTCCTGTCTGTCCTCCCCTCACTTGAACAGCATACACAGGAGGGCTGCAGATTCAGGGCCAGCCTGGGCTCAATAGCGAGATCTTACTTCACAAGAACAAGGCAGGGGAAAAGCACATGAAGATACTACTTTGGTTTCTTTGATTCCAAGGGAGCATGTACGTTTACAGAAAACAAACATTGCTTGCTGTTGGAAGTTTGTCTGCTGTGGATGAGTCTGAAGATAGAGAAGAAGAAAATGCTGTCCCTGCGTTTAGGGCTGTGTTCCTTCTGCTGTTTGGAGGTCCCTGTTTCTTGCCCCACTCTATCTCATCCTAGTCCTCTTAGCCTCCCATTCCAGCCTGCCCCAATTCTCAGGTATATTAGGGTCTTTTTTTTTCTGTTGCTATGACAAAATACTCCAATCAAAGCAACTTAAAGCAGAAAGGGTTTATTTTGGCTCACAGTTGGAGGTCCAGTCCATCATGACTGGGGATGCATGGCGGCAGGCTCATGTGTACATTGTCGCATTGCATTTGAAGTCCCTAGCTCACTTTTATTAAGCCCCAGAACCCAGCCCTTGGCATGGTTGGTGCTGCTTAAGTGAAGGTGGGTTTCCCACTTCACGTAACCACTGCTGGATAATCCCTCCCAGAGGCTGGTCTTCTAGGTGATTCAAGGTCTAGTCCATTGGCCGTCACTGTTAATCATCACACTGTGTTCCCACTGGGCCTCATGAGGGAAACATTTGAATTGGTTCAGCACATGAAAGGCACTCTCATAGAGCAAGGGCATCCTGCCCTGTGGTAAGGAAAGGGCAGGGTTCTCTGGAGCTGATCTCCTAGTAGGCAAATTAAACACAAATAACCTTAAATGTTCCCTTGTTCATACGAGCCTACGGAGGCATTCCCTCTTCACACAGACTCACGGGTAACTGATCCAGGATCACTTTACACTTGTCATAAGGATGGAACCCGGGGCCTTGGGTGTGCTCAGCTCACTGCCTTCCTCCTGAGGGGCTTTTGAAAATGAAAACCAGGAGCTCTTTATAGCAAAATCTGGAAAGCAAAAATAACTGGCTTTTCCCCAATGATTTCAGGAAACCTCTTTTAGGATCAGTTTCTTATTTCACTTTAAATACCTTGCTCCTAATTCCCTAATTTCATTTTCGTAGGATTAGGTCGAAAAGCTGAAGACCTTTCTGCTGAGCAACACCGATTTGCTGTGAAGTAAGTCAGCAATTAGCAGTGCACGCTCAAGCCCTTTGCATGTGTCCAGAGTGGTATTTCTCAATTCTCCAAACACTGCGACCCTTAAGTCCAGTTCCTCAGGTTGTGGTGACTCCCGACCATAAAATTATTTTCACTCCTACTTCATAATTGTAATTTTGCTACTGTTACAAATTATAATGTAAATATCTGATATGCAGGATATCTGATGTGCAGCACTCCCCCCCTCCCCAATTCGTGATCCACAGGTTGAGAAGCATTAGTCTAAAGTTTCCTCATTTTAATAAATACTCACATATCAATTCCATTATATGGATATGATATTACTATTGAATCTGCTATTGATGGGCACTTCTCTGTCTACTAATCCTTGCCTTTGCACAATGCAAAGCAATGACTAACTTTGGATGTAGATCATTTCTGTGTATGTTTGGGTTTCCTGTAGGGTAGAAGTCAAGGGCAGATGGATCTCAGATCTAATTTTGTCAGTCCTGTGAGATTCTTCTTTCCAAGGATGTGTGTGTATCTACTCCAGGATTATTTTTAATGGGTTTGTGTTCTGGATCCTTTGAGAAATAGTATTTACAACTCATCTAGTGTGATTAGGTCTCTAGCACAGGGAAAGATAGGAAGTAGGGCAGAAAAGAATCCAGGTTGGGGAGTTAGTGGGATTCTGAAGTTGGTCTTGGGCTAATGTGGAAGTACAGGGGAACAGGCATGGTGTTACGAGGAGGGTGGGGCCATCCTAAAGAATCAGGAGAGAGACATTGCTCGGGAATGAAAACACCATTGGAGTGGCTCACAAAGAGCTGCAGGATACGATCCCACTAGAGGGTCCTGAGAGCTTGCTGGCTTCCCTATGGAGGCCCAGGTGGGACCCTCACAGCAGACCTGAGACTTGGCGACAGTTGTGCAGGCAAATTGGAGGGTTCTAATACACCCAGTCTCTGGCTCAGTGCAGTATGGCTGCTAACAGCTTAAGGCACAGTCTGATGAACTAATGAGTGCTGGTACTTCAAGTGCCCCTCCATTAAATGATACCCTACCAGGGTATCAAGGGAGCCACTTGTTCTTGAAGCATCCAGCAGAGCCGTGCACTCCAGGGTTTCCCAGCTCCCATTTTCTGGACCTAGACACCAAAGCAGACTACAGATTGCATGGTTGGTTTTGTGTGGCTTCCAAGTGGAAACTGGTCGGGTCCTCCCACCATTTCCTTTGTATTTATGTTGGCAGTCGGGAGAGAATTTCCCATTTGGAGCATCTCAGCAAATGACATTAGGTCAAATTCTCACCATGACTTTGTTTGTAACTCTGTTTTGTGATGCAGGCAGACAGAGGTGATGAGAAAAGAGCCTCAGAATAACCTTTGCCTGAGCTACCTCCCTCAGAGTTCATGGTCCTCGACAGCTGAGGGTGACGTGAAACTGTGACAATCTCAATTATCTCTCTCATCCGTGGTTCCTGTCTTAAAGATGTCTCTCTTAGCTGGAGCTTATAGAAAACAGAAGTAAAAAGTCTTGCCATGAGTAATGATGGTCAACTACACGGTCATGTTCTGAAGGAGAACTGAACATCTTGCTTCTGTTCACAGAGCGAAGCCCTCACTTTTGGAATACTTAAGCTACCATCTCAACTTTATGAGTGTCATAGCTGGCCCTTGTAACAACTTCAAGGACTACGTAGCCTTCATTGAAGGGAGACATGTGCACATGAAGTGGTTGGAAGTGAACAGGAAGCAAAGAGATTTCCACAATTTGCCAGAACCTTCTCCCAATGTAAGTTTTTAGTACTCAGTATGTTTCTGGGGGTGGTTTTCAGGCAATGGGTTTCACTTTTAGGGCTGACCCTTGCTAATAGTTATCTTAATTAAAAAGTTGTAGCTGGCAGTGTTGCTTGGTGATAGAGCACTTGCTTTAGCATGCACGAGTTCCTAAGTTTGATCCCCAGAACAGAAAAAAAAGAAAAGAAATCCAAGGGGCTGAAGAGGTTCTGAGTTAAATTCCCAGCAACTGCATGGTGGCACTTAACCATCTATGGCAAGATCTGGTGCCCTCTTCTAGCGTGCAGGTGTACATGCAGGCAGAACATTGTATACACAATAGATAAATCTTTTTTTTAAATCTTTTTTTATTGAGTATTTTCTTCATTTACATTGCCAATGATAAAACCTTCCCCAATTTCCCCCCTCCCAAAAGCCCCCCTCCCCAATGATTCCCTACCCCTCCTGCCACCCCCTGCCTCCATGTATATGCCCCTCTACCCGACATACTCCCACCTTCCCCCTCCTCATCCATTTCCCTTTGTTGGGGCCTTTATTGAGCCTTTACCTGACCAAAGACCACTCCAAAAGTAAGTAGTAATGACCAAATGTCAAACAGCTTAGCAGAGAGCATGACTGATCACCTGCCCCTCTTTGCTTAAAACTGAATATAGGCAATTACTTAGGCTGTTCTCTGTAAGATCACTAAGGTCAGAACCAGGCACTGTTCTCAGTTCCTTGCCATGGCCATTCACTTAAGTCCCAGTCGCTTCCGGGAAGGATGCCAGGGCTGAGCCTTATTACCAAGGACACCCATTCTTAGGAAGTTGGAAACTACAGACATGTAGAATGACATTTCCTGGGAGTCAGAGGAATTGGGCAAAATAACTGAATCCTGATTAAAGCTCAATACATCTTAACTCTGAATGTCCTAGTTTGTGTCTCTGTCGCTGTGATAAAACCATGATCAAAAGCATCTAGAGGAGTAAGGGGCTTATTTAGCTTACAGGTTATGGGCCTGCGAGATGCTGGAGCAGAGGCTGTAGGCAGAAAACTGCTTAGTGGCTTGCTTGTGGCCTGATGCTTGGCTACCTTTGTTCTACAGTCCAGCCCAACTGCCTAGTGGCTCTGGGCCCTCCTACGTCAATCGGCAATTAAGAAAATGCCCCATAGACATGCCATAGGGCAATCTGGTGGAAGCATTTCATCAACCGAGCATCCTTCTTCCCTGGTGACTGTAGGCTTGAGTCAAAGTGACAGCTAAAGCTAACAATGACACTAGATTTAACATTTGAGTCATCCACTGTCTGCCCAGGTGGTCTGTCTCAGATGTTCAATTACCTGCACAGGATCCATTATACCAGAAACCTCTCCCTCCTGCCCAGTGACTCAAGCATGGTTCCCTGGCTATGGTCGCTATAATGGTATCCATTTCCCTTATGTTTTGGACAACAGCCCTACCTAGCTTACGTTGGTAGGAGTACTAAAAACACATTCAGATATGTCCCATGTTTACAGTGAAAACTTCCAGTCCTCAAGGGTTACATGGGTGTTCTGCATATAAATACACCACCCATCGGATTTGTGTCTCGAGGAAGGAAATCCACACTTGTTGCCCTTCCTTCTAGGGAGGTAATTGATAACAATGTTCTTTAGGGGTTTTTTTTAATACCTGAGTAGTTACATGGGTTTTTCCCCCCATTTCTAGGGAGCTGTGATACAGAAGTTATGCATGACCTTGATGTCTCTCCTGTTGTTTTTGACACTCTCTAAGTCCTTTCCCGTCACCTTCCTTACTGATGACTGGTTTGTACATAAGGCCAACTTTCTGAGTCGTCTCTGGTACTTATATGTCGTCATGCAAGCTGCAAAGCCCAAGTATTACTTTGCGTGGACATTAGGTAAGTTTGGTGGAGTGACCCCAAATGAACGAGGGGCATTGTGGTCCTCCGTGCACGGCTTAGACAGAATACCATTTGCATCATTGACTCGTTGTAAAGTCCAATCCTTCAAGGGTGGCAGGGAAGCCAGTGCTAATTTTAATCTTCAACATTGCACTCTTCTCTTCCACCCTCCATAAACTCAGTTATCATGGAGAAGAGGATATCTGGGCTGTTGTTCAAACCCAGTGTTTGTAACAGCTTCCACCCAATGAACTGGACCATTGCATGCTGTGCAGAGAGAAAATTCCAGTACAGTCTGGCTTGCTTTTTATTTTCCGGGGTTGTATGTATGTCTGATGAGTTTTCCTAGCACAGACTCCAGTTTAGGTTGCTCAGATGACAGGAATGCTGGTGGAGCCTGCTGCGTTGGAAGGATGCTGAGTTCAGGTTTCCCTCTTCATGGTGGAAAGCTTGGCCTCATTTATTTTTAAATTACACTTTTTTTCCTATTGGGGCATGTTCTCAAGGTTTTATATCGTTCCTTTGAAAGAATTTGAGATAGAGTTGTATAAAGCTTTGCTAAGTAATGAACCTATGTACTCATAAGGGACTGGAAAGGATTTCGAATCCAGACCTCAGATTAAGGAATAGTGCATGACTCAGATCCTCTTCTTAGTTTGTGCCTCAGGTTTTAAGTTCCAAATTAAACTCACCAGATGCAAAATTACTTTCTTTATTCAAATATTGGTAATAGGAAATAGACTCTTTTGGCCATTTAGGCATTCAGTACAGCACTGGCAGGTTTTTCATGACAGTATGTCATGAGAGCCAGACACTTTCTATTGCCCCAAGCACAAACATTGTGGCTATTAAGCAGTTTCTCCCTGCTTAATATTTATTGTTTATTTTTAACTGCAAAAATATGTATTTGTTAGTTCAGCCCAAATGCACTATTTCCCTAATAATTTGCAAGAGACAACAGGCTTAGAGCTTTTTGCTTTGTTTTGTTTGAGACAGGATCTTACTATGTAGTGCTTGCTAGATTGCCTGGACCTCACTCTATGGAGCAGGCTGCCTCAAACTCAGAGATCTGCCTGGCTTTGCTGGGACTTAAAGATGTGAGCTATCATACCAGCATTAGAACTGTTTTAGAATTTATAGTGAGCTATGTTTTGTTCCCATTTCTGTTCAGTTTAATTTAGGGGTGTTTGTTGAGTACTTAGGCTTTGTCCTGGGAAACATCTTCTGCAGTTCAAGACTGTGAGAACACAGACCTCTCCATCTACTGGGCAAGAGGCATCAAGAGCTGCCCTGGTGACCATAATATGGAAGAAAAATGTTTCAAAAGTCCGTTCCCCTCTTTCTTGATTCTGCTGTTGCTTTGCTAGTTAAACATTCTGCCTTCTTTATTTCTGTAGCAGCTAGGCAGTTCCAGCTCAGGTAGCTGGGAGTCTGTTTGGATCTTTGCATATATGTTTTCCCATGCAAAATAGTTAACGCTTTCACTTTGCTCTAACCTGAGTAAGGATGTGTGCAGGTGTTCATTCATGCTGTGCATGCAGGCATGCGTGCGTGCTGTGCGTGCATGCTTCCATGAGTGTGTACATGTATGTGTGCATACCTGTATGCATGCGTGCATGCGTGTTTATAGAGAGAGGATGGGAGAGAGTGGGAAAGTCTTTTTCTGTTAACTGCATTCTCTATTTTCACTTATTTGCTTTCTCTCTTTTCCCCCACCCTTCCTGCTCCCACATTTTGTATCTCAGGGCTTAAGGGCTGGCCTTGAACTAAATCAGCTCCAGATTTAAGGAGGAAAAAAGGTCATTCCATGGGGAGAGTCTGACACAAGGTGGGTTGTGCTGACAGGGTTCTGGGTGGGAAGGGTGACAGAGAACAGGATGTCATTCTGTCCTTAGGAGAACGCCCCAGACTGGAATTTAGGTGGGATTCTTTGGGACAGTTTTCTCTCTGTACTGAGATGTTTATCTCCCACCCCCTCTGCCCCATCTCTCTGTTTTCCTGGTAGCATAGTGCAAACACTTTATTAATTTGCATAGCTCTGATTTGAAGGTTTTTTCTAGTTTATATTGCATGGACTAGTCTGAAATTAACCTTTCTATTATTTATGAATAAAGAAGCAATGGATAGTCCATCAGGGAATATTTAAATTGCTTAACGGAATAACTGTTGCATCCAGCTCTTGAAAATGTCATTTACATATAATTGACGTACTAATTATAAATTATTATAAATTGGATCCTTAAAGCTGGCCTCTCATGGATCTCAGATGCACTGCGCTGTGTTAGGCTTGCTTTCATTACTGTTTATATTAAATTAGTAAAACTATTTTCTTTGGACCTAACATCCAGTTCTGATTCTCTTCAACTAATTGGTACTAATTAGGGAGGCTCAACTGTAGCGTGGGCTATGTTCTAAGGCCCAGAAACTCCAGGAAAGGGATAGCCAAACAAGCTTGTCGGCCATGGTGAGTTACACCACGCTTGGAGAAAGGAAAGCTGGTTTGGGGTTATGAGTCAGAAGCTTGCTCTGGATGCTCTGGGCCATGATGGAATCTCAGATAAACTTCTGCAGAAAGCACTGTGCAGAACAGGGAATCCTGACTCTCCAAATAGGGTGATTCTGAGAACCAGTCATCTTGAAAAGGAGCTCTTAACCCTTTAGGATGTGAAATCAGTTCTGGTCTTCAGATTCAGTTCTGCCTACACTGGAATGATCTGTACATTGAATGAATGTCTCCCGTCTCAGTCTCCTTTGCAACCGCACTAGCAGAGGCCATTACAATAAAAATGGCCACCACCATCTGTTGTGTGCTTCCTCGGGTGGGCCCTGTACCGTGTACTTTACACACACTTCAACAGCTCAGGTGCCATTGTTACAACCATTTTACTCTTAGAGGACAGGTTTCTGGAAGTTAGTCTCCTCCTCTAGGTTTTGTATTCCTATGCTGCTGAGCCTACCCTTACACAGTCCTAACGCAGCTGCGAGAGTACATAATACCCATAAAGTGTTGGGTACTGAGACCCAGAAGGGTATGCAGTGTCTCATCTTGATGGCTAGCTTGCTGGTATTGAGAAGCACGTAGGCTATTGGTAAAGCACACGTTGTAGATGTGAATGTAAGGGAATTTCCAGAGACAGCCTAGAGGAAATTCCAGTCCTGTGTGCCAGCAGTACCACACATTGGCTGAGGGCTCCAGGGTGGGATTGAATGGGGGAGAAGGAGAAAGATGGGCACACAGGCATTTTTGCTCTTTCTGCTTCCTAAGTGCCGTGATATGGCATGCTCTGACACACATACACACACACACACACACACACACACACACACACACACACACAGTCCTTCCCTATAGCGATGGATTGCAACATCTGCGGCTGAGCTGAAAAGTAAACCGGTCCCTGCCTTAGGTGGCTTTCTTCTGGTGTCTTGTGAAAATCTGACTGTTACAGATGATGACCACGGGACACATGCATTCTGTGCACGATCGTTGCTCGGTTCTTTCAGCACTGTGTGGTGAGCATCAAGTTGAAGGACATGGGCTGTCTCCTAGTTGACATTGGTCAGTTCTCGATTTGGTCTCACATATGAACTAAGAGGCTGCGTTTTGGTCATCTGTTTTCTTTTTTTTTTCTCTACTGAGTTTCCCTCTAGAGGGGAGAGGATGCCATGGGGCTCTGTCCTTTTAAATCCTTCCACAAGAAACCAGATAGTTTTCAACTGAAGCCAAGCCTAAGATAAGCATCATTAAATCATCAACTATGCTAAAAATAGAGGAGATAATCATAGAACTGTGTTCTCTCTCTTTCCCTCTCTCGCTTTTTCTCTCTTTTCCTCTCTCCCTTCCTCTTCCTTTCCCCTCTCTCACTCTCTCCCCCTTTCTCTTTCTTCCTCTCTCCAGTTTTGCTGGCATCCATGGTAAGTGCTATACGAGTGCCAGACCACTAAAGCTCAGAGCCACCCTGGAGAAGGCCGCCTCCTGTTGAGTGGCTGTTCTGAAGATGGGCTCCTTTCCAGTAGGTTTGGAAGGCAGTCTGCATTTGGACTTGAACTTTTATGGGATGATCCTCTAAGATCTCCTTCAGATGTAGAACTCTGAAGCACTGTGCCTTAATTACTGTGAGTCACTAATGAGCACTTTCTTGAAGAGCATAATCTAACAGAATTTGGACGACGATGAAGGAGGAAATTAGTCTGTTGGTCTTCATCATAACCGTAGGAGCTTGTCAGGACTCTAGTTGGTTACAAAACACCTCATTAAGGCATTTTGAGGCAAATTGTTCCTCTGGGGACCATTTTCTTGTAGTTTAGTTAAATAAATAAAGATGGAAAAGCGGGGGCTTTCAGAATGATTCTGTGGACAAGATAGCTTGCTATTTTCTTTTCTTTCTTTCTGAGGTAAAATTTTCCTGTGTACTTCAAGCCTTATACTAGCCCAGAATAATCCTCTTGATTCTTCTGACTCTGCCTCCTAAGCTCTGCTACAACACAGCGTGGAGAGTGTTGATCCCTGTGTACTGGTGTGGCGTCCATTGCAGCTGGTTCCCAGTTCCCAACTTGGCTTCTCTACCTTGTTGTGGGTTTAAAAGTTTCCTTAATTGTGTCTTGTGTTAGCCTATCAGCCCCTTCTATGTAACATGTCCAGGATAGGATCCTGTTTTTTTTCCCCTAGTACTGGGTCTCTCCTGCATAGCACAACTACCCTACAACAGCTGAGAGAGTTAATATTGACAAACAACTTGGTGGGGTTTCAAATAACCTTGGGCACACACCTCTGAGCATGCCTGAACTTATTTCCAGGGAGGTTTCACTGAGGTGGGAAGACCCACCCTGAGTGTGAGTGGTACCCCGGTCTGTGGTCCTGGATTGGATAAAGCAGAGAACACGAGCTGAGAGCAGTTATTCCTCTCTCTACCTCCTCACTGAGGATGCTGTGTGACCAGAGGCCTTATACCCCTTCCACTATGCCTTCCCCACTGTGAGCAAAAATTAACTCCTTCTTCCTTAAATTGCCTGGGTCACAACTGTCTTCCATCTTTAGTGATAACTCTTAGCCCTCTGCCACATCTTCTGTTGACTTCTGCATCTAAACAGTTGAGTGTTGTGCCCTCTACTCTTCTTCTAGCATCCTCCCAGTCCTGAATCCTGCTGTCAACATCTTCATCTCATTTCTTCACTCCCCCTGGACGCTCCCCTGTCCATTCGATGCTCCTCCAGTGTTTGTGCCATATAGCAAGCACTCACTTAAAGGCTGTAGAACAAATGAATGAAAACCAAGGTCACAAAACAGCCCACTTCACAATGAGGCCAGATTTTTTTGCATGTTTTCAGGCTCATTTTCCAAGAAACTACAGAATAGGCTTCCAGTGTTGGAACTAGACAAATGTTTGCACTCCTTTAAAGGCCTCTGCCTGGATCCTGATGTTTTGTCTTAAAAACCACAGCGGATGCGGTACACAATGCAGCTGGCTTCGGGTTCAGTGGCATGGATGAGGATGGGAATTCTTGCTGGGATCTACTGTCTAACCTGAACATCTGGAAAATTGAGGTGAGAACATTGTGTGTATAGAACAAACAGCCATAGAGAATAAAGTTGCAGTGAGTGTGGGATCCCCAAAGTCCTTCTTCAGGGTGTCTGGGGAAAACTGTTTCAGGGATGCCAGGCCCCATATTGTCCACTCCATTTGTATTGATCTCTTCCTTCTCTGGAGTATCATCATCTTGTTTTCAGGATACCCACTTCCTTGACGCCACTTGCCATGATTCAAGGAAAAATGACATCACAAATTTGAAAAAGAGCAAGGACAAACCTTTCTCTTGTTTAATTCTTGTTCTACCAACTAGAAAGTGAAAATGTCATTTTCTCTTGTTTGCGTTTGGCTTGGGTTCCAGTTCAGAGTGTAGACCAGAGGATCATGCCTTTAGAATGGAGCATGCCTGGCTATCTGTCTTGTTGTTGTTGTTGTTGTTTTGTTTTTATTGTTTTGGTTTTTGGAAGAAATTTCAAATCATTTGATTTTTGGAGAACTGTCTTAACATGCACCTTTTAGGCCACTAGGGTAGTGGTCTCTTCTCCAGTCTTCTTGGATGACAGTTCTCTTTGTGTCTTTGGAGATAGACATGGCCCCCTCTGGATCCACATCATCTCAGTTTGCTTTGCCTTATTTACACTTGCGTGGACAGGACGACCAGGTCGCAGAGCCTTTCCTCCTGCAGCAGCGGAGGAAGGCTATGATGCTCACCGTGCAGCCACACCCAGGCAGCTGCTCAGGGTGGCTATTAGTTTTTGATTTCCATCTCCACCGAGGCAGACTTGAGAGCAGGAAGCCTGGGGGACTGACCATCCTCCACCCACATTTAGTGGAAAGCTGACCAAAATGAGTCTGAGAAAAAGCTCTGCCTTCCTCTGCCTGAGGCCTTTCGAATTTGGAAGGCCTCCAGAGGGAAGGTGGCCTGCCTTTCAACTATCAAAAAGTTGTAAGGAGTGTGTTAGATTCTCCTCCTCCTCCTCCTTTTCTTCCTCCTCCTCTTCTTCCTCTCCCTTTTCCTCTTCCCCCTCTCTTCCTCTCCTCCTCTTTCTTTTCTTCTCTATCTTGCCCCTTCTCTTTCCTTCTCTCCCTCTTGCTTTTTGCCTCCTTTTCTTCCTCCTTCTTCTCTGTCCCCCATCTCCCCTTCTCCCCCTCCTTCCCCTCTCTGTCACCCCCTTTCTCTCTCCCTCTTCTCCCCCTTTCCCCATCCTTTCTTCTCCTCCCTCTCCTCCTTCACCTCTTCTTCCTGTCCTGTTCTTCCACTGTTACTTCCGAAGGTGACTCTGAAGAGTGAAACAGAAGCACTTTGTACCTGTTGTTCCCTAACCAAATTGCATCATATATTCATTCGATTTAAATTCAAGGTGCTGTTTGATGTCTCAGACTGACCAGATTGCATCAACAGCGCCCCCCCCCCCAGTATGGGGGAAATGCTAATATTTGGATTCTAGTGAATCTGAAGGCTCCTTGTGTCAGAAAACCCTAGCAAGTATGGTTTAAAAGAAATGGCTCAAATTTAGAACTGGTTCTGAGTGAGCAATGACACTTTGCCCCATTACAGCAAACCACTCCTCCACCAGACCATTTCCAGACTGCATAACCACCTGCCCCATTGGAGAAGACTGCATACCTCCCTTTACTATGCAGATGTCAGGCAAGGCCCTGGTATTTAGGAACTTCATTCCCTTGGAAAACTGTCCTTCAGAGCTGACCTGTTGGCTTTTGGCTGCCCATGAAAAAAAATATATATCCTCCACTGTGCATCAAAAATCAGAACTTGCCGGGCGGTGGTGGTGCACACCTGTAATCCCAGCACTCTGGGAGGCAGAGGCAGGCAGATCTCTGAGTTCGAGGCCAGCCTGGTCTACAGAGTGACAGGACAGCCAGGGCTACACAGAGAAACCCTGTCTCGAAAAAACCAAAAATCCAAAAATCAGAACTCTTTCATTATGAGTATGTGCTTGGGGGTCAAAGTTATTCTAAGAGAAGATGAAGATATTAATTTCCACTGTATTTGGTATGGGGCAGGAACAAAGGAGCAACAAGGAAGTCTGATTTTGTTACAGTGCTTCAAGGCCATGTTTAAAGCATCTATTAGTTGTGTAAATAGAAGCAAAACAGATCTAGAAATACCCAATAAATAATAGATTGCCTCACAATCATACATCATCCATTACCTCTTTCCCATTTACCTTCCATCTGTCATGTGTGTATCTGTTTTCCTCTTGTATTTTAGTCTATTATCTATCATTTCTCTAATTATCATCTGTCCAGATCTATTTGCCTGTCTTAGAGTTTCTATTTCTGTGATAAAACTTTATGACCAAAGGAAGCCTGGGGCGGAAATGGTGGATTCCAGCCTACACTTCCCCATCACAGCCCATCACCGAGGGAAGTGGAGGCAGGAACTCAAACAGGGCAGGAACCTGGAGGCAGAAGATGAGGCTGAGGGGGAGCTGCTTCCTGGCTTGGCCACTGGTGACTTTTTCATCCCACTCTCTTATTTATCTCAGGGCCACTTGCCCAGGGGTGGCACTGCTCACAGTGGGCTGGGCCTTCTGACACCAATCATTAATGAAGAAAGTAACTTAAAGACTTACCTACAGATAATCTGTTGGGCATTTTCTCAGTTGAAGACCCTCTTCCCAACTGTCTTAGTCAGGGTTTCTATTCCTGCACAAACATCATGACCAAGAAGCAAGTTGGAGAGGAAAGGGTTTATTGAGCTTACACTTCCATGCTGCTGTTCATCACTAAAGGAAGTCAGGACTGGAACTCAAGCAGGTCGGGAAGCAGGAGCGGACTCAGAGGCCATGGAGGGATGTTTCTTACTGGCTTGCTTCCCCTGGCTTGCTCAGCCTGATCTCTTATAGAACCCAAGACCACCAGCCCAGGGATGGCACCACCCACAAGGGGCCCTCCCCCCTTGATCACAAATTGAGAAAATGCCCCACAGCTGGATCTCATGGAGGCACTTCCCCAACTGAAGCTCCTTCCTCTGTGATAACTCCAGCCTGTGTCACGTTGACACACAAAACCAGCCAGTATACCAAATAACACACACTGCCTATGTACATCATCCACTGTAAGCTATTGTCCATCATCTCTCTTGTCATTTGTTGTCTAACCAGTCTGTGTCCTCTATCATCTGTCTGTCATCTGTATTACGTATCTAACATCTGTCAGACCATCTTCCGTCTCTTCTCATTCTATTGCTCTACATTCTCCTTCCTTCCTTCCTTCCTTCCTCCTTCCTTCCTTCCTTCCTTCCTTCCTTCCTTCCTTCCTTCCTTCCTCCTTCCTTTCTTCCTTCCTCTTTCCTTCCTTCCTTCCTTCCTTCCTTCCTTCCTTCCTTCCTCCTTCCTTCCTTCCTTCCTTTCTCCTTCCTTCCTCCTTCCTTCCTTCCTTCCTTCCTTCCTTTCTCCTTCCTTCCTCCTTCCTTCCTTCCTTCCTCCTTCCTTCCCCCTTCCTTCCTTCCTTCCTTCCCCCTTCCTTCCTCCTTCCTTCCTTCCTTCCTTCCTCCTTCCTTCCTTCCTCCTTCCTTCCTTCCTTCCTTCCTTCCTTCCTTCCTTCCTTCCTCCTTCCTTCCTTCCTTCCTTCTTCTCTCACATGTTAATCTCTCCCCTCCCTTCCCTCCCTTCCCTCCCCTCCCTTCCCTCCTGCCTCTTCCTCCCCTCCCTCGCCTGCTTCCCCTCCCTCCCCTCCCACTGTAAACAGGGTTTCTTATGGCTGAAAGGTTTTCCAGGGGAAAAGCTACCCTTCTTGTTACCCTTTGAACGAGAAAGCACAGTTCATGGCTTATTTGGAGCTGCCTTCTTTTGGCAGTTGACTGACTTACCCTGTTTCCCAATGGGTGATACTTCTTTATTTTCTTTTCTGTATTGTGATCCCTTCATGCATGAAGGCTCTTACTATTCCAGGCAAAATTGGATGCAGTTGGGACTGTGCCGCTATTTATAGAAATGACTGTAAAAGGCTGACCTAGTTTGCACATGGTTACATAGTACAAAGATAACAGTTTCGTGTAACTCGGCCCGAAAGCCCTACAATCAGATAATTGAACTTTCCGTATGGTAAATCCCATTTTAGAGTAGTTTTAAGTCGTTTGACTTCATTTTTTAGGAAATGAGAGTGGGAGGGGATGGACAGAACTCCTCTTCAGTTTCACTCTAAAGTAAAAATAAGTTCTAAGCAGACTCAAGTTTCCAAGTCAAAGTTTAACTGCTAAGCACATCTTATAAATGCCAGAAAATGTTACTGTCTGTGGTGGAACAGCTGATTGACAGAACTCTGAGTAATCACACTTGGAATCCACATCAGCTCCAAGCAAGGGAGGTCTGGGCAGGACTTTCCGGTTGCTTGGGTATTTTTAAAGCTAATGATAGGTGTTATTTTCTTGTTTATAGACTGCCACGAGTTTCAAAATGTACTTGGAAAACTGGAATATTCAGACATCTACATGGCTGAAATGGTAAGGGACACAAGAAGTTCGTGAGTGCTCTTGGCAGGGGTGTGCTTAGAGGCTTCTGAGGTGGGCAGCAGCTGCCGGCCAGTCATGCAGCGGCTGACCAGATTGCTGTATAATGCTTTGACATTAATGCGCATATCTTATAAATAAAAGAAGTAGGCACAGTGGCTTGAGAAGATCCCTGTCTGAACCCCTGTGCCCCATCACTCCACTCCACACACTTGTTTACTTCTGGTGACAACCCTGTGAGACGCCATTAGTTTTATTACCCCATTTAGTAGCTGTGGCAAGTGAAAGAGATGGTTTACATGGCGGGCCAAAGCCACAGATCTTTGAGTGACAGACACAGAGTCAATAGTCTGTTCTAAGAACCAGGCCTTTGGCCTCTCTGCTGTATGGCCTGATACCCAGCAGAGCATAGTTTTTAAATATTAGGAAGTCAGGGTGATGTCAAATCCCCAATGAGGGTTGGTACTGTTCCCAGGACTGAGAGCCTTGCGGTACCCCACAACCTGCATTTGTATTAACGTCTTTCTGACCTGTTTCTATATGTTACAAATTTAGAAGCATTACTTGTTGGGGGAACTCTGAATATACTATCTTTGGAACACCAAATCCCAACTAGTGAATATCCCAGAAGTCAGTACAGACAGAGGATGAAAATATTGAGTTTTGGCTTTGATGAGCAGTTCTTCCACAGATCAAAACACTGAAGCAGAGCTGAGGAGATGGTTTGGGATTAAGTGTGTTCTGTTCTCACAGAGAACCCAAGTTCAGTTCCTATTACCTCCGTCGGGTGTCTCACAACCACCTGTAACTCCAGGGGTCCACTGTTTTCTTCTGGTCTCCAAGACATGTTCACTCATGTATACAAACCCCACACAAACACAAAATAATCTTTCAAACTATCTTAAAACAATTTTTTATTTAAAACTTTATTTTAAAAATAAGAAAAAAATATTTAAAACAAATACATCTTTTAAACTATTGAAGCAAAGGAGGTACAATATAGCAATTCTTCAAATAAAGCTCGTGTGATGCTGTCTGAAGACTGCCTGTTTCTGCAGTTTATAAATTCTGATATGAACATGATTGTTTTTAATTAAAATTGCAAGCAATTTTAACACCAGCATTTATTTCTTTATGCTGAGTAGTTCCAACATGCCTGAGTCATACAGTCTCCATTAGGAGTATACAGCCCAAGATGATTAAGAATGAAAAATATTATAGATAAAAGTTGTCACTCATGCAAAATGATGCAAAGAAATTTTTAAAATTCATGTGCCTAGTCATGTTAAAAAAATCTTACTGAGAATAGTATTCTAATCCTGTATTTTAAATGTCAGCTATATTTCTTTTTCTTTAATGAATAGGGAGATAGACCCCAGAATCTGAATATATATCGGTTGTGGTAGCACATGCCTTTGATCCCAGACTCAGAAGGCAGAGTCAGGCAGATCTTTGATTTTTGAGGCTAGCCTAGTCTACAGGACTAGCTCCAGGATAGCCAGGGCTACACAGAGAAACCCTGTCTTAAAATGACAACATTAACAACAATAATAGCAGTAATAATTATTATTATTATAATTTTAAAAATCAGTTACTTTTGAACCATCGGTGATGAACCCATGGTAATTGCTTGACTTTTCTGTTTCACTTTCTATTAGATCCCTGTTACTTTTTGCAGTGTATAGTGGCCACCTTTGACTGCAACTGGCAATGCATAGACTTGAGTTTTAGAGAGAAAGCCCCTGTCACTTCCTGTCGGTTATTTCAATCAATAAGAGCCAATGATCAGCTAACTTTTCTGGCTTCTCGAAATGTAGTTCCCATGTTGTGCATCTTATCTTTGAAACATGAAGAGGCAAATGTCCCCATATCTGAAGCCTTTGAACACCAACATGATGTCCTCCATGGAAAACTCCACCTCTGACCTCCCATGACAGATGGCAGTCAGAACATCCATGCGACAGCATTGGATGAAGCTGCATTCCAGCTGTGTATGGAAGGTGTTCACGAAATACAAATGAGCTCTGTGCTCTAGACTTGGGTCTCATCCCCAAGATAACTCATGCATATACAAACACTATTTGAAAAGAAAGTCTGAAATTGAGAAGGCTTATCTCAGGCACTTGGGGTAAAGGCTGCTCAGTGTCTGTCTTGGTCATTTAAAACTGATGGGCTTTGAGCAGGACCTCTAATGGGCACACTCATTTCTCCCTGGAGTTCCAAGATGAAAATGTTGATTTATCCGATGGCATAAGGACCTGTTGGAAAGATGAATTGATGTTGGCTAAATGAATATAATTTCCAAAGATCCTTATCTGGAGTCCAGGTGTTTTAATGACATTGACACTCATATCAGTACCCTTAGTGGATGTGCCCTTTGGTAGACCCTGCTTCTGTAATGCCGGAATTTGTGTTGAGTTGAAAGAGACCACCCGGACCTTTGTGATAATAGCACACTAGATAAGGTCCAGACCGTTCAGTCTGATAAGGTTATGATTTATAGTGGAGCCAGGAAGTGCGTGTTGGATAGCACTCAAAGATGCCAAAAAAGCACAGGTTGCCTGACTGTCATTGCAAGCTCCTGCTAAGAGTCAGGCATGCATCTTTCAGAATGCATCTAAGGTCTTCCACGTGGTCTGCCCCGAAGGGATACAGGTGACCCTGGATTGTGCAGTATTTTCACCAGGGGTTTGCTGGCCCTTCCTCTCTTCACAGTGTGTGCTATGAGCGGGTTCCCTGGTACCCGACTGTGGTCACCTTCTTCCTGTCTGCTCTCTGGCACGGTGTCTACCCTGGATACTACTTTACATTCTTAACTGGAGTCCCCGTCACATTGGCAGCTAGAGCGGTAAGCTTCCTTCAGGTGTTGGTTCTCTCTAGCAACTTGTGATGTGTGTGTGTGTGTGTGTGTGTGTGATGGTTGTTGTTGCTCTGGTAAGTGGGAGCTGTGGGGGTGTTGGAATGACTTTTTGATGCTGAGTGAAAACTTCTTCCCTGAATACTACTTTTGTTTTCTTGGAATAGTGTTTGGGAAAAAAAATCAAATAATATGTAAAAAGTTGTCTTATTTGCAAAAGTACTTCTACGTATAGGGACTTGTCTTTGTAAAAGGGGTTAACTGATTCACTTGCAGAGAGTAAAGCAGTAAGAATTTTATGAGCAACAAATTACTCCCTTGAGAAATGGAGACACTTGTAATCATTACAGACAGAATGTGCATGTAAAGATGATCATGTTTATTAATTAGTGCAGGCTCTATCAAACTTCAGTTCACTTATACCCTGCTTAATACCTCACATCATGATGCTAAATCGAGGAGTAATTCACCATAGCTCTGGCAGTTGGTAAGGTAGCAGCCCCAGGAACTGAGTCTGCTGGCGACGGATCCACCATCATCTGTCTGATCCAATCAAAGCATAAAACTATTTTGTGCTAAGTACAGACTTCTGTACTTGATTTAATTTTGTTCTTTGATCACGATGATGGTCTTTCTTATTTCAGATCCCAAAAGGTTTCAATGACATTAGTTGTGTTATATACAAATCTTGCTATTTATTCCTTTTGTGTGAGGTATGTGTATGGTGTGGTGCGGGTTGGTGAGTGTGTAGATGTACTTGTGTGTGTGTGTGCGTGTGCGTGCATGCGTGTGTGTGTGTGTGTGTGTGTGTGTGTGTGTGTGTGTGTGTGGTGTGTGTGTGTAAGTGTAAGAGAAGACAGCCTTGGATACCATTTCTCAGGCAACACCCACTATTTTTTCCTTTTGAGGCTAATCTCTCATTGGCCTGGAACTCAAAAGCAGGCTAGGGCCGGCTGCTAACAAGCTTTAAAGAGCTGCCTGTTTCCACTTTCCTGGTGCCAGCACAAAAGTGGATGTCACTATGCCTGGCTTTTTTTGCTGACTTTTTTTTCAAAGTGGGTTCTGGGTATTCAGTTCACAGATGGATTATCTTCCAAACTCTTGCTATTTACCAATCCTTCAGTGCACTTCTCTATGAATATTCCAGCAGGCCTGCCACATGCCAGTCAGTGTAGGCATCCAGACATCACAGTGGATAAGTCAAGAGCTCTCCCCTGAAGGGTCTTCTTCTGCTTAGATGAAGTAGATCAGATTCTACCTATGAACGAGGTAGAAAGTTGCTATTCAGGCTAATTTAAAAAATTCAAAAAAAAATTAAATAAATATTTGAACATGAGAAGAAGGAAAGAGCTTTTATTTGTTCTTCTTATATGTACCAACTTGGATTCTGAAACAAAACTAAAGAACAGATTGTCAGAACAAACTAAGAAATAAAGGTCAGCGCTTTGCTCTGTTGATGTATTCAGTGTATCATTCCTTAAAATATCTATACCCCAGTGGCCTCTACTGGCACAGGCTTTGATTTATGTAGATCTGTCTATTGCAGCCTTGGAAACAGTTTCTCAGAAGGAAGTTAGCAAAAGAGTGGAAAGAGAGGGATTGATGGAGCAGAATTTCCGTTTTTTCCTAGCAAGAGAATAAACTTAGCAGTCATGAAAGTCTTGGCTTCTGGAGGTCAGCTCCTTAGCTATTAAAGTTTTATAGCTGTTGCCCAGCATTTCTGAATGGATGGAACCCAGTCTATTCTTGAGGAGCTGAGAACAGATAAAAAGGATCATTGTTGTTGTTGGCGAGGGGGCAAGGGGCTGTTTTGGTTTATTGTTATCATGAGTCAGAATCTCATGTAGCTCAGGATATCCCAGATCCAAAAATGTATTCAAAACATATATTCAAAAAGGTGTGTATCCAAATCATGTATGTATCAAAAATATGTATCTAAAATGGCTCTGAGCTTCTGATCCTCACGCCTCCACTGCTGGACCACTGGAACGCTGGAATCAGAGGCCTATGCCTTGTGCCTGGTTTTAAGAGGTACTGGGGACTGATCCCAGAGTTTTGTGTGCCATGGACAAGTACCTACCAACTAGACACATCCTGTCTTAGAGTTTCATTGGTGTGAAAAGACACCTTGACTAAGACAACTCTTATAAAGAACAACATTTAATTGGGGCTATCATACAGTTTCAGAGGTTCAATCCATTATAATCATAGCAGGAAGGCTGGCAGCATCCAGGTAGGCAGACATGGCTCTGGAGGAGCTGAGACGTCTACATCTTGTTCTGAAGGCAAGCAAGAGACTGGCAAAGCCTACTCTCACAGTGACAGACTTCTTCCAACAAGGCCACATCTACTTCAACAAGGCCACACCCACTTCAACAAGGCCACACCTACTTCAACAAGGCCACACCTCTTAATCATAACACTCCCTGGGCCAAGCATATTCTAACTACTACACATCCCTAGCCTGAGAAAGGTTTTTGCTTTGCTAGGCAGAGCTGGTGGTTTGCTAGAAGACTCAACACACATGATCTGTGTAAAGCATTAGCATGGATATGGTGCATAGCAAGCACCCAGTAAATAGCAGTTGCTTTTAGTTGTGGTGACAACTGTTAGTGTCAACTGTCACTTGTGCTACTATCTCCATTGAAATGGGGCAGAGTACAGAGACTTACCAGTAAGAGTATGCACCACAAAACTGTAGCAGCATAACAAGGGCCTGGCAGACAAGCTAAGTCTCCCACAATTAACATAAATTACATTGAAGATTAATATTCATGAGCATGGCAAATTGTCTATAACAGATTACACCAAAAAAATCTCAAATAGGCTAAAGAAATACTCTAGTGCCATTAAGAATATAAATGTAGATATATGTAAATTGAAAAGGTTTTGGAAGGCTCTCTGGCATGTTCTTAAACTTTTTTGCAGGGGGAGAGAAATGGTTAAAAAGGATATCATATAGTACTTATGGGTACATATATGTATATTACATATATATGTAATAAGAAAAGGTTTAGAGGGGTTTTTTGGTTGAAAATAGAACTCAAAGTGTTGGCCATGCTGTTCAGCCTGCATTCTTCCCTTTGGTTTTATGTCTTGTGACTGAATGGAAGTTATTTCAGTTCTTACTCCAGCCTCCTGCTTCTGCCTTCCTGCTTTGCAGGTGAGGAACAACTACAGACACCACTTCCTTTCCTCCAAAGCTCGAAAGATGGCCTATGACATGGTGACCTGGGCTGTCACTCAGCTGGCTGTCTCGTACACGGCAGCGCCCTTTGTCCTGTTGGCAGTCGAGCCAACCATCAGTTTATACAAGTAAGTCTCCTTTGTCCTCAGCTGTTGCCTCACTCAGCTTTCTTTGACTTGTGAATTGGTCAACGGAACCAGCATACTAAGGGCTGTTATGCTAAGGACTGTTAAATGCCGCTTGACTCTGGAAGTGCCCATTGAAGCTTTAAGAGGAAATGACTGTCCCAAAGACGCCAACACGTGAGTGCCAGTATCTGTGATGATGCTTTGCAAACAATGTTTCCAGCATGTGATGGGCTCTGGTAGTGCATTTGGAAGGGATAGATACAGAACGCAAACACGGAGGACTCTCTGGACAAGGTAATGAACATACACCTATTATCCCAGCACTGGGGAAGTAGAGGCAGGAGGAGCTTGAGCTTGAGACCATCTATTCTTCCAGCCATATTTTGGCTAGGCGTGGTGGCCAGAAAGCCCGAGTGATCATTCTGATTCTGCCCCTGCGTCCTTCCCCTGGCCCCAAACCCTCAGCACTCAGAATACAGGCACATATGGCCACGCCCACATGCCCAGATTTTTTTTTTATTATGTTTGCTGGGGAATCTAAGCTCACATCCTCATTCTTATACACCCAACCTTCTCTCCAGCTCTGACTCACTCTTAAGAGAGCCATTCAATCTAACAAAAGGAAATTCAAATGCCACAGCCATTTACAGAAGGTGACTGTGGCTGTCTTGTAGATCTGTAGCTTATTTGGGGATAAGTTTAGTGGCCAGCAGTGAAGCGGCGAAGGTCGGCTATATTCAAGTGTCTCTATCTTTCACATTTACATTTCTGATATGGTCTGTGTGAGAAAACCAAACGTTATAAAAGGGGAAGAAAAAGAAATCTATGAAATCATTTGTAAAGAAAAACCCAATACCCATCCACTCACTTATTTTTAAGCATTGTTCTTTTAAATTCAATATGTGAAGATGTCCCAGGTTAGCTCAGTCAATAAAGCACTTGGCTTGCAAGCTCAGGACCTGAGTTTGACCCAAGTTTTGACCCGAGGACTCACCTAAGAAGCCAGATGTGGCAGTACTGTAATCCCAGTGCTGGAGAGGCAGAGACAGCAGGACCCCTGGTGCTTGCTGCCTAGCCAGCCCAGCCTGGTTGGAGAGGGCCAGGCCAACCAATGAAAGACTCTGTCTCGGAGAAAACAGTGTTTTTGAACAACAGCTGAGCTCTGTCTTCCACACACAGATGCACACATACACATCAAACAAAGCAAGCACATGCACACATTTTTAAAAGAAGATGGTTAGAATTTGTAGCTTTTGTAGATAACCAGCTCTTTGAGAACAGATACTGTTTATATCTAGAGTCCCGAAGTCAGTATTGAGTATGCTCCATGGATGGTAGCCAACTTGAGACTTTCTATAATAGAAAGATGGAACATTCCATAAGGTTTTAGAGGGGATATGGACTGTCAGGAAAGGTCACTATACCTTAGTAGGACACTGCAGTTTGCTTTTCTTGATTGTGTACTGGGATTTAATTTAACATAATGGCCACATGTCCCATGGGAAATGAGCCAAAGTAAAAGAACAAAGAATCTCAGGTGTGTTCACCTAAGAGTGGGAATTTACTGTAGCTTGACTCTAACCTCTGAGAATCCAGTCAATGCCCAGGATTTTCCTTAAGAGGCCTCCTCTCACCACAGTGTTCTTTATTCACTTAAGTTAGACAGTCGGTCACTACTTCTTTGCTATTCAAATAGCAGTTCATCATACACGGTTGACCCTCTGATACATGAGCTGAGAATATTTTTAAGACCCCGTGGTATCTGCATTGATGTCTCTCATGACTTTCCTTGAACGACATAAACATCTGCTCCCCAGATAGAAAAGAAGTTGACAGATCAAAGAAAGACCCTCAAGTCCAGATGGGGAGAAAATGAATTTATCGGGGTTATTTACCAAACCATCAATGATGTGCATGCTGGCTTTACCACTGAAAAGCAAAACCCCCTTCAGTTTTGTGCAGCTTATATAATCCATGCATGGAGGGTTGATTGGAATCTCAGGGAAGCATCATGTGACACCCACTTCCTCTGCAGGAAGGATAGAAACAGCCCCGTTATCCTTCCCATAGTTTTGTTTTCTCTTATATAATTCAGTTTATTCGTCACTATGGTCCAGGGTCTTCTGTGGGTTATTTCAGTCATACTGCTTGAAGATGGAGCTGCTCCTGTCAAGTCCAGAGGAAACTGGTTCTATGGTGGAACATGTATGGAGCTTCCGTTTTGCTATTTTTTTTTCTGGAGCCATGTACAGTATATTTGGTTTTCTAAGTATACCACAAGATGGTTAAAAGCATAGGAAAGGCTTCTGTAGACTATATGCAAGCATTGCACCATTTTATAAGGACATGGAGTGTCTAGAGATTCGGCATGAGCAGAGGTCCTGGGACTGGTTCCCTTGTGGGTACCAAAGGACCACCGTGCCTTTCCTGTTGCTGCTCTCCCAGGGGGCTGCCTAACTAAGTGAGTAAAGAACACTGTGACAAAAGGAGGCCCCTTAAAAAGGAGGCTTGTTCTCCCAGGGTGCGGACTCAGGCTCTTTTGGAAATGCCAGTTTAGTACTTATTTTTTTCAGTGCTAAGAATTAAAGACAGGCTCCACGCCTGATAGCATCCACTCTGCCCCTCAGCTGTTTCCTGTGCTTCCGCCATCATAAGCAGTTGGGACTAGAAAGAGAAAGTGAAGAGCCGGTGGTACTTTTGATTGCTCCATAAGTGTTTTTAGGGAGCCATTCCTCTTGCTAAAGGTAGAGGAGCTTAGGCTAGCTCTGACCTTGCCATCGCTGAGGAATGGGTCCTTTGTCTTTGACCTGCTTTTCTTTAGATTTTAGAGAACATTGCAGTGATTGGGGACACGGGGAAACAGCTCAGTGATGGGATGCTTGCCTAGCACACAAAATCCTAGTTTCATCAAGAGAAAGTAAGGAGTGGGAGACAGACAGACAGACAGACAGACAGACACACACACACACACACAGAGAGACAGAGACAGAGACAGTGTGCAGGTGAACAGGTGAGCAGGTGAGCAGGTGGGCAGGGTTGGGAGAGTTGGATTAAGGTATTAATTTAACCTTCCCAGTAGATATGGAACAATTATGCTAACAAACACTTTTTTTTTTAACATGTAACACTTTTTTTTAACACTTTTAACAAACATGTAAAAAATTTCTATTTATATGTATTTATTGGCAGGTTGTGCCCAGTGTTTATCTAGCATTTATATTGTGACAGTGGCACTCAACATATCTTAAGAGTAAAATTTGGTTCTTGTTTGGTTTAGATGAAAGTTATTTTCAAGGCTCTAAGTGGAGTTTTCAAAATCTAGATCCTGGACCAGTGAAATGGTTCAGCCACTAAAAGCACTTGGTGTACAAGCTGGACAGCCTGAGCCCAGTCTCTGGAACTCGTGCTAGAAGGAGCAACCTGACTCCTAAATGTCATCTGCTGGCCACACATGTGCTATGGCACTGCTTCGCAAGCCTCTCCAGTGAATCACAAAATAAGAGCTTTCAGTAAATCAGGATCCTTCCCATGCCTGAGGTCGATGAGAACTCAACTTAGAGAAACATGTGGGAGATCGGGCGTGCTTGTACTCAGAGAACAGAGTAAACTCCGCTGTGCTCTCTGCATCCCTGGCTTTTGATCAGCCATTTGTCTGGTTTCACAGTTAATTCTCTTGGTCTGATCATGCCAGTGGGACAGTCTGTGTCTGTCTGTCTGTCTCTGCCACACCCAGCTTTGTTGTTTATCCATCCCTGGCCTGCTTGCCCACCAGAGCAAGGAGTGTGTAGCAAGCAAGTCGTTGGGACCTGTTGCTTCTGCTGCTGGTAAGCACAGGGAGCCCTCTCTTAACCCGCTGAAGATGATGTCATCATAGATGTTTTCTGTTCATGTTGTTCTTTGAAAGGCAACTCTTGTGTTTTTACTTCTAGGTCCATGTTCTTCTTCTTACACATCATATGTCTGCTGATAATCCTTTTCCTGCCAATCAAACCACGCCAGTCTCAAAGGCAGTGTCAGAGTTCAAATTCGGTAACGAAGAAGGCAGACTGATATCCACAGAGAAAAGATGAGCAAGGGAATTGTGGGACATTGGGAAAACATAACGGACAGGCTCAAGGGTTCTCCAGTGACGCGGAGGAGATGTTTACATGCATTCTTTTTCACTGCAGGGAATATTTTTATAAGTCTTTTTTTTTTTTGTACCGTTAAATCACCACGTCTAGCTTTGTGTGCATACTTTACAGGGCCTTTCAGCAACGCAGCGTAGAGAAGAGTCCACCGGGTAGGTGCTTCTGAAATCATTTGCACCTACTGAAATCTGGAAGCATGAATCCAGCCATTGCCTCCAGCACTTAGGAGGTGTCTGCTGAGATGACTTGTCTAGATTTTTGAAATCAGAACATTCCCTGGCATGACTTTCTCTTGGCAACTTCCAGACCCTGGGATGCGTGACTTACCAGGCTATGGACACAACTCCAACACTCAAAAGCCCTTGGAGGAAAGAGATTGTGGAGGGAGGTTTTTCAAGGTGTAGGAAAAAACCTCCACAAACTGGGAAGATCGACCCTGAATGCTTGAATGGATAGGTGTACCCTCAAACCAGCTGCATTATCACCCCAACCCCCAGGAATGTACTATCTCCCTTTTGCCTTCTGAAATGAGCCAAGATTAGACATCAGAACGCTGCCTGGATGCCCCGGGAGCTGGGTAGGGGTAGGGTGCTGGCTTCCATTTCCCATGCTTTGGTCGGCTTGGCTTGTATTGGCCCTGAGAAGACACCCGGATACCAACACTGTCAAAGATGGCCAAACGTCTTTTCAAGTAATAAATGCTTTCCGCATGCAGAGGCTTTCTCTCCCCTCCACATGTCATGGAAGTGTCAATGATCATGGCCAATGTGTAGGCACTAGGTCACGCTTGTCATGGATTACATCCAGTTTTATTTTAGGTGAACTGTCATGTTGGGAAGCAGCAAGTGGGACGGCAGTGCTCTATTCTATCTCTATTATGAATGTGCGGTGGCTCCTTTGGGGGATTTCTACTGGATAAAATAGTCTATTTGAAAGAAGGAAACATAATATTTAAAATGTGGAAAATAATAATAATAGTGATGATGATGATAATAATAATAATAATAAAATATATGCTTCAGTGATGTGCCTCAATCAAATGGTCTGGGAGGTGAAAATTTGTTCTGACCAGATGATTAAAAAAAATAAGTTTCTCACTGAATAAATAATATATTCCTATTTGGGGAAATGATTCCCTATAAAAAATTATTTTTCATTTCTATTAAGGCGTGTGTATTTTCACAAATGTATACAGAGCTGACGTTTTCTTCATTTTAAGTTCTAGCACGTGGTCAGTACCCACCACGTAAGTCAGGAAGGGGGATGGCTTCTTCACATTATTTCTTATCTTCATTCACAGCTTTGTAGATATGGCTTACTTCCTCCACAGAGGAAGGCACTGTGGATTACAGACATTTGTAGTGGCCCTGCGTTGCAGAATTATTGATAGAACTGAGACTTGAGGCCAGGACACTCTTGTGTGAGCTACTAGCCATGGGTTTTCCCATGAGGCGCCCTTCTGGTGTGTCTTTTTTAGGAGGGTAAAATGAGGAATTCTTTACCTTGACCTTTAAAGCCTTTATCCAGTCTTGGTACTGGTTAGGAGAACAATTGTACCCCTGGGGTACCACTGGGGTACCACTGGGGGATTGGTTCAAGAGCTACTTTCGGATTTCAGAGTCTAATGATGATCAAGTTCCAGATGGAAAATGGCAATTTGCATAAAGCGTAAGAAAAATTGCTCATGTATATTAACTAGTCTGTGGATTGCTTTTGTAATAGCTAATAGAGTGTAAATTCTGGGTAAATTATTGTTAGCATGTGAGGTTTAGGGAACAGGAAGAAACTTATCTATACGTGTTCAATATAGCCATCACCTCTTCCAAATATGGTTACGGAAACTAATGAGGAAGCCAGAGCAAGTAGAAGCCAGCAGAGAGAACTTGTGCAGGCTGTAGGAGATGGGAGGTTGCACCAAGCAGTGGGAAGCTGTCCTGCAGGCTTTCCCAGAGCAGCAGGCACACACTATCCGGCCCTCTAGATCCTCCATTGTTAAGGAGTACAAACTCAGTATGTGAGGCTCACTCAGAATTAACAGGAACTCAAGCCTGCCTTAGAACCCAGGAACATTGGCTGTGATTGATCAGCAGTTCTCATCCTGTGGGTCACAGCCCCTCGAGGTCACATATCAGATATCCTACATAATCATATTTACATTCTGATTCCTAACTGCAGCATTACAGTCATGAAACAACAATGACGTAATTGTATGGTTGGAGGGGGTGTGGTCACCACAACATGAGGAACTGTATTAAAGGTTGCAGCTTTAGGGAGCTTGAGAACCACTGTGCTAGAGGATGGGATATAGGTGCCTGAAATGTCCCTGAGCCCCCAGCAGGAATGTCGTAAGGTACAAATGTGGAAAAGATTTCACACAGAAGAGCATGGTATCGATCAGGATTGGCATGAGGCATGGGAAATCCTCATGGCACAGATGGTCTTTCCTACCAGGCTTCCGTGTACTTCTGAGAGAACCTTGGTGATGGCAGGAGAGGTGGCTGCTGGGCCACCATCTTGTTTCTGTGAGGCTTTTCATAAGCTCTAAAGGGAGGGCACCTAAAAGGGGAGTTTGGGCTTATTCCCCGTGAACCAGGGTTTAAACCAGCAGGTAGAACTATATTTATTGCCTTAGATTTCTAGGCTGTCTGAAGTAGACTGTGTGCTTAGTAAAAATGGGTTGAATGGGGGAGTTTTGGGTTAAAATCAATACATTATCTCCTTTTTTTTAAAAATCAAAAAGTGTTATATGTATGAGTGTTTGCCTGTATGTATGTATGTACGTATGTATGTATGTATGTATGTATGTATGTATATGCACCTTGTGTGTGCCTGCTGACCTCAGAAGCCAGGAGGGGCATGGATTTCCTGGAACTGGAGTTACTGATGGTTGGTAGGTCCTAGAAATTAAACCTGTGTCCTCTTTAAGAACAGCAAGTGCCCTTAACTACTGAGAATTCTTTACAGCTCCTGGCTCTCTTTCTTTCTCTCTGTCTTTCTTTCTCTTTTTCTCTCTCTCTTTCTCTCTTTCCTTCCTTTCTTCTCTCTCTCTTCCTTTCTTTCTTCCTTTCCATATTTATTTATTTAAATTAGACAAATGTAAAATAATCTATTTTAATGGTTTGATTTTTGTACTTATCATTTTTTTAAAAGGTTGATCTATCTCAAACTCAGAGATCCACCTGCCTCTGCCTCCTGAGAGTTGGGATTACAGGCACACACCACCACTGCCAACCCTGTACTTAATATTTGGTAGTTAAGAGAAGAAGTAAGAAATTCAGTCTGAGAATTTCTAGTTAAGAGAGAAGGCAGCAGGAGGTGTTGTAGGAGTTGACATGTGTTCCTGGAACTGGTAGGACTCAAGCCACACAGTTTTTGAAGTGTCTGGACATTGAATAGATGACCTGCTTCCTCACCTCTGCTGTGCATCTGAACTACTTAAGAGACTTTAAGACTTGGTGGTCTAGAAACTTCATCTTTTCTCTTCGGTTGTCTCTGGCACTTGGCATAGTGCCTGCTATGTAATGAAGATTTAGTAAGTGTTTGTTGAGTGAATGAAGGATTGAATGGATTAGTTTAATGCGTCATTGCTCTTGACAGTTTTGATTGAGCTGTGTTTGCACTGGGAAATGTTCCTGCATTTCAAAATTAGTTTCTGAGGGAAAGGCCTTGTGCTTGCAGAGAACACTGGAAGCATACTATGGGGTGAGGGGGGAGAGATCATACAAACAACTAGCTTACATAGTCTGAAACTGCCCCCTCCATCCATTCACTAATTAATGCATTCACTTATGTGTTGTATTTGGTGAAGGCTTGATATGTTTAGACATTGCAAGCAAAAGATGCTGGAGACCCATTCTCTGTTCTATACAATGATCTTAGAAAGATGTGGTTCAGACACCTGTACTGCAAGGATACTCTGGGGACAGGCAATACCCCCAAATTAGAAAGCAGGTGGGTTGATGGCTTTATCCCTGCATTTTGCAAATTTAGAGCAGCTATTTCTTAGCGTTAATTCTCTACCAGGGCAGCAACTCCACTGTCCTCCTGCCTGCTGTCCGTGAAAGTTAAGTCTGACTTTGTCTGAAGACACCTTGACCTTGAGCAGACATGGCTGTCCACAGAAGTCATTTCCAGGCTCTGCAAGTGGCTCCATGGGGCCCACAAGGGAAGTTACTTTTGAAGAAAAGTCCCAGTTCACATGAGCTTTGTCAAATGTTCTAGAAGAGCAGAAGCACCGATGAACAGCTTCCTTTTTTAGCTTGCTTTCTAGCCTGGAGTCCTGGGACCCTGGCAGTGGCCTTCTCTAGTGGAAGCCAAGACTCAGAGGCTACAGGTGTCAAGACACAAAGTCAAGACAGACTCGGCTGCAGATCCAATTGGCTTGTCTTTGGAGCTTTCACCTGATGCAGGCTGGCTGGCCCTGCCACTTGGAAGTTTACTGGACATGCCAGGGGCAGAGAACTGGATGTGCCGTAGAAGCTCACGTAACCGCTTCCACAGTGCAGCAGGTCATTCTGGACAGCGTGGTTCTGTGTTCCTGGACCATGGTCAGTCATCTGTGGCTCAGAATAATCTTCTACAGATTCCATTTAAGCTGAGTGCTGCTTCGCAGCAGTAGTTAATCCTCGCCGCAGTTGCGCAGGCCGTGGGAGCTAAGGGGTACAGGGAGGTGGAAGACACGCCTGCCTGTGAGCTGATGTTCCGGATATGGACCTTCACCAACACCGCTGCTCCCAAAGGCCCTTTTGTTTAATATGGTCCTTGATGTATTTTGAGATATGTAAAAGTTCAACTGTTTCCCTGGACTCCGGGTATTTGAAGCCTGTTGTGAAAAGCAAGTTGCTTTTCTAGAAATGGAGGCAGCTATGGGAGGTCTTAAGGACAGAGCACCCAGGAACAGAACAAGGCCATGACAGAAGTTTGAAGTCCAAAGAGAAGGAGAAATCCTAGTCTGTAGACTGCTCTAGTGACCATTAAGCACAGGAAGGCGTCTAGTTACTGACACATTTTTTGCAGGGCTGGGACCTCATGCTTGCTAGGCAAGGTTCAATCACTGAGCCACACCTGCAGATCCCTAGGAATGTTCTTAGTCCCAGAAAGGCTATGCCTCATTCCAGTTTTGCTTAACTAACATTGGCAAGAGAAAGGAGAAAACACTGGATAAGAGAGAACACAGAAAGGGCTAAAGATGGACCAAGATATTCCTAGAGTCAGCTAAGGGTCCTGCAAGGATCCACAATTGTGCTGGCTAAGATGTCTGTGTATTTGAAGGTTGCTATACACCCATTGTTTACATTTTCAAGCTTGTCTATAAGGCAAGAGATCTTGGGATATAAAGATAATGAATACCTGCTACATCCTTCCTGGCTTGGTACTAGAAACCTGACAGGGATAATTCGTGGATGAAGAAAGGACAGACAGACAGACAGACAGGAAAGCTGGGATCGGACGGGCTGTGTTTGCTCTGACAGAAGGCACCTCCTTCACGACCCTGGAACCCAGCTAGCTTATTATGCACAGCACAAGGAGGAGGGGGAAGCTAGTCTCCACGGAAGAGCTCTGTAGGAGAGCAATCTCAGGCTACAAACATCAGGGAAGAGGATGGGTTGGTCAGAAAGGCCAAAGCTTTCTGCACTCTCAGCCAGTGTTCATACAAGGGCCAGAGGAAGGCCTTCCCATATCCTAGAGCCTGACCTGGGGAAAGTTTTGCCTCTCCTGTGGGTCTGAGGCATTGGTGTCCTTGACATGACCATGCTAATGTCAACAAAACACATTTCCTCAGGACTTCATCAGCTCTCTATAGGTCCCTTCACAGATGCTTGGTTCTAAGCATCCCGGTCTCACATGAGCATCTCATGGTTGAGTGTGTCAGGGGCTATGCCAGAGTCAGTATTATTAATTACTGTCTACATAATTCTGATATGGAACCAGATTCAGAATAATCTCAACAAGAGGATTGCCTAAACAAGACCCATATCATGACATCATGACATTCCCGTTGATATAACAATGTGGATGGGGGAGGGCTCACAAGGTCTCCCTCCCTAGATGAAGAGCTACAGACAGGCCGTGGCTGCTGAGAGGGAGAATCGGTATAGCTACCCTGATAGGACATTTATTACCCCTAAACACACAGACACACAGACACACAGACACACACACACACACACACACACACACACACAGACACAGGTAAGCAACGTTAAATGGACTCAATAGTTGTGTGTGTGAGAGTGTGTGTGTGTGTGTGTGTGTATGTGTTGGTGAGACACTCAGGAGGAGCTGGTAGGGGAGAGGGAAGGGTGAAAATTATGTAAACACAGCATCATGTACAAAACCCTCCAAATGCTTTCAATTAATAAACATTTTAAAACTAGTATGGTTTGACCTCAAATTGTGCTACAGAAGTACAGTGACAAAGACAGCTAGTATTAAAACAGAGAGGTGGACCTGTGAGACAGAACACAGGCTCTAAAAATAAACCATAAAGCTCGGAGAACCTAATTTTTGAAAAAGTAGCAAAAACGTATACTGGAAGCCTAGTGAACAGCCGGGGCTGGGAACTGGGCCCTACCTGTAGAAGGATGGAACTAGGGGCACATCTTCCACCCTGTACAGAAAACCAACCTGAAGTGGACCAAAGACATCAAGTTAAAGCCAAAAGTCTCAAACTGCTAGAAGCAACCAGGGAATGCTCTTTAAGACACTCATTTGGGCAAGAATTCTCTGAACAGAACTGCAATAGCACAGGAGCTCGCCCCAAGAGCCAACAGATGGGGCTACATCAAATTACAGAGTTTCTGCCCAGCCGGCAGAGTGGTGGAAAATCTGCACCAGCCAGACTTCAGACTGGAGCCAACACCCAGAATCTACAAAGAACCCCAGAAATGAAAGAGCCAAGGTACAAAGGTGCCCATCAAAGAATGAGCTAGAGAAGTGAACTGTCAGGTTCTCAAAAGAAGAAACAAATGCTCCGTAAGTACTTACAATGCTGCCAACATTCCCAGTCCCCAGGGAAATGCAAATGACAACTATTTTTAGATACCTCTTCAGAAAGACTATCACCAAGAAATCTGACAACACATGTTAGAGTAGCTGTGGGAAAGAGGAATCCTTATACATGGATGGTGTGTGTGTGTGTGTGTGTGTGTGTGTGCAAATTAATACAGCCATTTGGGAGATCAGTGTGGAGGTTCCCCAGAAATGTAAAAATAGATCTACCATATGACCCAGTTACCGGGCTCCTGGGCATACTATATCTTACCGCAGAAACACTTGCACACCCGTGGCTATTACTGCTGAGTTTACAATAGGAAGAGTGTCTATTACAATAGAAAGAGATGTCCACCAACAGATGAATGTATAGTGAAAGCATTGGTGCTAATAGATTATAATGGATTATTACTCAGCTGTGGGAAAAATGAAATATGGGGGGGGGGGCGGTTCAGGAAAATAGATGGATGTGGAAGGCATAATATTAATCAAAGTGACTCAAATTGAAAAAGACCAGACCGTGTGTCTCCTTCTCATGTGGCCCCTAACCTGTAATGTATATACAAAATCTATGTAAAGTCTAAAATTCTGGAAAGGAGACTAAGAGGGAGGAATGAGGTGACGAGGAAGACTGGGGGATGGGCTATTGGGACATTGACTATGGGAAGAGCTGGGGTCGGGGTGGGGCCACGGGAAGGGAACAGAAAGTTGGGGAGATGGGAGAGGGGAGAAAATATCTCCTAGTGGTATCTACCATATTATACACTGATTTTTAAAAACAGCATTTAGGGTCAGCATATGTGGGCTTGCATAAGGGGCTTTGTGTATCGTTCCCTTAGGTCTCAGTTGGGCGTCCAGTGCTTTGCCTCATCATGATGGAGTTTTGCCCATTAGTGAGGAAGGTGGTGGCCTTCTGGATAGACCAGCATTTCTCTTTTCTAGAGAAAAATCCATTCTGGATACACACAACCCTTTGGATTAATGGTCCCTTTTGTTCTTGGACCAAGAGGATTCACGCTGATAAGCACTTTTGATTTTGAAAATTCAGAGTAAGCAGTTGACAGCTGCTGTCCGCCACTCGCCCTGCACTTTCTGCCTATTGTCTTTGTGTTACCAACAAAATGACCCTTCAGCATTTCCAGCAGCAGCCAATTGCAGCTGTCTCTGTGGGCTGCTCCGGAATCGCCAGTAAGAGCCAGGGCTAAGCTTCTGCCTACTCACCAGTGACCTTTTTCCCTTGCGTCTTCCATGCTGCTGCCAAGGACTTCCTGGACAGCACCCCAGGTCCTGACTTTTTATGACTCCTGTTGGCTTCTGTTGTATACAGCACAAAGCCCACACCATTGCAGCCCCTGCTCACCTGCCTGCTTCCACCCCTGCTTTCAGGCCTGCAGTTGTCCCTGCATGAGCTATCTCCATCAGCAGAACTCTTTAGTGGTGGGGGAGGGGATGCACTCGCAAAGCAGAGATTGAAGCAGCATCATATTCCAGGGAAAGACTGGACCTGGAGAGTGAAAGAGAGAACAGCAACTCTACTTCCTACGCAGAGCATTGTGTATGACCATCTTCCCCTAGAAGTTCCCATTTGGTGGCCTTTGAATCCTGCTCACTGATCCCCAATCCTCTTACATGCTCTGGTTCTCTTGATGTCAATTGCATTTAAACTGGCAGTTGGCAAGTGTGTTTCCTTCTGTCTTCATACCTAGCAAAGTCCTGGCTCGAAGCCATTCTGGATCAACTGTAGTTGAGCAAATGAGAGAATGTACTGACTGTGGCAAGATGATGTTCCTTCTCTGGGCTGAGGGAAAAGAGGGCTGACATTGGGGCTGTGACCTTCGTGACATTTAGAGACCAAAATGGGCAGTACAGATGGTCCTGGTGACAAGCCACTGGCAATAAGCCATTGGCTCTGAATGTCTTTTCCCTTAGAGTCCTTCTTTCCCTAGCACTTGGGTTGAATTTCGCTTTTTGTTCTTTGGGGTTTGAGTAACATTAAGGCCAATTGAGTTGGATCCAAGTTTCTGGGACTTTGGCATATACTGGACCCCCTATTGCTTAGGTCATGTTTTATCCATGGTTTCCTGTAGCTTCTGGTTCTGTTGAAGAAGTGTTGTGTCATTTTCTTTGTGAAGTTTTGTTCATCTTCTACTATGGACTTTGCCTTATCAAGGACCACCATTGCCAAATAGCAGAGGCTGTGTCATAAGCAATCTTAAGCAACAAACATTCATTGCCTCACAATCCTGCAAGCAAGAAACCCCGTTGTGCTCACTTTACATGCACCAAGTCCTGCCTTTCATCCCCAGGATCACACAAATCCAACATGGTGGACATGTCTGTAGTCCAGCCCTCTGGACCTGGGAAGCAGAAGGATCAAAGTTTCAGGGTCATCTTGAGCTACATAGAGAGTTTGCAGTCATCTTGGGCTACATGAAACACACAGATCATGACAAACACACAGCAAATTTCTGAGATCAGAGAGTCAGCAGGTTTAATTTAATTTCTGAGACCTCTTCTTACACAGGGCTGTCGTTTTCCCTCCTGTGTCCTCAGAGATCACCCCTCTGAGTATACTTGCACCCTGATTGCATGTCTTTTTTTTTCTAACCACAATTTTATTTTTATTTTAAAAATAATATAGGATAAATTCTGACTTCTTTTTTTCAGTTCTATGAACTTAATTTTCTTTTGCTTTTTTTCCTCTTATTTTTCCTTTTGCTGAAAATAGGTTATTTTCTCACATACTATAATCCTGATTATGGTTTTCCTTACCTCTACTCCTCCCGGTTCCTCAGCAATCCCCTCTCCCAATCTGGACCCACTCCCTTTCTCTCCCTCATTAGAAAAGAATAGGCTTGTAAGAAATATTATTAAAATACAACAAAATAAAATATAATACAATTAGACAAAAACTATCACATCAAAGTTGGATAGGACAAACCAACAGAAAGAAAAGAGCCCAAGAGAAGGCTCACGAATCAGAGAACCATGAATTTACATGCCCAGGAATCCCATAAAACACTGACCTGGAAGTCATAGTATATAAGCAGACCATCTTGGTCAGACCTTCGCATGCGGTTGCCATCTCATGGGTTCATATATGAGTTTCAATCATGTTGACTTAGAGGGCCTTGTTTTCTGGGTGTCCTCTCCCCTCTGGCTCTTATATTTTTTTCTGTCTCCTCTTTTTCAGGGTTCCCTGCAATTCCAGCGTCTTGTAGGAGTGCTGGCCATATTGATTAGAGCCCACATTACCACTTTGGCAACCTTATCTCCAAACATAGCCACATTCGCATGTATTGGGGGTAGGACTTCTACGTGAGTTTGGAGAGAACAAATTTCAGCCCCTATGGTCCTGTAGGATTTTCTTAGCTTCCATGGTAATAAGCTATGCTGCAGGGAGCATCCTTGTGCACACCCTGAATGTGCCAGTGTAGACCTGGCATGGCAGGATAGGTATGGCAGAGGCTGATGGTAGCATGCTAATGTAAATGAACAGATTTTCTAGTAAGCTTCAGCAGAGTTGCATTGAGTTTGAGCTCAACTTGGGCTATAAAACTGAGAGTCTGTTTCAGAAGACAGAAAAGAGATAGAATCTCATTGTGCCTGTCTATTCCAGTTGGGCATATGACCCTACCCTTTTCTTTCCTTGCATTGTGGAATAGCTTTCCATTGCCAATCAGTACTTGGCACCTCCCTGTCCCTGTCCCTGTCCCTCTCCCTCTCCCCCAATTCCTTCCCTCCCTTCCCCCCTCCCCCTCTCCCTCTCCCTCTCCCCCAATCCTTTCCCTCCCTTCCCCCTCCCCCTCTCCCTCTCCCTGTCCCTTCCTTCCCTCCCTGTTCCCCCTCCCCCTCCCTCTTCCTCCCTCTCCCTCCCTTCCCTCCTCCTTTCCCCCCTCCCCCTCCCTCTTCTTCCTCCCTCTACCTCCCCTCCACCCTCTCCCCATCCCTCTCCTTCCCCTCCTTTTTCTCCCACTCCCCCATCCCTCTCCCTCTGCTCCTGCTCTCTCCCCCTCCTCCTTCCCCCTCTCCTTCTCCCCCATCCCTCTCCCTCCCCTCCCCCTCCCCTATCCCTATCCCTTTCCCTCTCCTCCCCCTCCTTTTCCTCTCCCCCTATTCCTCTTCCTCCTCCTCCCTCCCCCTCTCCACTTCCCCTCCCTTCCCCCTCTCTCTCCCTCCCCCTCTCTCACTCTCTCTGTGTGTGTTGCATGAGCATGTGTACACACCTGTGTGTACAGGTGTCTTTCCTTTGGCACCAACGTCTTGTTTTTGGAGACAGGGTTTCTCACTAGTGTAGAGCTTACCAAGTTGGGTAGGTTGGCTGGCCAGTTGGCACCAGGGACCCATCCTTTGCATCCCCAGGACCAAGCACACTAGACTTTCTTTTGGATTATAGTCACACACTGACAGAAGTCACAGCAAAAGGAGCTTGGAGGGGTTGGTCATACCATAGCCACAGTCAGAAGCAGAGTGCAATAAATTAATTCCTGCACGCTAGTCATCAGGTCCCTTTCCCTCCTCTCTCCCACACAGCTAAGGATCCCTTGGTTAGGGAATGATGCTATCCACAGTGCATGGGCTCTCCTACTCCAATTCATACCATCAAGATAATGCACAGACACAGGCCAAACTGCTGATCTACACCCTGAGACACCTTTCCCAGTGGAATCTAGATTGTGCCATGCTGACAATGAAAACTAAGGAAGATATCAAGCAGCACCTACTAGACATATATTTATTGATTATCTATTTATTGCCAATGTGGTCATTGTGGGGAAAATTTGCAGAGGAAAAGTAATTCTCCTCCCGCAGCCTGCCCTCAGCTCTCTGGTTCTGTTTTCTGGAAGCAGGCCTTGTTTTCTGTTGTGGCTGCTCTGACAGTTCTCCATGTGGAGTCTGGATGTTGGCTTGCTGGAGATACGCTGTTATCAGCATCTCTGCCTGTCACTCTATAGCTTCCCAAGTATTTTTGAAGTTAGCTTTATTTATTTTGTGTATTACTGTATGTATAACATGTGTGCATGTGAGTGCAGGCATGTGTGACGGGGCCACAGCCAGCATGTGAAGCTCAGAAGACACATGTTAGGAGTTGGTTCTCTTCTGTGGGATCCAGGGATCAACTCAGGTCAACAGACTTGGCAGCCAGCCCGATCACCCACTAACCCTTACTGACTAAGCCATCTCACTGGCCCCTAAACATTTGTTTTTTTTAATGTCTGTATAAGTCTGTAAATGACATTATCATGGATTCAAGAAATATGTTTGAGAACTTGATTAATGGTTCATTTATTGAAAAATAATTCTAGAATAAAATTGAAAATACAGATTTGCTAAAGCACCCTTTGCCAGTGTCAGCCAGCATGTCACCTATTTCTAGGTTATTTTATTATTCTAGCTTTTAGTTTTTGTTATGCCTTCGGAGAGACATTTCTTTTTGCAGAAGTCGAATGCATCCCAAGCTTGTAGGGACATCTCATGCCGAGGGCTCTCCCATCCATTTCTGCTGCAGTAAGTGTAATGGAGAGCGGTAGTGGCAGATTGCTGAAAGGGCTGCCTGGCTTCTGTGTGCCTGCTATGTGCTTGCTTTTGGCAGCGTCAATCCCTCACATGCCTTCGCTGTTTAACTACTGCTACTCAGACATGACTTTGGCATATCTCACTGGCCATCACTACCTGGGGACAGAGCGTCCTGGAGTCATTCAGTTCCCCCAAGCAGGAAAGGGCTGATTGCTCTCTCAACCAGTAGGTGTATTAGTACAGGGAAAATGGGCCTTCAGGGCAAAACAGGCCTCTCAGCTCACTACCACCAAACCTACCAGGTGCTGATAGAATGATTAGTAATTCATTGTTTCAATAAAAACATTAGGGAGAGGAGCACCAGTAGGGAATACTAGCGACATACTGCAAATCTCCAGCTTATATTCAAGGCCAGCTGGGGCTACACAGCACGACTTTCTCTCAACAATCAAAACAAAATTAAATTGACAACCTATAAACATATTCTGGCACTGGTTGAATCCAACTGTCCAAATCATATACACTTAATTCTCATGTTCTGATTTTATCACTGGTCAGCAAAGCTGAAGGGGGAACTCTGAGTGACTGCATAATGCAATGCTGTCCTTTAAAAACGTCTAAGACCTTGAAGCAGCGATTTGCAAACCGGAGCCTTCCCCCTGCCCCCTTTCTTTCTCTTTGAAGACAGAGACTTACATAACCCTGCCTGGCCTCTAACTCTTACCTAGACAAGGATGACTTTAGACTTCTGATCCTCCTGCCTCCACTCCCTTAGAGCTGGGATTGTAGTGCTAGTGCATGTGGTGCTGAGAATGGAACCCATGGCTTCCTGCAGGCCAGGAGAACTCACTCCACCATGGAGCGGTGACTCCAGCTGCAAAATGGGTTCTAATGCTAACCCCTCACCCATACCAATAAGTAATGCGCGTGTGACATACACGCTCACAGAGGTGGTGTGGTCTTCAGTTCCAGCAAGAAGCCTGAGCAGTATTCCCAGAAGAAAGCAGCTAAACCCTGACGGGCTGCCTTTGGGACTTTGTTGAATCAGTTTCCTGTGAGTCTAACTAAGCAGCTACTGTAGGAGAACGATAGCAGAGCCGGAGGAAGCGCTGTAGGGAAGCCAGCGTGGGAGTGGACACGGGGTGCCATGGGAGCCAGCGTGGGAGTGGACACGGGGTGCCATGGGAGCCAGCCTGGGAGTGGACATGGGGTGCCGTGGGAGCCAGCGTGGGAGTGGACACGGGGTGCTGTGGGAGCCAGCGTGGGAGTGGATACGGGGTGCTGTGGGACCTTAGTTTTGATTTGTTTGATTGATTGATTGAAACAGCTCCAAGGCAGCTCCTGTTGCTCCAGCTGCCTTGAAATTCTTGGCGCAAGAATGCTCCTGCCTTGGTTTCCCCTGCACTTGGGACTACACTGGCTTTTGCTTTTGCTTTCGCAAAGCAGCCTGGGAAAGAGGCAAAGGAGTGAGCGATTCCTGGGTTAATGGTTTCCTAGCTTTCTGAGCTTCAGCATGTGTGTGTGTGTGTGTGTGTGTGTGTGTGTGTATCTTGCACGTGCCATTGGTATATACGGAGAAGAGATCAGAGCACAACTCTCCGGTTCTCTCCTCCCACCTTTGTGTGAGTTCTGAGTACTTGGGTAAGGAGAATTGTGTAGTCTGAGGATCTGAGGGTAGGGAGATGGTTGGACTGAGAAGAACTCTTGCTGCTCTTCCAGAGGATTGGTTTCTAGCACTTACACCATGCAGTGTAATTCAGGACCATCTGTAATGCTAGCTTTAGAAGATCAGAAGCCCTTTACAGGCTTCTGAGGGCACACACACACACACACACACACACACACGCACACACGCACAGAATTTAAATCTTTATGTGTTTATTTTATGTGTATGAGTGTTTGCCGCACGCATGTATGTGCACCATGTGTGTTCGCCATGGCCAAGAAGCCAGAAGAAGGCTTGGAACTGCGTTAGAGAGAGCCTGGAGCCACCATGCGGGTGCTTGGAACAGAACCCAGCTCCTTGGCAAGAGTAGTAAACACTCCCCGAGCCACCTCTCCAGCTCCTGGAACAAGAGGGAGGAAAAGCACCTCTATCCCGCTGAGCCATCCCCCTGGCCCTCAGCCTAACTTAAAGTCTACACCTTGAAGGGTAGGCTTGAGAGAAAGCAATCCCAGGGTACCTGAGAAATGACCGAGCCTCTCCTGCATATGAACCCTCTCAGTACTGCCCAGCTACCTGTCTTTGCTTGAATGCGGTTTCTCTGAAGTGGTGTGAAGTAGCGCCCTCTTGTGGCCACTTGCGGTGATTTCGGGTGACTCTTGCTTGTTGAATCCCAAGCCCAGCATTTCTTTTGGACTCTTTAACCTCTCTGCTGCCTCCACGTGAACTGTAACTGTTAGTCTGTCCTAGAAAAGACCACGTTCTTATCGAGTGAAATGCTGAGAAAAAAAAATGATGACCCCCCCCCCCCCCAGTTGCCTCTTCCTACTTTAGTTACAAATAAATACAGGACGGTGGGTAGACTTAAAAAAGCAGACACGTTGGAGGTGAACCAGCTACAGGTTAAGGTTTATGCTTTGAGTTTGCTGTGTGACCTTGGAGAACATGACCAGCCTTTCTGTACTCTTCCGGTTAGGTGAGTCAGTAACTATAGTGAGGGTTAAATGAGATAGTGTGAGTCAAAGATTTCTAAAGTGATTGTACAGTTTAAATATGCCACGAAATTCTTTTGAGTATTACTTTTCTGGCCTGTAAGAGGGAGAGGTGAGGTGACCGCCAGTTGCCTGTGTTTTAACTTTTTATAATTTGTTACTTTGTCTCCCACTCCGAGCCTCTTCCTTCCAGTGGGGTGCTCCCCACCCTTCCTTCCAGTGGGGCGCTCCCCAGCCTCGGTTTTTTTTAGTGTGAGCTCACTTATTTGGGTTTACAACTTCGTGGAAAGCGTTTTGTTTTCTAGATAATTCATTTTGAGTGACTAGTTTCTGGAGGGAAATGCAGGCCTTTCATAATTCCTTTACTGACAATTCAATGTTCTGGTCCCTGGTGGCTTGAGAAAGAAACTGATTCTGGGAAAATTTAATCTTTACGGTGACCTGTTAAGAGGTCACAATAAATAGCATCTGGCTCACTTACGGCACAGCACAGGCGCCTCTGTGCTCCTGCCTACGGTCACCAGGTTCAGCCACGTGGTGGAGGTGGTCTAACCTCTCTCTCTCCCTTTCTCTTCCTGTCTCTTTGTTTTTCAATAAAACATTAGGACCCAGGTAGAAGCTGTAAGCCGAGTTATGCTTATTAGCATAACAGAGTGGTAGAAAGTGACTGGTCTTGTAGGTTGTCATGGTATCCTTCCCTTCGCTTTGTTCCTTTCTTGGGATGTGTTTTCTAACCCCCACCCCACCCCTAAATGCCCCCCCCCCACCTCTGCCTGTCCCAACAGTCCAGTTCCTGAGGAGAAGAGCAACTTCTGTGGATACAAAGCACAACTCTTCCCTCAAAGCAAACAAGAGAGGTAGTTTGAAGCTGAGCTGAACGACTGCGGTCTGGGAACAGGATTCGATTTGCCCAGGTAGCATGTTCTACTGTGAAAGACCTCGGCGAGTTGTTATAACAACAGACCGGAAGACAATCATCATACATCATGGCACTTCTCCAATGCACGATGGGAACATCAGGGAGGAGGCACGCGGCAGATTGGGAATCTCTGCTGTGATCTTCAAGATGCTATCGAATGATATTCTTAGCGCGGGGGCTCATGGGAGTGAGCAGCTGTTAAGTTAAAACTTTCCAAAGGTTCCACCTGCTCGACACAGGATGTTAGGTTGGGCTCATCTGTGGGCAAACAGTGGCTATTACAGAGGCCAGAGAAAGCCCAAGATAATGTTGTCTCTGCCGAATTCCAGTTCTGATCAGCCTGCGTGCTCTTCCTAGCCAATCGGCAGAGTGGCATTTGTAAAACAGGTGCGGCTTTTCTTCTGGGAACTGCGGTTCACACACCCCACTTCAGACATGTTTTATTTGTAATTTACAATTTGACTAAGTTTCCCACATGTTCTCCTCATTGGTTCTCAAACAATCAGAAGTAGAGGAACCAAGTTTTCTTTTTTTAAATAAAGATTTATCTCTCTCTCTCTCTCTCTCTCTCACACACACACACACACACTGTTCTGCCTATGTATGTATCCCTGCAGACCAGAAGAGGACACCAGGTCTCAGTACAGATGGTCAGGAACCACCATGGTGTTGCTGGGAATTGAACTCAGAATCTCTGGAGAAGCAGCCAGTGCTCTTAACCTCTGAGCCATCGCTTGAGTCTGGAACCAAGTATTTTATAGAGTTACTTTTATTGTTTTTAAAATGTGCATGCATGCTTATGTCAGTGTGGGTATGTGCACCTGAATGCAGGGTCTGTAGAGGCCAGAAGAGGGCATTGGATCCTTTGGAGTTTGTGAGATGCCCTACTCACGGCTGGGAAGTAAACTCAAGTCTCCTGCAAGAGCAGTGGGCACTTTTTTTTTAAAAAAAATTAACTTTTAAATTGATTCTTTGTGATTTTCACATCATGCACTCCAATCCCACTCATCTCCCCAACCCCTCCATATCTGCCCTCTCCCCTTGAAACCTCCCTCACAAGAGAAAAAAATAATTAAAAAGAAAATCTCACTGTGGAAGCTATGATGTGTCACGGTGCGTCACACAGTACACCCTTGACTTGCAAGTGTTCATGTCAGCGAGTCATTGATCTGGACTGAGGCCTCTGGTTTCTGCTACGCTATCAGTCCTAGATCCTCACTGGGACTCTTCTGGAATATCCTGTTGTTGTCATGTGTCCTCCAGAGCTGCAGGACCCGCCCTTTCAAACACTCCAGAAGTTCACAGATGGGGCAGATATTGGTGTGGAACAACTCGGACCCTGGATCTGGGCCTGGCTGGTAGCCCACCAGCTCTGCAGTGCTCACACCGTCTAGGGCAGCTCTTCTACGTCCAAACCACCAAGGCCAGCTCTTCAGCACTGTCCCAGCTCTCCTGATGCCCAGACAGTGTGGGGAGTGCCAGCACTCCTGCCTGTCACAGACGGCAGCAGGCAGGGCCATAGCGTTCACACCCATACCACCAGGACCATCTCTCCTGTGCTGTCCAGGAGAGTGCTGGCAGTAGGCACTCTTAGCCCCTGAGCCATCTCTCCAGTTTCCAGAGCTAGATGTCCATCTTCCTCTTTAAACCAGGAAGTAATTGTCTTGTGGGCATACTTGTCGCAGACGGTGGTGTTAGGACCTGTAGCTTCAGCCTCCTTCTTGGGCCCAATTCTGCTAGTGCCCAAATTGTATACATTTCAGGAGTTATATAAAAATTTTCCTTTTGTTCTATTAATCTGAATGAATCATATATTTAGACTTGACTGTTGGGCTTTCCTCTGTAGTCACTGAGATGAACAGAACACTGTCTCTGTGATAGCAGGCTACCAATGCATGGTCTGGACCGGATTGTGAGAAAATGCAGAGCACACTGAAAACATGACCTGTGCCACACACACACACACACACACACACACACACACACACACACACATCTAGTTACAAAAGACTACAGAAACTGGAGGAACTGTTTCAGGCTCCCTCCTGTGGGAACCGAGAGTGACAGGACAGTGTGCAATCTGGCTTAGATCCCAGACACAGCCTTGATTTTTTTTTTTTTTGTTTTTGTTTTTTAATCAAGGGCAATGGTAGGATAACTGGAGAATTTTGTAGCAGTTCTATAATTATATTTTTAGTTAAATCTTTATTCTGTGATGTTGCTTATGATATTGTGGTTATCAAAAATAACATCTTACCTGAACATAACAAAATATTTAGATACAAGGGAGGCATTTTGTGTGTAACTCACTTTCAAAGAGACAATATTTTATATATGCTCTCTATATGTTTATATATAAATGTTTTATATATTATAAAATAGAAAGATGGATCAAACAATGTAAAGTATGAAAAAGCTACCACTTGATATTATCGTTTGATGTCACTGCGAGAGAGCTTTGTACCTTTATGACTTTCATTCAAGTCAAATTGCCTCAAATTTTATAAAAAGAGAGATTGTTCAGGGCATAGTGAGAGAAGTGGTTTGAGAGGACCAGAGAGGATGTGTGGAGGTTATTTTGCAGGCAGAAAGATCATCCAAGAAAATACTCCAGATAACTTGTTTGTTGGCAACAGGCACGGAGACAAGAGAAGGATCCAGAATTATCCAGGACGTGAAACAGATGTTGAGTTGAGTCAGGGCTGCTGGGTAACGGCGAAGCCATTCGCTGAATAGGGAGGGCAGTGACGCAGGCGGACAGGGTCAGTCGTCGGATTTCATTTAGGATGATCTATGCACACTGCTACCGAGTGTTTAAGAGAGTTGCTGAAGTGGATGAGATTTATAGTTCCACAGCATAAGGATAAACGTTTGAGGCCACTCAGTACACATTTGGTAGTACGGAGGAGGCAGTTGTTTAAGAAAACATTTGAAACGGAGACAAGAGTAAGGAAGCCCAGCTTTTGAAGGTTTTGTAGGAAAGAACAAGCAAGCATGCAGTATGGAGAATAAAAACGGAGGAGCAACTTTAGGGATGCATACGGTAAAATGGCTCGAATAGGATATTCTACATGGTTTTACGGAAAATGTAGAGGAAATGCATATGTTGGCTTAATTTCCTTACTGCTCATCAAATGCCTGACAAGAAACAGCTTCCGGCAGGGATGGTTTGGATGGGAATGTCCTCCACAGTCTTCAGGCACTTAAACGTGGTCTTCAGCAGGGGGCGCTGTTTGGGCGGGGCGGAGAGGTTTGGGTGTGGCAGACTTGATGGAGGAGGTACCTCACGGGGCCTACTTTTGAGGGTAAAAAATTTTCAGCGACTTCCGGTTTGCTCTCTCTTCCTCATGCTCGTGTTTGAGGATGTGAACTCTCTCTCGGCTTCTTGCTCTAGCCGCCCTGCTGCTCGCATCCCTCTGAACCGGCAATAAACTCTTCTCTGAGTTGCCTTGGTTCTAGAGTTCTAGCACAGCCACAGGGAAGTAACTGACAGGGGAGGAAGGATTTCTTTCGGCTCTGCATTGCAGGGACGCTGTGGCGGTGATAGCAGCTCTTAGCTATGGTAAGGGACGTGAGGCCGCTTACTTCAATCTCAGAAAATGGGCTAAGTGGAGAAAACCATTTGTTTCTTCAACCTAAGACTCCAGGCCACTGAGTGGTAGTTTAGTTTGATTTCTGTCACTTTAATAAAGCACTTTGACCAAAAGTTATTTAGGGGCGAACGTGTTTATTGATTCAGATGGGCAAGTCCTAGACTACTGTGGTCTATGGCTTAGGGACTGACCCAACTGAGCCAATGGGATCCAGCGGGCTGGGCGAGCTGTCGGAGATGCATGAACAGCAGCTTGGAAACTCCAGGCGTTTGTTACATACAGCAGCAACCAGGAGGAGGCCAGAGTTAATCTAAGTAAGTTAACCTTTGTAGGGAGCCTCAGGTTGCAGCCCTGGAGGCCACAGCTGTGGCTTTCCTCAGCATCCACACCCTGAGCTGGCTTTGCAGTTCCTCTGAGCCTGACCCAGGGAAAGCCTTGACACTCACATGGTTCTGAGCCATTGGGGTCTTTGATATGGCTGTGCCCATGTACACAGTCCTCTGGGCTTCATCTGTTCCCTGCAACGGTCCATCGCTGAGGGAAGACACGGAAGAAATCAAGCAAGAATTGGGAGAGCACGGAGAAATGATGCATGCTGCTCTCTCTCTCTCTCTCTCTCTCTCTCTCTCTCTCTCTCTCTCTCCTCTCTTTCTGCCTGTTTCTATATCATTGCATGCCATTTTGATTATTATAGCTCTATAGAATATTTTGAAGTCTGAAAGTGTGATGTCTCTAACTATTTTCTTTCTTTTTTCCTTAAGATTACTTTAATTATCTGTTGAGGTCTCAAACTAATGATAGAATTTCTTTTTCTAGCTCTATGGGAACTACTGTTTGAATTTTCTTAATAATTATGTCAAGTCTATAGATCATGTTTGGTACTATGGGTGTTTGAATATTACTTCTTCATCTCATTTATTGTCACCTATGTTTTTCTTACAAGTGTCTTGTGGTTTTCAGCATACAAGCCTTTCAATTCCTGAGTTAAACTTTTAATATTTATGTATTTAGATTATTTTTAATTACACAAATGTGTTTTACATGTGAAGGTCTTGTACATGTGAACACAGGTATTGCCAGAGGTATGGGATCCCCTGGAACTGGAGTTACAGGTGGTTGTGAGCCAGTTGCCATGGGTTCTGGGAACTGCACTGGGATTTTCTACAAGAGTGACATACTCTTGACTAAGCTCTGAGCCATCTCTTCAGCCCAACCCCTGCCCCAAGCTAAATTTATTTCTAAGCATTCTATACCCTTTATCATTCCCAGTTGCTGTTGTAAATGGGTTTGTTGCCTTGATCAGTTTCTCAAAAAGCCTTCACATGTGTATGTAGACATGTTACTGATTTCCATGTGTTTTCATAATCCTACAACTTTACAGAATAGTTTCATTATGATAGGTTGTCTTAGAGAGTTTTTAAGATTCTCTAAATTTAAATTTATTAATAAAAATTTAGATACATTTAATAAAATTTATTAAATTTGTTAAATATAAATTTAATAACATTAAAATTAAATTTATTAAACGTAAATTTAAGTGTAAATTCACATTGGTAAAGGAACACCTTACCCTCTCCCTTTCTCATCAGGCACCATTGATTTCTTTCTCTTGATTAATTACTCTAGCCAAGCCTTCCAGTTCTGGGTTGGATAGACATGGCAAACGTGGGTATCTGCCTGAGAAGACAGGAATGCAAAGGAGTGCATTAGGATGCAGGCTCCAGAGAAACAGAAGAACTGGAGGTGCAAACAAATTTAATCAGTTGTGCAGATATAAATATCTATCTATGTGTGACTTACACCATTTCTATTCCTCAGAGACTAAGCCCAAGATCACAATTTGCAAGCCGGAGATCCAGGAGAATCTGGGGTGAGAGTTCTTCTCTGAGCCCAAGCTTAAAGGAGAAGACTGAAGTCCTGCAGAGACACCTGGAGGTGAGAGGGGAGGGAGGGTCATGGCGAGGGGAGAGGGAAGGAGACAGAGAGAGGGAGAGGGGAGAGAGAATCTCTCTTACTTAGTCTTTCTACTCTGTTTAGACCCTCAAGAGTCTTTTGGAGGCCCACCCACAGTCTGTTTTCCTCATTTCCCATACTGAAGTGTCAATATTATGTAGAAACACCTCAAAGACTCACCCAGAACACTGTTACTCAAATGCCTGGACATCCTCTGGGCCAGTTAAATTGACCTTAAATCAATATCAAAGGGAGTTGTTGAACCAGAGACATTTCCAGGGCCAGCAAGATGAGTCAGTTAATGTGTTCACCTGTAAAGTTAATATTTTTGGAGCAACTCCTGTCTGTGTTGTCTGGAAATGGGCAGTTCAGTTCACAGGTTAGCAGTGGCAGCTTGATCTACTCTCAAACACCCCATGGATACACCAGCAGTCCAGTTTAGTAAAGCAGGATTAGTAAGACCTAGCAGAGACAGCCAGGCCTCAGTCCCAGCTCGAGTCAGCAGGAGGGACTGACAGGAACACCAGGAGAAGGTCTCAGCTGTGCCTCTCTGGGGAAAGCAGAAGAACAGCAAAGACTGAGATCCACAAGCATTTCACAGCCAGCTGTACCAGCAAGCCAAGCCCTGTCTCTGTCACTCCACGGAGTCCTATTTATACCCTCCAAACACCATGTGTCCTCCACGGTGCCTTGTCTCAGCATGTGCATCCAGACAGCCTTGGGAAGTAGCAAGAAAATGCAGCACACCACCAGAAGGTTTTTGGTGCGGTTCTCTCTATGTCAAAGGCAGCTCAACTATGCGATGCGAGGCGGACCAATACATGCATATTATAAGCAAAGAATCCTTCATCACGTGTCCTTTCATGTACTTGCTTTAGCAGAACATGCTCTTTCCTGTGTCTGCTTCAGTGAAACATTCCTTCGCATGTTTGCTCCAGCAAAACATGATCTAACCAACTCTTCAAGCTTCAATTTCATTCACCACCAAGCCTGAGAGCTGATGCCTACATGTTGTTCTTTGACCTTCATACACACTCTGTGGCATGTGTGCACTTGTGGACAATCTGTCTCTGTCTGTCTGTCTGTCTGTCTGTCTCTCTTGTGTCATTATTCTTCTTCTAAAGGAGGCAATATGAGCCAAGTGACTTGCTTAATTTTTCTTTTACAGATTGAGTTTAATAATCTTTTTTTTCATCCCACTAGTTTCTGAGAGATGATGAAAGGGTATAGAGGGAAACTGATTTAAAAATGTACCTTTCCGTGCATATTTAGCTTTAGGTAATGTCACAGTGTGTAGGAACATATAGCATCTGTTCTGTGTTCTGTTTTTGTGACCACACATATCACAGATGGCTTTCGAGATCATTAAGTGTAGCTCTCCATGAAAACCATTTAAGCTACCAGCTTGGAGTAAACTATCACTGTACATAAATGTTAAATTTAGACACCCAGAGTCCTCTCAATGGATATTGGGTTGTTTCTAATTTTTCACTCGTATAGACAATTCTGTGATTTTCCCCACGTAGGGAAGCTAAATGCCCATAATTCACCTAAAAAAAAAATCTGTCAGGGATTTCCAGTTGTACATCCTTTTCTGGTGGAGATGATATCATGGTTTGTTTTGTCACAGTATGGAGAGCAATAATTTGTATTTATTCTTTGGATGTGGAAGTATGGTGAATGAAACAGAGAGATTACAGTTTCCTCTCCTTGCATATGCCTTTGCATGCCCATGCAGGCCCTGTTACCTGTCCCTGCCTAACCACAGCAGGGCTGGCAAGACTGCAGAGCAAGGTAACAGTTGTTTGTGCCTCTTAGAAATTCTGGTCACTTGCCAAATGGGGCTTTTCACGGGTCTTTCCTATCACAGACTTGTCTGGAGAGGAGGGGTAGCTGGACAGATTCTGCTTCCTGCCAAGATAATGAACCAGAGGAGCAGAAGCTGAGACAGCTGAATGAGCCTGCAGACCTACTCAGCGGTCCAGTGCTCAGGGAGCTGTAGGGAGCCATATTTACCCATAACTGCTTGCTGCTCATTGCAAGTTACAGTAAAGCTTCAATTAGTCTTTTTAACGGATGGTAAATGTAATGAGCCGCTTTACAGAGGGCCATTTGGTGCAACCATTACACCTGGAATCAGCCTGCCGCAGGACTCACCTAACCTTCTGCACACAGCCCTGTATAAACCCACAATCTGATGAATCAGTTTCTCCACCATATGGAAGCAGCGGCAGTTGGTTTGAGTGCACCTTGCTCCACACTGTCAGTGACAGGGGCATGCAGCATAGGGACAAGGGAATGGCTAGGGGCTCTCAGGAAAGGGAAGACCAGTGGCTATCTGGCTGCTATCCCAAAGCTTGTAGTTTTATTTCCATATAACTGTTATTTTTTATTTGATTGATGTTTCAAAGCAGTGTCATATATGGTGGACAAAATTTGATTAATTGGATATCAAATATTTATAACCCTGCTGTATGTGCCTATCAGAGAAGAGCTTTATAGCTCTTCTCATTAATGCATGCTGGTGACTCATTTCTCTACTTTTACAGCCATTCAGAATTAAAATTCAATTAATCTAATATCCCTGAGAATGTTATTAAATTATTGGAAAGCTGCATTCAGGACTTATGGGTGCAGGGAGGGAGTTGGCCTTGTGGATTCTCATTTATCCCTGGCAAAGCACACACAGCCAGAGGGACTGTGGGCCATCTTTGTTTGGGTCTTCCCCTCCAGGTTTGGGGCCCATGTCTATGAAGCCCAGGGTTGTGAATGGGGGGAGGGGGGTCTCAGCTGCTGGTGCCATAGCCAACAAAGTTAATAACTCAGCGTAGAGTCAGCGCCCACAACTGCAAAACACTGGATTCTAAAATGCCCAAAGTGTTTGCAAAATGCAAGAATGTAGTTGAGCAGAAGGAAGGTTTGTCGCATTTTAGGCAGCCCTGAAGAGGAGCTCTTTAATGTGGATCAAGGACTGTCCTGAGGGCTAAGGATGTAGATCTGACATAGGTTCAATGCATGAAGAAGACAAGGATTCAATCCCAGCACCACATAAAACCAGGAATGTTAGCGCACACAGTAATCCCAGCACTTGGGAGCTGGAGGCGGGGAGATCAGAAGTTCAATATCATCAGTGGTTGTGTCCCAGATGGGAGGCCAGCCTGGGCTGTGGGAGACCCTGTTTCAAAAAAAAAACAAACAAGCAAACAAAAAGAATAAGAACTGATTTGGAAATTTTCAGGTTCCATACGGTGTTAGAATGCTGCAGTCAGAGGACTGTCTAATCTAGATGCCCAGTAACAGAGCTAGAAGAAGCAGTCTATGGTGTGGAGGGGAGAGGTAGAACTAAATGACAGAGATTCCTATGTGTCTGGAAAAGGAGCCAGTGCTATCATTGCTCTGTTCTTGTTTTGTTTTGTTTTCTTGCGAAACCAGCCACCCGACTAGGAGCCTTGTATAGACAGTATGCATTCTGCTACTGATGACGTGCTCCACATGCTAGCACAGTCAATGATCTTTTATTCCATTGGCTATTTTGTTCATCCAGTGGACCATAGAAGCATGTGAATTGTTTGTATTTTGGGAGGCAATAAAAATGGGGCATCTGCAGTGAGCAGTGCCCTGAAATTCTTCACCTGACTGATATGATGATAGTTTTGTTCATTATTTGGAAATTAGTGCCTCAGAACATGTATGACTGACTGAAGTGTGTTAGAAATTGTGGCTTTCACTACTGTCATACCAACACAGACTGAGTTCCTCCTGTCTGCCCCGTGCTGTGTCGGGCACTGGAGGGGAGGGCGTGGAATCACAAATTATGCGCCTTATAGCTCTTTCCTAGTGAGGTTTCAGTTTTAGATGGGTTCATTTTGATAGCTGACTTTATGGTGGTGAGCAATTAATAACTATTTGGGAGAACGTGCCCTTTGCATTCTGGTCTTTTCCTGGGTTAGAGATGTTGCTAACATGATGCTCTCTCAAGACACTAGATGGCAGCTGTGAGCTACAGCGCCCACTAAACACAGCACAGTCAAGAAGGAAACAGCTGATTACAGTCTAGCTACCTCCAGATGCATGGTGGTAAAATGTACTAAACACAATGGAACATTTAATTAATTAATTAATTAATTAATTAATTAATTAATCAAGTGTGTGTGTGTGTGTGTGTGTGTGTGTGTGTGTTCAGATGCCCAGACACACATGTAGAGATCAGAGGATAACTTGTGGTAGTCCATTCCCTTTTTTATCCATGTTTGTCATAGCGACTGAACTCAGGTCTGAAGGCTCGGTGGAGCACAAGGACCTTTGTCTACTAAGGCATCTCATTGGTTCCTAATGTATTTTAAATAAAAAATATACAATATTTTCATTCACCCCACTGTTATGTCAAGGAGCATCTATGCATTTGTAAACATTATTTTCCCAAAGATATGATGATGAAAGACTCTGACTTTGAGACTTTTTGGTGTGGAAATAGATCATGTAAACTGGGTGAGTGGAAAGGCTTTGCTGTATGAACAGTGCTTCAAGTAGTGCTTCCCGTCTGGAAGGCATCCTCGGACTGTGCTCCTGTGTGGGATTAGATTTCTCCCCTGCTTGCTACAGCTCTGTCTGCAGTAGTCTCACCCAAGTGCTATACTGTACACAACCTTCTATAAGGACCCTGGAATTAGCATGATGCTTTGAGAGTTTCCCAAGTAGAAAGATGTCTCAGTACATCTTTCTTTTTGATTACTGAGCATTTTCTTAAGTTTCTTAGTCTGGATTTCCATTGATTGAACATTTGCCGTTTTTTTTTGTTGTTGTTGTTTTTTTTTTCTGATCTGGGTAGTTGCTGCTATAACCATGTATGCAGACGTTTTTGTAAAAACATATTTTCATTTCCAGGAGGTAAGTATCTAGAAGTATCAGTGGGTTATATGGCAAATTATTTTCCTGGTTTCATTCCATTGCTGTGATAAAACATCATAACTAATGCAACTCTAGGGGAGTTTATTTTGGCGCACAGTTCCAGGTTATAGTACACCATTGTGGGGAAAATCAGGCAGCAGGCTCTTGAAGTGGCTAGTCATATCGAATCTGCAATCAAGAGCAGAGAGAAAACTGTAGGCTTAGAATTTTCAAAAACCTACTTAAATAAGGGTTCTTAAACACTTTATCCTCCTGTCTAGCCTACCACCCACCAGAGGCTGTAGAGAAGAAAGGTTAGTAGGATAAAGGAAGATAGGAACTTGTTTAGAAGTAGTTCTTTGGGGGCAATTTTAACCTTCATTGTCAGCATATCAGCAGTTTAGTTCACACAGTTCAGCAGTGATGGCTCTATCTACTCACAAACACTATTCATAAATCAGCAAGGGCAGTTTGATGCAGAAGAAACTGTGAGACTCTGCCAATCAACCTGAGTCTGCAGAATCAGCAAGAAGTCACAGGAAAATCACAAGAAGTTCTTTGGTGCATTTTTCTGTATGTTGTCACGACAAAGAATGATCAGCAAAGATCAGGCAAGGTGAACCAATGCCACAGTGCCACCCACTGTCTGTTGGATTATAGTTACACCCTTTCCAAATGTCACATGTCCTCCCAAGTGCCTGCTCTAGCCAAACATTACTGTCCTTTCCCCAGGCAGCTTCCAGGAAAACACCAGAGTCTGTTCTTAGCAAAACATCCTCCCATGTGTCTGCCTCAGCAAAAATATCCTCTCACAAGATAGTTTCCAGAAAAACATCACATGACACAGAAACCAGACATTTAAAAGGTCAGGTCTGTGATCTCTGTTCCTGACTATGGGTGTGATGTGACTAGCTCCCTTTAGTCTATGTCTCTGCCTTCCTTGCTGGGAGTGACTGAAACCTAGGATTGTGAGACTTTCTCACTAAGTTGCTCTGTCAGGGTGTTTTGTCACAGCAAGTGGAAACAAAGCTTAGACATGTATGTGCTATTAGAAACCCACCAAGCTCCTTCCAAAGTGCTGCTGTTTTGTTGTTGTTGTTGTTGCTGCTGTTGTTGTTGCTGCTGCTGCTCTCATATCAGAGAGCTCTGGGTGCCTCACATCCCTGTCACCATTTCGTATTATCAACATCTTAAATTTTAGCTATTCTGGTTTGTTATTCATCATTTTTATTTGAATTTCCCTGATGGTCTATGAGACGCCTATTTCCTAACTTCAGATGTTGTGGAAGTGCCTTATCATTTTATAGCACATATTAAATTAATGTTACATATGTATACATGTAGTATATGACTTATATTACATAGATTTTGGATAATGTGAATGTATTGCTTACTAAAAGTTACTATTTAAATATAGGTGCATTGTCCCCAAGGTACAAGGTACTATTTCCCTTTTTCTGAAAAGGATGTGGTCACAGGAAGCACATGATGCCTTAGTTTTCTTTCTCCACTTCAAAAAACAGAATATATCTATCTATCTCTATCTATCTATCTATCTATCTATCTATCTATCTATCTATCTATCTATCTATCTATCTATGCTATGTGTTAGTTCTCATGGGATAGATGAATGACATGGAGACTGTGTGACCTTTGTGGCCCCGAGTGACCTTTGTGCTTGGCTGAAATGCTAATAGGGAACTTGTGAGTTCTCGTCTTCTCAGAGAATGCAGGCAGAGATCCCTGTGAATGTACTCACTGCTGGCTATGGTTTGGATAGACCAGGGAGCTGGAGGAACTTTGTCTAGGTCTATAGAGTGGTTATTCTGCATATGTGTTTCATGAGTGTCAAATTCACAGTTGTCAAAGGCGTATGTAAACAAATGAGCCCCACATTTTGCCTGGTGATTAGTGATTTGAAATTCCCTTTACTTGACCTCGAGGATCCTCTGCAGTGTCATTTTCCTTTTATTTCACTGCTAGGAGTCTGGAGTCCTGTTTGTTGAAATTCTCCTCAGCAGGAGAATCTATCACCGTTACTCAAGTTCGAGCAAATGAATTCACAGACTCCCTTTGGCTCAGCATCAATTCAATTCACATCAGGAAACATTTTGAACTCTGACAATATGTCCGGCTTGTGTTATCAACTCAAACATAGACTCTGGATTCAAGGACTCATCTGCAGCAGAATGACAATCACTGTGAGGAGGGCTGTAGTCCTTGCAACTTAGGGGTCGACCAGGTCACTGATATCTTACAGGTGTGGAGGCAGAAGTTCTGAGGACTGCAGCAGAGAGTGGAAGGTCCAGATTCCAACTTAGGGCTGTCTGGCTCCAAAGTCCACCCCCTGACCCCCAATATTTATGATTGGTTTTTGCTGTCCCTTTTTACATTTGTGTATACTTGTTTTTATTTGCATTGATAAGGCGGAAATGAAGCCATTAGATGTTGGGCTACTAAAGTTCAGACTATTTTTTAAGCAAGTATCAAATAGTCATTACCTCTGTCTCTCAGAATACATTGTACTGAATTGAATCTTAATGTCTTTAAATTATAAGTTGCAGGTTCATCTCATCAAAGCTCCAAATTAAACCTGTGTGAAGTGGCCAAGGAGCTCTTGACAGATGTGCAAAGCTATGTAGATGCCTTATTTAATCTAAAATGTAATTATTTGTTATATGTATGGGTGCGTACCTGGTGCGTGCAGAAGTCAGAAGAGGGTGTTGATTTCCTAGACTTTTATTTATTTATTTATTTATTTATTTATTTTCTATATTCTTTGTTTATATTCCAAATGATTTCCCCTTTCCCAGTTCCCCCCCTCCCCATATGTCCCATGAGACTTCTTCTCTCCACCCATTCTCCAATCACTTCCCTCCTTTTTCTCTGTCAGGGACAGCTGTGCACTGCCATGTGGGTACTAGAATTTGAACCCAGGTCCTCTGAAAGAGTGGCCAGTGATTTTAACTACTCAGCCATCTCTCTAGAGCTGGTATCCTTTTCACATTGTTAAGCCACATTACAATCCACAAAACTCATGCTTAAAAACTGTGCAATTGAAATTTTTAAAAATCAAAAAGGACTCTCATCACAATGTTTTGAGTAAGTTTGTTATTTTACATCATGTCTCATTAGTACCTATCCTGGCTGTATGTGACCTATGCTTCTTATTGTTTATGAACATATAAGAGATGAACATGTTTACTTCTTTGTCTTCTTGAGAGAGGTAAGTTTAACACATTTCTTGGATATGCATTACTGAAAGTGATATCATACAGTAGTTGGCTCTTGGACGGAAAGATGAAAATGGACTATGTAGCTTCTGTTAGAATTCCTTATTCAGACCCCTGTGATCCCGTCTCATTTGCTACCAGGGTCTCTCTAGCCCCACACATGGTGAACGTAAAGAGGCCCAGGTAGGCTCCCCATTCTCCTTTTCCCAGCCTCCCTCCACTAGGTTACTTAAGTCCCATGACTGCTTGCCAAAGAAGACTGCCTCCTCTCTGCTGGCATTCCATCCTCTGGCCTTACCTTGTCCATCCTGCTTGCTCATTCTCTAACCAGCATACATGGTACAGAGACTCAGCTAGGCTACCTGCTCTTCCTCTTCCAGCCCCATCCATTTGGGTTGCTCAAGTCCCATAGCTGCTTGCCAGGGACTTCCATCTCCTCTTGGCCCATCACCCTCCCTTCAGGACTTGCCTAACGTCAATATGTTACTAGGGACTTTCTAGCAAACAGGGTGATAACTGCATTTTTCTTTTTGCTCAGATCAGCTTTTGTCTTTTCGTGTGCACATGTATAATGTTCAGAAGAGAATTAAGTCGTAAGGAGTGTGAAGTCTGTTTTCCATCGTGGAACTTGTGCTGCGGGCTACAGCCACTAACTGAGTTCTTCGACAGTCTGATATTGTCTGCACCAGCAGACACAGTGTCAGAGTCTGCACACCTCCCTTGCAGTTCCTTCCTCTGCTGCTTTCCCATGTGGATCCCCAAATCTAGTTGGTCTATATTGAGTGAACACTGCTCAACCCAACGTAGGTCATAGGAGATCTCAGAAAGGAGGCCTATAGTTAGTGTGTGGGTTTGTATGGTCCTTGTGTGGTCAGGCTAGGGTCTGTGGTATGAAAGGCAGGAAGCTCTGAACAGTCTTCAGGTGGAAGGGGATGTGTCCAAAGGTGGGTGGTGTTGCTGGTATGAGGTGTGTGGCTCCATGTCAGTCTCAGGTGGTGGGAATTTGGATTGGTAGGTGGGAAAGCCTGCCTACAAGGTGCAGGGTTCTGCTAGGTCTTTGGATGGTAGTGGCTCAGCAGTATGACCTGTGTGAGTACACAGCACAATTAATTTTCTCAGCTGTCAAGGGCTGGGGCCAGTGAATGTGGGGCTCTATGTCATACTCAGGTATTGGCGGCTTGTTTTGGTGGTTGATCTGGGTTACCCATGATATATGCATCTCTGTGTAGCTCTCAAGTCCCAGGGGCTGGAGTGAGGTTTGGCTTGTACTACCTGCACAAGCCAAGTAGCAAAGGGTCTAGTGAATCTGGTCAGTTTTAGGGACTTCCTGAAGCTATTTTGAGTTGTTCCTTTCCTGAGCATAAGTGGTTCATGTCAAGAGATCACATAAAAAGGCCTTCTAGGTCTTTATAATCTGGCCACAATGAAGACATACCCTGAATTACAGTATGATCTGGCTGGAATACCAAAATGCCCTTATTATATAACTTTAATCCCTAACAATGAAGGTAAGGTTAGTTTGTAGAGAGAAGCAGCCATGTTTGAAAGTGATGTCTAATTGAGGAATAGACAACATGATGAATCAGAGAAAGATTTGGCAGAAAGAGTCAGAGATAGGATGCATCCAACTTTCACAAGAGCAGCACAGGAAAGAGAGGCTATTTAAGAGCAGTGCAAGGTCTGCAGGCAGTCAGAATTGGAGTCAGAGTCAGTTGGGAATCAGTGCAGTGGAACTGAGTTTCTTTGTGACTTCATGCAGTTTAAGGCAGGCCAACAGAGGCAGTTGAAGCCAGAAAATAAGAAGGAGCCAGAAGTTTAGAACAATTTGCCAGAGTTAATTTAAGGCCAAGCAGAGCAATTCAGTGAGAAGCTAAGTGAAGCCAGATTGAATCAGTCAGCTTGGAGAGGAGTTCTAGCCAGAGCAGCTGAGTAAGTTGTTCTGAGAATCAGCTAGCCAGAATCCAGAAAGATTTAGAAAGGGTGAAGTACTTATTCAGCAGAAAGCCTCTGAAATGACAATTACATCTGGCAAAAAAAGATGTTTTTACAAGGGGGGTACTTAAGGGAACAGAAATGGCTTAAATATGGCTGTGCTATCAAAGTCCATCCCGGCATGGGTGACAGCTCAGAAAATCTGGAAACCTGGAATGCACTGAACAACCAGCAGGTGGCTCAGCAGATTGACAGTATCATTTCGAGGTGGCTCAGTGGGTCTGAGCCTCTTCCAAGCAGCTTGGCTGGTCTTTGTTTCCTCTATGCAGCTTCAAATGTGACTTACAGCAGTCTTTACTATTTATACACTCTTGGGAGAAAGGGTCTAGTGAATCTGGTCAGTTTTAGGGACCTCCTGAAGCTATTTTGAGCTGTTCCTTTCCTGAGCATAAGAAACTTCCTTTCAGGGATGTTTTCTTCCATTTGGGATATTTTGTTGCTACTGTGTCTTATTGGGCTTCTTTTCAAGATGGAAGGTTTTAACTCGGAGGAAATTCTATACAATAGCAGTAAATGTTATCTGTATATGGTGCCCAGTTCCATGTGGTCCCCAGGTAACAGAGAGTAGAGTCTGTGGGTGAGCAATGCTATCTATCTAAGGTGGGGACTGGGATCAGAAAGGGCGTGGCTCCATGCAGGCTCCAGGCGGTGGGGCTGGGCTGAAGAAAACACTTTTTAAAAAATCCTTTAAATTCTCTCTCTCTCTCTCTCTCTCTCTCTCTCTCCATGCGTGTGTCTGTGTCTGTGTGTCTATGTGCATAGTTGCCTGCAAAGAACAGAAGAATGTGTTTGATCCCCTTGAGCTAGAATTATAGATAGCCTTGAGCTTCCCAGTGTGCGTGATGGGAACAAAACTTAGATCCTCCGCAAGAATAATCGCATTGAATCTGTATATTGCTTTTGGCAAAATGGCTATTTTAACTATATTGATTCTACCGATCCATGAGCATGGGAGGTTTTCCCATTTTTTGAGGTCTTCTTCCATTTCCTTCTTCAGAGTCTTGAAATTCTTGTCATACAGATCTTTCACATGTTTGGTAAGAGTCACCCCAAGATACTTTATATTGTTTGTGGCTATTGTGAAGGGGGTCATTTCCCTAATTTCTTTCTCAGCCTGCTTCTCCTTTGAGTATAGGAAGGCCACTGATTTGCTTGAGTTGATTTTATAACCTGCCACTTTGCTGAAGTTGTTTATCAGCTGTAGGAGCTCTCTAGTGGAGTTTTTTGGGTCACCTTAGGTAGACTATCATGTCGTCTGCAAATAATGATAGTTTGACTTCCTCCTTTCCAATTTGTATCCCTTTGACCTCCTTATGTTGTCGAATTGCCCGAGCTAGTACCTCAAGTACAATATTGAAAAGATAAGGAGAAAGGGGGCAGCCTTGTCTGGTCCCTGATTTCAGTGGGATTGCTTCAAGTTTCTCTCCATTTAGTTTGATGCTGGCTACCGGTTTGCTGTATATTGCTTTTACTATGTTTAGGTATGGGCCTTGAATTCCTGTTCTCTCCAAGACTTTAAGCATGAAAGGATGCTGAATTTTGTCAAATGCTTTTTCAGCATCCAATGAAATGACCATGTGGTTTTGTTCTTTGAGTTTGTTTATGTAGTGGATTGTATTGATGGATTTCCATATATTGAACCAACCCTGCATTCCCGGGATAAAGCCTACTTGATCATGGTGGATGATCGTTTTGATGTGTTCTTGGATTCTGTTGGCAAGAATTTTATTGAGTATTTTTGCATCGATGTTCATAAGGGAAATTGGTCTGAAGTTCTCTTTCTTTGTTGGATCTTTGTGTGGCTTTGGTATCAGCGTAATTGTGGCTTCGTAGAAGGAATTGGGTAGTGTTCCTTCTGTTTCTATTTTGTGGAATAGTTTGAAGAGTATTGGTGTTAACTCTTCTTTGAAGGTCTGATAGAATTCTGCACTGAAACCATCTGGTCCTGTGCTTTTTTTGGTTGGAAGACTTTCTATGACTCCTTCTATTTCTTTAGGCTTTATGGGACTGTTTAGATGGTCTAGTTGGTCCTGATTTAATTTTGGTATTTGGTATCTGTCAAGGAAATTGTCCATTTCCTCCAGATTCTCCAGTTGTGTTGAGTACAGGCTCTTGTAGTAGGATCTGATGATTTTTTGGATTTCCTCAGTTTCCGTTGTTATATCTCCCTTTTCATTTCTAAGTTGGTTAATTTGGATACTTTCTCTGTGCCCTTTGGTCAGTCTGGCTAAGGGTTTATCTATCTTGTTGATTTTCTCAAAGAACCAGCTCCTGGTTTTGTTGATTTTTTGTATGGTTCTCTTTGTTTCTACTTGATTGATTTCGGCCCTGAGTTTGATGATTTCCTGCCTTCTACTCCTCCTGGGTGAAATAGCTTCTTTTTGTTCTAGGGCTTTCAGGTGTGTCATTAAGCTGGTAATGTATGCTCTCTCCGTTTTCTTTTTGGAGGCACTCAGGGCTATCCCAACTCAATTCTTCACAGAGTTAGAAAGAGCAATTATCAAATTCATCTGGAACAACAAAAAACCCAGGATAGCTAAAACTATTCTCAACAACAAAAGAAAATCTGGGGGAATCAGTATCCCTGACCTCAAGCAATACTACAGAGCAATAGTGTTAAAAACTGCATGGTATTGGTACAGTGACAGGCAGGAGGATCAATGGAACAGGATTGAAGATCCAGAAATGAACCCACACACCTATGGCCACTTGATCCTCGACAAAGAGGCTGAAAACATCCAATGGAAAAAAGATAGCCTTTTTAACAAATGGTGCTGGTTCAACTGGAGGTCAGCATGCAGAAGAATGGGAATTGATCCATCCTTGTCTCCTTGTACTAAGCTCAACTCCAAATGGATCAAGGACCTCCACATAAAGCCAGACACTCTGAAGCTAATAGAAAAGAAACTGGGGAAGACCCTTGAGGACATCAGTACAGGGAGAAAGTTTCTGAACAGAACACCAATAGCGTATGCTCTAAGAGCAAGAATTGACAAATGGGACCTCATAAGGTTACAGAGTTTCTGTAAGGCAAAGGACACCATTAAGAGGACAGATCGGCAACCAACAAATTGGGAAAAGATCTTCACCAATCCTACATCAGATAGAGGGCTAATATCCAATATATATAAAGAACTCAAGAAGTTAGACTCCAGAAAACCAAACAACCCTATTAAAAAATGGGGTACAGAGTTAAACAAAGAATTCTCACCTGAAGAACTTCGGATGGCGGAGAAGCATCTTAAAAAATGCTCAACTTCATTAGTCATTAGGGAAATGCAAATCAAAACAACCCTAAGATTTCATCTTACACCAGTCAGAATGGCTAAGATTAAAAATTCAGGAGACAGCAGGTGTTGGAGAGGGTGTGGAGAAAGAGGAACACTCCTCCACTGCTGGTGTGGTTGCAAATTGGTACAACCACTCTGGAAATCAGTCTAGCGGTTCCTCCCTAAACTGGGCACCTCACTTCCAGAAGATCCTGCTATACCACTCCTGGGCATATACCCAGAGGATTCCCCACCATGTAATAAGGATACATGCTCTACTATGTTCATAGCAGCCCTATTTATAATTGCCAGATGCTGGAAAGAACCCAGGTATCCCTCAACAGAAGAGTGGATGCAAAAAATGTGGTATATCTACACAATGGAGTACTATTCAGCCATTAGAAACAACGAATTCATGAAATTCTTAGGCAAATGGATGGAGCTAGAGAACATCATACTAAGTGAGGTAACCCAGACTCAAAAGGTGAATCATGGTATGCACGCACTAATAAGTGGTTATTAACCTAGAAAACTGGAATACCCAAAACATAATCCACACATCAAATGAGATACAAGAAGAAAGGAGGAGCGGTCCCTGGTTCTGGAAAGACTCAGTGAAACAGTATTCGGCAAAACCAGAACGGGGAACTGGGAAGGGGTGGGAGGGAGGACAGGGGAAGAGAAGGGGGCTTACGGGACTATCGGGGAGTGGGGGGGGCTAGAAAAGGGGAAATCATTTGAAATGTAAATAAATTATATCGAATAAAAAAAATAAAAAAAAAGAAAACGGTCAAATAAACACACACACACACACACACACACACACACACACACACACACACAAAAAAAAAAAGAATAATCAATGCTCTTAACTGGCGAGCCATCCCACCAACTTCTAGGTTAGGAATGGGAACTTGTGTCTACTTTCTCTTCTCAATGCAGGGACTCTTCATGCTTGAACCTGTAACGATCTTGTAAGTTCTATCACAGAGTCTGAAAAGTTTGTATGTGCACCAGTCCTGTTGTATTTGGAAGATACCATTTCCTCAGAGTTATCCTCCACCTCTGGCTCTGACAGTCTTTCTGCTTCCTCTTCCACAGAGATCTCTGAGACTTGAGGAGAGGGGTTTGATGAAGGCTTCTCATTTGGGATTGAGTAATCAAAAGTCTCTCACTATTTAGTTGTTGGTCTCTGTGTCAGTTCTGTCGACTGAAAGAAGAAGCTTCTTGATGAGGGTTAAGTGAGATTCAGCTCTGTCAGTATATTATGTCACAAGGAGTCATTTTACTGGTATATTCATTCTTCCTAGGCCCATCAGGTTCTTGGGACATTAGTAGTGTCAGGTATGGGTTTCATCTCACAGTGCAGGCCTTAAATCCAACAAAATCATGCTTGGTTACTCTCATAACATTTGTACTACTGTTGCACCAGTATACTTGCAGGCATGCCACTGTTGTAGGTCACAGAGTTTGTGAATGAGTGATATTAGTATGCATTTTTCTCTTTCAGTAACGAGCAGAGTACTATCTAGCACTGTGAATGCTAGTCAGTAGGGCTGAATCTTCTAAGTTGGGTGCCAGTTCAATTTCTTCATGTTAATGACAGAAGTAAGCAGTGTTTTCAGCAATAGGGCCTAGGCATCAGGTTATGGAGAGCAACCAATAACCTTGGCAATAACCCGTGATGTTTGGGGATGTCTATGGCACATACTTTGGCCGATGACTCACTATAATGTAATCCATTTCTGGTGCTGTAGGCTTTATTTGCTGTCATATTAAACTGTTCAGCTTCCATGAGATTGTATACTTTCTTACATTTCTAATCTTGATATCCAGCTTTAATCCATGGTGGTCAAGTAGGGTACAGAGCACTATTTCAACTTTTAAATATCTGTTTAGACTTGCTTTGTGTCCTGATAGGTGGTCAGTTTTGGAGGAAGTTTTATGGGCTGCTGAGAAGAAAGCATATTTTTTTTGATATTTGGATGGAATGGTTTGTTGATTTCTGCTAGGTCTATTTGATTTATCACATTATTTAACTCCAGAATTTCTCTGTGGGTTTGTCTGGACAATCTGTCTATTGGCTAGATTGTTGTATAGGAGGCACTCACTCACTGCTGTGCTAGAGACATTATGTGATTGTTATCTAGTGCTGTGTTTCTTTTGTGAACGTGGGTTCTGTTTTGTTTGGTGAATAAATGTTTAGAATTGTAAGATCCTGGGTTTCCTGTCTTAAAATTGTAAGGACTGTAAGGTGAATTTTTCATTTACTAAGTTTCTTGTATCCTTCCCTATATCTTCTGTTTAGTTTTGGCTTGGGGTCAGTTTTGTCATATACTGTAATGGGTACAACCATTGGCTTCTTGATTCCATTTGCTTGAAATACCTTCTTCCATCCTTTTATTTTAAGGTACTGTGTGTCCTTGGTGGTGAGATATGTTTCTTGGATGCAGCAGAAAGATGAATCCTGCTTTCTAATTCAATCTATCAGTCTTCAGAGATTTGAGACCATTAATATTGAAAATTATTAATAAGCAGTCCTTTATATCCCATTATTTTGTTGTTGTGGTATGGGTCCCCCTTTCTATGACTTACCATTTTGAGTCTGTTTATTCTTTTTGTCTTCTTGCAAGCAGATATCCATCTCATCAGACTGAAGCTTTCTTTCTGGTGCCCTTTGTAGAGCTGGATTGGTGGATTTAATTTGATCAAATTTGTTTTTATTGTTAAATGCTTTTATTTTCAGTCAACTGTAAGTGACAGTTTTCCTGGGAATAATAGTCTGGGCTGGTACCTGTGGTTTCTTAAAGCTTGTAGAACATTTGTCTAGGCCCTTCTGGCTTTTGGAGTCTCTACTGAAAAGTCAGGTACTATGCTGGCCTTTATGTATAGCTGTGTTTTTTCCCTTTTCATCTTTTAATAGTTGTTCTTTGTTCTGTACTATGTTTTGATCGTTGTGTTATATTAAGAGTTTCTTTTCTAAATTTATTTGGTTTTCTGTATGCCATAATAGATGTCACTTTCTTTAGATTGGGGACATTTTCTTTTATATTTTGTTAAAAATATTTTCTGTGTCTTTGTTCTGAGTTTCTTCTCTTTCTACCACATGTATCATTTGTAGGTTTAGTATTTTCAGAATGTCACAGATTTCCTGGATGTTTCTTCTCTGGATATTTTAAATTTAACATTTTCTTTGAGTGAGATAGTTGCTTAGTCTGCCTTGTCTTCATTGAAATTCCTTCTTTTATGTCTTTTAATCTGTTCATAAGGCTTTATCTCTGAGGGTTTTGTTTGACATCCTGGGCCTTTTATTAGTTTTTTTTTTTTTTCAGTTTGGATTTGCTTTAATGGTTCCATTTCTTTGTTAAATTCTAATTTTTTTTTTTTTTTGGATATTTTTTCCGAGACAGGGTTTCTCTGTATAGATAGCCCTGGCTGTCCTGGAACTCACTCTGTAGACCAGGCTGGCCTCGATCTCAGAAATCCGCCTGCCTCTGTATCTCAGAGTGCTGGGATTACAGGCGTGCACCACCACCACCCTGCTTTAAATTCTATTTTTATGTTTTGAATTCTTTTCATTCAGTTGCTTGTGTTTTTATGTTCTTCATTAGGGAATTTATTCATATCCTCTTTAAGGTCTTCGAAAATATTCCCAATTGCTATTATGAAGTCATTTTCATTTGCTTTGGCTCAATTGTCTTTCTTGGGATCTAACACAATAGAGTTGCTGGTTTCTGGAGGAGGTAAATCCTCTTGGTTCTTCATGTTTGTGTTTTTGTGCTAGGGTTTGCTATAGAGTTTGAGGTTTTTGTTTTTGTTTTTTTTTAATATACAGCTCTCTAGTCTTGCCTTTCTTGAGGAGAGGGTCTACTCTTTGTTTTCTGTTGCCCAATCTCAGTCCTAACCAACCATGACAGCTGTGAGGTTCTTGATGCACAGCATTTTGGATCTCAGCCAAGTATAATCTCTGTTTGAGAACTATCCTGAAGATCAGAGGGAAGTCACAAAGAAATAAAGATGGGCTAGAAGTTAAGACTGAGAGGAATAGTATTGAAAAACTAAGGGGACCTTGGGTCTGCCCTAAAAGGACAAATCCTTAGGGAATGCAGTTGAGCTGGAAAGAGTAGCAGAAGGAGGGGTAAGGTAAGTCTATATACACAGAATGAGTGCAGGAAGAAGAATTAAGGTTTCCTATATTAGTCCTCGCCCAGTGTGGCTTCTTTGGGTCTGTGGTAGAGAGGGGTTCTGAGGAGGTCCCCACTAAGAGACTGAGTCCCTATGGAATGGTATGGGATGGGTCTAACAAATATTCTTATCATACAGTAGACATGATATTAACAAGAGCTAAGAAATGTGAGTTTGTAAAACACAATGTATTAAAGTTGATTAATGATGCAAATGATGTCTATCACAGAGCATAAGATACCAGCTCATTGCCAGTTCTCTCCTCTTTCCGAAGACTGTCATTGTCACCGTTATCAGATATTCAGTGTTGCATGTCATGGACACTGTCTTAGTTAGGGTTTCTATTGCTGTGAGAAAACATCATGACTACAGCAACTCTTATAAAGGGAGTTTTTAATTGGAGCTGGCTTACCGTTCAGAGGTTTAGCTCATTATCATCATGGTGGGAAGCATGGCAGCATGCAGGCAGACAATGTGCCGGAGAGGCAGGTGAGATTTCTACATCTGAATTTGTAGGCAGCTGGAAGAGACTCTGAGCCGCTGGGCCTGGCTTGAGCTTCTGAAACCTCAAAGTCCATCACCAGAGACATACTTCCTCCAACAAGGCCACACCTACTCCAATAAAGCCAAGCTTCTAATAATGCCACTGCCTATACACCCAGGAGGGCCACTTTTATTGAAACCACCACGTTCTACTCCCTGGCACCCATAGGCTTGTAGCCCTATCATAATGCAAAATTCGTTTAGTCTAACTTCCAAAGTCCTCATAGTCTTCAACAGTCTAACACTTGTTTAAAAGTCCAAAGTCCCTTCTAAGACTCATGATAATATCGTAACTCTAACTTTTATAAAATCAAAATGAAAAAGAAGGCCGCATACTTCCGACTTATGATGGCACAGGATATACATTACCATTCCAAAACGGAGAAAAGGGAGCATAATGAGGAAATACTGGACCAAAACAAGAACCAAAAATAGCTGGGCAGCTCCAAACTCTTCATCTCTGTGTTTGATGTCAAAGTGCAACTCAGATCCCCAACTCCCTTCAGCGTTGTTGACTGCAGCAGACTTCTCTCCTATGGGTTCTTTCCACTCCTGGCTAGCATCTCTCTTCAGCAGGTATCCCACAGTTCTGGCATCTCCAACATTTTGGGGTCTCCAGGCTTCAACTTCACTGTGTCACACAATGGACCCTTTAGGCCTCCATCCAGTGACACCTCTGAACAAAGCCAGGTTTCCATGGCTTTCCTTACTAGTGGAGGGAGATTCTATAGCCCCTTTCTTCTGTCCTTGACTCCATGGCTGAAGCTACTAAATTCTATTGCTTGCTGGGGCTGGAACCTGGCCCCCTTGTACATCTTCACCAGCTTTCTGTTTTTGATGGTTTCCTTCATGGCCTAAGCTTGCCTGTCCTGGAACTTTCTCTGTAGACCAGGCTGGCCTTGAACTCAAAGATCTGCCAGCCTTTCCCTTCTGAATGCTGGGATTCAAGGCATGTAGCACCATGCCTGGGCCTAAGCTTATCTTGTATTCCTTTTCATGTTTTAAGAACTCCTTTTTCACAAATTGGAAGCTTATCTGGGTGGGGACTTTCTCTGAGGTCACCACTCCCTGTATCCACTTAGCACCAGGCTTTTCTTTAACCTGTTTACACTTCCTGGTGTCCCTTTTCTCCTCAAACAGTACATTTTGTATTTTTCCTTGCTCAGCTTGCTCCTTTTCATTATAAATCTGTATAAACATGACCACTAATAAGCAAGCAACACAGTTACTACTAGGGTGTCTGGAAATTTCCTCCGTCAAAGCCGCTAATCCATGACTCTTCAGTTTAGTCTGAGGTAGATTTATTTTTGGATAAAGGCAGAAAGCAGTCCCATTTTTGCCAAAATATCACAATAACGGTCTCCAGGTCACATACTAATATGCTTCTCCCCTGAAATCTCTTGAACTAGGTAGGTTCCTACAGTTCAAATCACCCTCAACACCTCTGCCATCTATGTTCCTACTAGGATGGCCCATTAAGCCCCATCTACCGCATTCAGCAGTTTTTCTTATCCAAAGTCTGCATTCCTCCAAATAAAAGCACAGCCAGGCCTATTACATCAATACTTTAATCCCAGTACCAACTCTGTCTTAGTTAAGGTTTCCATTGCTATGAAGAGATGCCATGACCATTTCAACACTTAGAAAAAAAGTTAGCTGGAGCTGGCTTATTGTTCAGAGGTTTAGTCCATTGTTATCATGATGGGAAGCATGGCAGCATGCAGGCAGACATGGGGCTGGAGAGATAGCTGAGATTTCCACACCTTGATCTGCAGGCAGTAGGAAGAGACAGTGAGCCAGTAGGTCCAGCTTGAGCCTTTGAAACCTCAAAGCCCATACCAATGACATACTTCCTCCCACAAAGCCACGCCTACTCTATCAGGGCCACACCTCCTAAAAGTGCTGCTGCCTATAAGCCTGTGGGGGCCATTTTTGTTTAAACCACCATAGGCACCAAGGAAAGAAGATAGTGTGTTCTTGCTGGATGAAAAGGTCATTGGGAATTAGTATTTTTCTTAGACTGGAAGTAGAGAACAGATTCTCTGTCTTTTAAAATGTCTCCTTTTAAAAGGCTTTAATAAGCTGCTTGTCACATGTTGAATGTCTCATTCACGAACACTAAAATGTGCTCTTAGAAAGATTTTGTCATGTTGAGTGGAAAATGGATCACGCATTGCACTTGTTCATAGAATACAGAAGATGAATTCTTAGTCTTACATAATTATCGCTTCTGAAATTTCTTGTCACAAGAGCTCCTTTCCCACTTATGAACACTGGCATATAGACTCATAAGGCAGGACGAGCTCATGAAATATGAAGGATGCAGCACCCGCGGGCTCCCGGCATGCAGTGGAAACAGGTGGCACATTTCAATGTCCTATAAAAGTCCCTTTCCAGATCTCTAACAAGGTTCTTTGTCACATGGTGAATATATTATAATGCATAATCTCCTTCTGATGGGTATAAAACATACAGTGTGCCCAGAATCTTCTTATGAAATGAATGTATGGCACATTCACACTGCTCTATAAAAAGTCTCTAAGAACATTTTTTACAGATTATAAAATATGTGTGGCACATATGATCAGTAGAGAATATTTGCTTAAAACATATTTTCTCAATGCTCGTTGAAAGGTGAATCATACAAACTGTTGCCTCGAGGTGTGGGATACAATGACACACTTGCATGTCTCCTGATGAGATAGGAACCACCAAACATCTCACATCATGAAACTATCTAATGTGGGCAATGTTCACTCTAATCTTACAAAACTGAATAAGTGAGTTAGTATTGGTTAGGAGATTGAGAAGACGGTTCTGTGGGAGGAGGTGGAATCAATGCCTGTGATGGACTCCGTGACCTCATGGAAGCCTGTCTCCCAATCAGGGATATTGCAGTTTACCTGAAAGGTTGTATAGACATGACAACGACAACGAGGGAGTATATACACTCATCAGCAAAGCGCAAAGGACTCATGGGGGGCTGAATTTTACCTAGTCTTTGCTGAAATGTCTGCTTTCTACTGGTGGGTTGCCTTTTAGAAAGAGCATAAATACTTTAAAAAATCGTAATTTTTGTAAACAAAATACTTTCAGTGTGAAAATGGAGGTGCCAGGTGGCCTGTTTTTCTCTTATCTCTTCCCTACGGAATCCTGTACCCATTTCCTATAAACTATTCTGAGGATGTGATCAAAACTGTGAGGGACCACAACACCTGTGCTAGAAACTAGACTGACTAGCTCAATCCCCAGCGCCAGTAAAGTCCTGTTAATTGAGGCAGCAATCCCTAAGGGTATTCCTTCCAAGACTTCCCAGGAACCCTATTGCCCTACAAGAGCTCTGACTTCTTTCTCTCTATTGAGTTTCCTCCAACAGCATACTTCTTCCTAAAATCTCAACCTCTGTAGTCTGAATTTCACTCTTCAAAAATGGAAGATCCTCAAAGGCTCTGCCCTTGGGTAGCTTTAGTGGCTATTGAGTTTCTGGGGTTCAGCCTCTCAGGATAAGCACACAGAGCCAAGATAGGTTCTGCCATATGCAGACATTCAAAACTCCCATTATGCTTCTGAGTTGTTGGCTGGGTACCTGAAGGAGGGAGAGAGGTCCATGGATCAATATTTTGTGTTTCCTGTGTTCACTGTACCCCATCTTCTATCTTCCTGCTTCCCTTGGTGTTCTAGTTATTTCTCTGTTACAGTGATCACACATTGACCAAAAGGCACTTGGGGGAGGGGAGGGCTTATTTCATTTTTTACAGCTTGCAGTCCATCATCCAGGGAAAGCCAGGGCAGGAGCTCAAAGCAGGAACCTGAAGGCAGGACCTGAGCCACAGACCAAGGAGGAATGCTGCTTACTGGCTTGATCAGCTATTTCTTCCCTTCCCTTCCCTTCCCTTCCCTTCCCTTCCCTTCCCTTCCCTTCCCTTCCCTTCCCTTCTCTTCTCTTCTTTCTTTCCTTTTCTTTTTTTCCTTCCTTTTCTTTTCTTTCTTTCTTTGTAAGATTTATTTATTTTATGTATATGAAATAAATCTTCATGTACACTAGAAGAGGGAATCAGATTCTATTACAGATGGTTGTGAACCACTATGTGATTGCTGGGAATTGAACTCAAGATGTCAGACAAAGTAGTCAGTGTTTTAAACTGCCAAGCCATCTCTCCAAGCCTCTCAGCTACCTTTCTTATGCCACTCAGGTCCATCTCTCTTGGGATGGCACCGTCCACAGCTGCCAGAGGCCCCCAACATCAATTAGCAATCAAGAAAATGCCTCAAAGACATAGCCACAGGGCAATCTGATGGTGATAATTTGTTAGTTGGGATTCCCTTTCCTTCATATATCTAGACTCAGGCAAGTTGACACGATACCAGCACACTCCTCAGAACCTCCCTTTTCTTGGGACCTGGGTCTGCTTATTTCAGAGTAGACAGGTTCAGATTTCTGTGGGGAATCTGAGTCTCCTCCTTCCATTTTCCTTCTCCTCACCCGGGAGCCTGGGAGTGTGTGTTCTATGAGGTATCAATTGAGGTTTGCATCTGGGTAGGAGAGCATTCTACAGTGTCAAGTGCCAAGAAGACAAGCACTTTGAGATGGCTAAACCTGGACGGCCATACTGAATCTGTCTGGCCGTGTCTAAGGGGAGCCCAGATACTGTCTGTGTCCTTAGCGAATAGATTGTCAGGTATTAGACAAGTGCTACTAGCAAGAGAGTGACAAAGATAGTCCTGCTCAGCGGGTGGTTACGGTGGCTGTGGCAGCCTGAGTGATAGGAGCCTGGAGACAGAGCTGCCTCTGTCTGGTCTTAACTGCTGTCCCTTTTCTGATGCCTCCAGGCCTGCTTTTCTCTGCCTGATAAAATGTTTATGTTTTATCTGCCTTCTCACATCAATATTGCTACACACTGTAGCCTGAGTACTCTCGGGTTCGCTTCTGCTTTCCAGTTGCTGGGACATGGACAAGCTAAGGGGAAAGAGCATCCCAGTATTGTCTATCTCTTTCCAAGTTCTTTTTGTCTCCCATGTTCCATATTCTCTAGATTAAGGGTGCTTAGTCCAAGAGAGTGTGTGGTAAATTATAATGTGGCTTTGGTGGTCCAGGCAGCCCAGCGGATAACCCCCTTTAAAGGCAGATTTCACCCTGAGCACTGTCATGCTTGCCTCCTGAGGCAAGAAAGACAGTATGGATGGAAAGGGTAAGAATTCGAAGAGGGAGGCCAGTTCAGATATGGGGGGAGATGGGGAGAAGTACAGAGGGTTGGGAATTTGAAAAGAGGTGTGTAGCAGTGGGGGATGGGGAACCGGGGAGTAGCCACTAGAAAGTCCCACATGCCCAGGACCCAAGATGTTCCCAGGACCCAATGGGGAGGACATTAGCCAAAATACCCAACAATGGGGAGATACAACCTGTAGAGACCATATCCAGTGGATAGGCATGACCCCTAGTTGAGGGATGGGGTCACCCTCTCACTTCAAAAATATTAATTGAGAATTCCTCCTGACAAAAGGAGTGGAAAGGCCATCCAGAGACTGCCCCACCTAGGGATTCATCCCGCTTTTTTGATACCAAACCCTGACACTATTGCTGATGCCAAGAAATGCTCACTGACAGTAGCCTGGTATAGCTGTCTCCTGAGAGGCTCTGCTAGAACCTGACCAATGCAGATGCGGATGTACACAGTCAAACATTGGACTGAGCACAGAGACCCCAATGGAGGAGTTAGGGTAAGGACTGTTGGAGCTGACGGGGTTTGCAACCTCATAGGATGAACAACAATATCAACCAACCAGACCCCCAAAACTCCCAGGGACTAAACCACCAACCATAGGGGGCACCCATGGGTCCAGTTGGATATGTAGCAGAAGATTGCCTTATCTGGCAGCACTAGGAGGGGAGCCCCTTGATTTTGTGGAGGCTTGATGACCCAGGATAAGGGAACACTAGGTCACTGAAGCAGGAGTGGGTGGGCACTCTCATAGAAGCAGGGGGAAGGAAGAGGGGATAGGGGACTTGTGGAAGGGAAACTGGGAAGGGGGATAACATTTGAAATGTACATAAATAAAATAACCAATAAAACATTAAAAATAAAAGAATTTGAAGAGAAGGATCACAGAATGTTTAAGGAGGCTATTAAAGGCTCACACCACTATACTTCATATCTCAGAACCATACCCCCCACCTACCAAGTTCCTCCCCTCTTACCTCATATAATCATCATGAATTGGATGGCTTTCCCTGTCTCAAGGCTCAACGTGTACTTCAAAAGGTTTTTGTTTTTGTTTTTTGGATGGTAGATCCAATACAGGCTGGTTAAAATCAGCCAGGAAAAATGCAGAAAAGAATTCACCAAGGTCACAGGATATTAAAAAGTCACAACTCTAAGAGATAATAGTCCAGTGGGGTTCCCTTATCCACAGACTAAGGAGAAAAGAGAACAGCTACACAGGCCTGCACTAGTACAACAAGCTACTAATTCAACCGCCCCCTCTCCTTTTCCATGGCTAGCCACAAGAAAAGGTGTAAAAGAAGTGTGTGTGTGTGTGTGTGTGTGTGTGTGTGTGTAAATATATATGTATCTTTCTGCATTCAAGCCTGGCCTGAATATAAACTGGAGGATGGAGATAGATCATTTATGGGGGAAGTATTCCTTTTAATATGAATTTGCAATTAAAGTTGTTTTTGTAAACAGGAAGGTAAATGGACCAATGTTCCCTATGTGCAGACCTACCGAAGTTCCTTATGTGCAGACCTTTGCTTTGAGAAAGAACCCAGACTCCTGGGGAGAGTGTTGTTGTAAATCTGTACTCTTGGCTGCCCTCACACCAGGGACTTCCGAGACTGCTGAAGACCTCTGGCAGGTGTAGCAGTCCTTACAACAGGAAAACCACTTCCCAGCTTTCCAGACCAGTTTGAAAGAACAACTCCGAGTTTTTCAAGGTCCTTAGTCCTCCCTTTCAAATGGGTCCTTCTTTCCTGCCAATTCAGAAGACAGGCACAGATACTGGTAAGATGGGGAGACCCACTCAGTGCACACTCCTTTTCCTTGCAAGACCCGAGTCAAAGGCTGATCTTGGTAAGTTTTCAGAAGACCCTGACACACATGTTAAGGTCTTGATGGGACTCAAGAATGTCTTCGAACCAGCTCAGAAGGATGTGCTACTCTTAAGTCATACCTTGACCTCCACTGAAATGACTGAAGCTTTACAAGCTGCCGTATGATATGGGGACCGGAGACATGTGACGAATGCAAATATAAACCTCCTAACAGTTAAGGCACAGGTACAAATAGAAAGCCAGTTACCTCTCAGAGTGGGGATGATGAGATCAGGTGGGAGAAATGACTAAGGAGGTTAGAGTAAACCGACTCCATAGGAAGTAACTGGTTTCTTGTCTTTAAACCAGAAATGCCTTGAGCCTTACCTTGGAAGCTGGACATCTCAGATGTGTCTAAGCCAAAACATCTGGTCCCACAATGGCCAGAGATGCTGGCGATGCATGTTGTCTTTTTTTTTTTCCTTTTTTAAATACCTTTTCCCTCAAAGAGTACCCTCTTCCAAAGAAACCATACTAAGGGCACAACTGAAGCTAAGAAGGACCTCAAATCTTAGAACGGATAATAGGGTGACCTGCACACCTTCCCTGCTTCCTGTGGGGAGCCCAGGAAACCCCAAGTGACTGTGCAAAGAAAGTAAGTCTGGAGTGAGTGTGTATTATTGACATGGACTTGACTGTGTCAACGACCCACTGCCTCAGACTTATGGAGTGGCAAGCCTTCCCTCCAGGGTGTGACTCAGAGGGATATCGAAACCTTCCTTTGGTACAGAGTGTGAATGTTGATAGTGTGTGTGAAAATACAGGTGTTTAAGAACAACTGGCCAGTGTACAAAATCTAGCAGCTTCAGCTTTCTCTTCCTGGATCTTTAGAGCCTGAGATTGTTGCCTAAGGAGACAACTCCTGTAATTCCCCGTCCTTTGATTTCTTCCTCTCTGGGTGTCCGGATGCCGCTGCACACAAGGCTGGAAGGATGAAGTAGAGGCCAGAACCTGCAGGATCCCGGGCCAGTTGAGAGCAAGTGTCTCATGGGCAGGGCGAGGGGAGAAGGAAGAGAGAGAGAGAGAGAGAGAGAGAGAGAGAGAGAGAGAGAGAGAGAGAGAGAGAGAGAGAGAGAGAGAGAGAGAGAGCTTGAGACTTCTCCAAGGATCTTCAATGAAACAGCTTTCTAAGAAGATCTTTGTACATATACCTTTATTTGGGGTGGGCTTGTATGCATATACTCTATTTAGGGTGAACCAAGGACTATATAGTTTTGGGGAAGGGGGTAGGCAAATATCTATCCAGGGTGGGCAAAGGTCATTGGCTGAAGGCTAAGACTACTGAGATGCCTCATTAACACTGGGGAGATATTCCAGGAATTTGAGGTACAGGACCACATGACTTTACTCAAGTAGTCAGTGGTGGGGCCCGCGGTCCCCCAGAGAAGAGGAAGGTTGCTGACAAGACAAAGGTAGTCAGCCATTTTGCACTGAACTCAGGCTGTCCCAATGTCAGACTTCGACCTTAGCAGCTGAGCAGCATCTTCCTGCAGCGCTCTACATAAATGTGCTGAGGGTCTGCATTGCTGCATAGTTGGTGTTACTCCATCAGAGTGCATGCAATCCACCCAGCCCCAGCTTTCCTTATGCATGCCAGTGTGTCCATTCTTCATTCTCTTGCTATCCATAGCCAGGTCAAGGCTTCAAACCATGCAGGACCAGGTACCTACTTAGTAAAGCCTTATAAATTCCATGACAATGAGGCTTCATGATCTCCTACTCCCCAGGGACTCTTTCTTCTACACAGGAGCTCTAATTTCTTTCTCTCTCTTGTGCTGGTTAGATTTTGTTAAATTGACACTAACTGGAGTCACCATGGTAAAGGGAACCTAAACTGAAGAAGTGCCTCCATCAGATTGGACTGTGGGCATGTTGCTGGAGGTATCTTTTGATCGGTTATAGATGTGGGAGAACTCACCTTCTGAGTGCTCAATTTCAATCAAAGACACCCCAATGTTCCTGTATCAATATTCTGATAATTCTGCAAGAGGGAAAGAAATATACCACAGCTGTTTATGACGGAGTTTACTCTTCAAGTTCAGATTCCTCTTATCTTATGGAGGTTTGGGATAGGCTGTTTTTTTATTATTTCTATGATGGGGAGTTGGAGAGGCTGATACTATTCAATTTCCCATGGAAAATATGGCAATATTATCTCATTTTCACTGTGTAAATAAATATGCACACATCATACAGATGTGCTATTTTTGTACAGCCATATTTCAGTAATACTCGCTAGAATTTTTTTCTTTGTCGTTGTAGTTCTGTTTTAACGTGTGCGTGTCTGTGCATAAATACACCATGTTTAATTTTTACAGTCATATTTAATCCTGAAATTTATTTCTGAAATGAGTCATTTCCCTCAATTAAGTGTAAGATACACTGTTTCATGAACACTGTGTTCTTGGCCATCTTTGTTAATTCACTCTCTGCAAAAATCTGTAATTTAAAACCTAGACTTAATAAAACAAGATTTTGTTCTACAGAAAAAAATAAAAGTAATTAGAATTTTGAGTACAGGAATAAAAGAGCCTTCATTAAACGCCATTAGTCTTATTCGAGTATCTAGAGTGTTTGTTCTTTGGTACAAAGACATTTTGTAATGTACTTTTAAAAGCATAATGTGTGTGTTTTGATATTGACTGTGTGTCTTGAGGTTGACTCCGGACCAGTAATCACATATTGATCACCCTGTAGGCTTGCTTGTTTATTCACTCTCTCACTTATTTGTGCATTTTTTAAATGATTTATTTAACAAAGCAACATTAGGAAGGTGAACAGTGAGCAGACTCCCAACCCATCTGAGACTGAAGTTTATAGACAGGACCAAGGATATGCACGTCTAAGGCATCTCCGTCAAGCTGTTGTCCTGCCCACCTTTGCCTGTCATGCTTGGGGTTCATTCTCTACCTGTGCAGTAGTCTTAGCTGCTAGAACTATGAGACATCTCTGCAAGGCCAATTCTCCACTGGCTGGTACCCTTTCCTTCCCTGTACATGAGATTCCTGGGGAACTTCCATTTATTCAGGGGATTCTTTATACCAATAATCTGATAGTGTCTTGTTAGAATATCGTCATTTCTGCAAGGCCAGTTAAAATTCCCCACTTTTTTTTAACACCCCAGTCTTAGGGTGGACTCTGTGTATGTTTGAAACAAGTATAGTAAACAGAATATAAGCAGAGATCAAGGTTAGAACACATTTAGTTAGTGCCAGGCAGCCATTTTTCATAATGTTCTGGTTTTAATTACTTTTTGGAGAGCAGGCATATGCAGCACCAGGTCTCATCATTGAAGTCCAGTTTGGCCTCAAACTTGTAATCCTCCTGTTTCAGCTTCCCAAGCACAGCATTTTTATTTTTAATTCTTTCAATTCTTTACCTCTTACCTATGGACAGTGTCCTCTGAAGGCATTACTGATCAACTTCAATTTTGTTTTCTATTATCCAAAAAGTCTAGGAAAAAGTTCACTCTGGTTGGTCTGACTTGGAAAGAGATCCTCAGTAAAGGTAAGTGTTAGTGTAGGGAATTGAGAGACGCCAGAACAAGGGATGTGCTTTAAATGTTCACGACAGAGCCCACTGGAATTTCTTGATGGGCTTATAAGACTGCCCATCCATTTGGCTCCTCCACATTTTCTTTCTAAACTTCCAAGGCTGGTCTCAAGACTGATTTCAGGCATCTTGGTAACTGTTGGAGTAGTTACTAGAGTCACACTGTGACTCCCAGGAGAGGAAATTTAAGCAGCATTTGGCTGTATGTAGGCACTGTATTATTATTACTGAATTGAAAAAGGTCTGACAGCATTTCTCTTATCAAGAAGAAAATCAGTGAGAACTACTTGTCTAAACATCTGTGGCTTAAACCCTAATGTCTGGGGAGCGTGGTCCCTGGAAATGTTCAAAAATTATAACAATCATTTTCATCTTTGGTTATAATTCCTGTTAGATGTTTATGGCCATGCAGCTGAGCAAAATTAACCGATCTCTGCATTTTTTTTTTTTTTTAAAAAACCCCATCGTCAATTTTCCTAAGTTGTACCAACAAACAGTAGATGTTCCCCTGACAGATGAAAACAGTAGATTTTTCCCATGGTTGAATCATCTGTTCTTGTATTTAGAAGACTTAGAGTAGACTGAACTTGAAGGGTTCTGAGCGCTCTGAAATTGTTACCTTTCAGTTGCTTATGTGCATGACATTATATATATTCCATTATATGAAGGCTTTACCTTAAATTGAGCTTGATTATAGCATAAACTGTATATATCATATTTAACATCATGATTTCCCATTAATTAATTAACTAGAGACAGGGTCTCACTGTCTGGTGACCGGTCCAGAACTCAGAATGCAGACCATGCTTACCTCAAGCTCACACAGAGATCTGACTGGCTCTGCCTCACATCATTACTGAGATTAAAGATGCAAGTCACCACACCCAGCTATCTGTTTTAAATTGATTTCTTAAAATCTCAAAAGTGCTATTTAGTGTTCACACGTACCTGTTCCCAGGATGTCCGGTGAAAGAAAGCATCATTTTCATTGTCTCTTTGAAGTTTCTCTTCACTTGCTTTCTATCTATGTAAGTCACTTCATTAAAACATCTTGAGCAGTAGGTGGACTGTCGGGGCACCATTGAAACATTGATAGCACTGGTAGGTTATAAGTGTGGAGACAGGAAGGAAGAAGCAAGCTTCAGAGAGGAAAATGTCGGATGGCTGTTGGGACATGACAGTATTTGAGGACTGTTTAAATCCCTCCAATCCCCGGAGCTACAGTCCCAGGGTCTGCTGCATAGTGAGTGTTCAGTGGGTTTTGTGTGCTTGGTTGGTCAACTTTGGTTCGTCCAGACAGGATTTCTCTGTAACCCTGGCCATCCTGGCCTTGAACTCACAGAAATCTGCCTGCCTGTGCCTCTGCTGGGATCAGAGGCATGTGCACCACCACTCCCCAGCCCTAGTGTTGGTGTGTGAATACAGTGCAGAATACTCTTAAAAGAGTGGTAGCTAGTGTTGGTATTTATTTGTATGGCTATCCCCAGTCATATAGAACAGCTCAATAACAGCACACTATTCCTCTGAATTTTATTTTAACAAAATTGACTCTCTGCAGCTCCACCTACTGAATATTATTGGTGACAGGAATTAAAACAAAACATTGGACTTGTGAGAAATCAGGACTCCCAGATTTTGTGGTCCAAAGAAATCATGTTTCTCCTTTTATAATCAGAAAAAAAAATGGTGCTCTTTGGATGTATCTAACAGGAGTCAAAAGAACTTAAGTTACATTAACGTAGCATTAATTTATTATAACATTTAATATCTTAACTGGATATCTTAAATGAGTATGTATGTATGCATGTATGGTTCCCATCTGTGAACATCACTATTGAGGTCAGAGGTCAACCTTTACTGACATTCCTTAGGAATGTCACCTTATTATTTTAGGCAGTCTCTCATTGGCCTGACATTTGCTGAGTGGGTGTGGCCAGCTGGCCAGCATGCCCCAAATACCTGCTGGTCTTTGCCTCCTCAGTGCTAGGATTATAGGAACACAAGATCACAGCTGGCACTTTCATATGGGTTCTGAATCAAATGCAGGCACTTAAACAGTCTCAGCAAGCACTTTATCAACTGAAGTTTTCCCTAGCCACGCCTCTTTCCAGCACTTTCTCTCAATAGAAAACTTGAATCTTTTTTAATATTGAAAATTTGGTTCAAGTCAGGTTGCAGGCCCAGGTAGGGAAAAAATGTCATGACAAAAGCACTATGAATTAGTGGATAGGAGTACAGCTCTGTTGGAAAACTCTTTACCACGTAAACATGAAGATCCAAGTTTGATCCCCAGGACCTGCATTAAAGGCCAGGTGTGTGTGTTGGGGTGGGAGGGTGTCCCTGAGGCTTATTAGGACAGCCAGGCTAGCCAAAGCCATGAACGCCTGTTTTGTGAGAGACCTTATATCAAAAATAAGGGGAAAATAGACACACATACACACAAAGATAAACAAAGGGACAAATTATTGTCCTCATTTGTAGCTTCGCTAACACTGACTAGCTTTAGTTCTACTGCTTAAAGATGTGTGTGTGTGTGTGTGTGTGTGGGTGTGTGTGCGTGTGTGTGTCAAAGAAAATCTAAATATCCAAATTTGGAAATTTAAAATATCCAAATATAAAATATTTAAGAAATATAAAACAGATTTAGCAGAGATGTCTGGTATTAAGTCCTGTTGATCGGCACTCAGTTTCGATGGAGCTGAATATGGGCACCATGGAGGTTCACCGAAGCCTAGGGAAATGCGTTCCCAGAAGAGGTTGGCACAGGTATAAGGTGAGATTCATGAATCACTGTTTATCTCTTGATGTTCTGTAACACAGGTGGTTCTGGGAATGCTTCTGATCGTCCTTCTGCCAGAAAGAGAGCTGTTGCTACAGTGTCTTCCAATCACCCCACTCCAACTCTCATTCATTCAGACCACTCCGAGCTCTCTGAGCAAAGACTGCACAATTCTCAATTCCCAGTTGCCATGCCTAGAAGGTCCCTGTGGTAATGAGTAATGTCTACCTTGAGCAGAGGTGGCCTACATAGTCAGTGCTTCAATTCATATAGGATGACCAGTAATTACTTGTAAAGCAATATATAACTGTTTTAAAAAATGGTAACTAGAATGACTAATTACTAATTAGGAATTAGAAGACTTGATATGCACACCAGTGCCCATGGAAGCCCAACTTTTGACAACTGGTGCCATCTGTTTACTTACCTGCTAGGGTAGAGAATTGAGGATCATAGTTAAGCCAGAAGATACAGTTATGCAGGAAACACCAAGGTCAAAGATTTTAGGCACCCCCTTTCAAAAACAGTTAACTTCATCTAATTTATTTACTTTCTTTGTATGGATTTTTTTCTCCATGTGTGTCTGTGCACCACATGTGTTCCTGTTGCCTGAGGTCAGAAGAAGATATTAGATCACCTAGAATTTGAGTTATGGATGGTATAAGCCACCATGTGGGTACTGGGAATTGAACCCAGATCCTCTCGAAAAGCAACCAGTACTCTTAACCACTGAACCATCTCTTGAGCTCCTGGGTCATCTATTATTTTTTTTAATACAAGAAGGACTTCCCTTTTAAGTTTTATCCTTAAAAGAGGACTTAAATATCTTCTTTTGATATAGAATCTTGATCTGCTTGGAGATAGTGAAGGAAGAGGCAATACCAGGCCTGGTTAGCTGATACTCAGGAGTTGAGAACTGTGAGATTCTTCAGAATCTATATTTATATTTATGTTATTTATATCATGTCTATGATTTAAAACTTAAATTTCTGCTTATTTTTAGCAGCCTTTTAAAAATTAGATGTAATTTCTAAAGCCTTCATTAATCTTTTCTGCATAGTGGTAGTTTTATAATTTCTTTTTTTTAGATTTTTTTTAAATTTCAAGTAAATTAGGTTGATCTCTTAGTGGTAATCAATTTTATTGGCGAGGAATTACAGTTTAGTGTAGAAAAAAACTTGGAATATCAAATGTTCCCTGCTGAGGAAAACATAAAAGCCTACTTGTCTTTAATTTGATTTTCCCACTTCCCAAATTCTTTTAAGTTGAATTAACACAATTATCAGACATTACACCAACCAGAGTATTAAATAGAAGTATTTCCCGAACATTTCTCTCTTCGTCAAATCTCTGTTTTCCATTTTCTGCTAAAAATAACACGCTTTTTCAGGGTAGCCCGGATCTGTGTTTCGGTTAGATGTATATACTTGCTTTGGTGAGTAATCCCTCAGCTCCCACCAGCTCAGCCACTCACACTGTGCCTCAGGCTTGTTCTGTACTTTACAAGAACAGAAGGAGGCTCGAAACACTGGGTAACCAAGTTCTGTGTGTCTTCCTGAGTCAATAAGTTCTTTCCGCCCTTTGTGAGTGTGCTTTGCGGAACACCGTGATTGCATCTCCGTGCTATGGGGCTGGAGGCAACAAGACCCTCTTATCTTCAGCATCTCTATGATCAGGTGCTCAAAGATTCATAAACACAGGAATGCAGTAGGCAGGGAGGTTGCAGAAAACATAGACCTGATATTGGAGGAGTGACGGGGTGGGGGTGGGGGGAACAGCCAACTGTTAGACAATCAAACACTCCAGAGCAAACAAAACCAGAATTCTCTGAAAGCTGAGTGCTCGGGACAAAATGGCTATCTCAAAGCGAATGGCTGAAACAAACAAAGCTGGGCATTAACAACCAGCTCAAAATAAACCAACAGACCAAGGGAGGGTGGAGCCTTGGAAAGAACTCACCAACATCACCAGCGAGGTGATGTTGAAGGATAAGGTACCATGCTCACACTAGACACCAATCCGGGAAACTCCTCTGGTGAAAGTGTATCATCCCCGGGGCTCCACCCTGGCTGCTGAAAGCTTTAGACACACAAATGCAGCTCTGATCACAGAGTTTCTTCTGGAATCAAATGTGGGTGACACAGTAGTATACGTTTGGGGGTACCTCAGATGCCATGTTTCAATGTGATAGTAGTTTGGGGAAGTCTTTTTCTTTTTAGCCAGTTCTAACTGTAACTTGATCTTACAGTTCTAACTTCATTTGGAGTAGCTGGTTCTAATAATTCTTAGGTAAAAATGGTTTTTAATATCTAAGTTATGGTAACTTTTATTTGTGGATACTGAGTTGATCTGTTTTATTATACTGGCATTGTACCAGATTTATCTTGGAAAAGTACATAGAAAGCCGCATTTTAGAAGCAATTAGATAACAATATGGCATTTCTTTAACTTTTCTTTTAACAAGATTGCCTTTTGAAGTGTACCAAATACTGACAAGTGGTACAAACAGGAGATGAGATCCATTAGAAACCAGGATTCTATGGGCCTTGTAGGCATAACCAAATCCCCCTTTTTATTTTCATGGTTAGAAATAGTAACAGAATTCTAAAATAAATCACTGTAGTGCTGTCCACTTCCTTTTTATTATCAAGATACAACTGTTGTTTAATTAAAACAGATGCACATGAGTGCAGGTGTCTGCAGAGACCAGAAGTGTCAGACTCCCCTGGAAGTGGAAGTACAGATGGTTGTGAAGAGCCTAATGTTGGTGCTGGGATCTGAACTCAGGTCCTCTGGAAGAGCAGCCAGTGTGCCTAACGGCTGAACCGACTCCAATCCTAATTAGTAAGTCCTGGCTAAAATAATATACAACTTCTTAAATATCAAGGGACACCAGTGGTTAAGAACACCATTAATGTTGTTATTAGAGACTGTTGCCTTCTGCATAATTTGGATAAGAAGTGTTAATGCAAATCTTTGTGTTTCTCTAACTGAAGTAAATGCAGGGAAAGTTCCTTCCTTTCTTAAACATCTGAGCACATGATAGGGTCTTTTACAACATTTATTGTGTTGTACCTTAACATTTTAATGTCAACAGAAACACAGTCTTGTGTGTGTGTGTGTATGTGTGTGTGTGTGTGCCTTTCACTTAACAGGAAAAAGTTTATTCACTTGTTTTAAGACAAACTAAAGTTGTGTTTTAATTTTTTAAAATTTTGTGCATTTAAAAATCTAGATTTCCTTTATCCAGTTTTTACTGAACCACAGTGAGAAAGGTGTGATTCACAAAGACTATAAAGAAAGACAATGGAATCTCTTATGAACGCTAGACGCAAGCAAGGTGGGAGTCTGAGATAAGCAAATAGATAAGCAACATTAATGATTAATGAGAGGAAATGATAGCATTATCACAATTTCATTAAAAACAAGATTAGCCTTATTTTGTTACTTAGGAATGTACAAGTGAAATACTAAGCACCAGAATTGAAATTTAAATCTGAAAGGATTTAAGAAATGTGAAGAGTGAGAGGAAGTTCCTCAGGGTATCTGGTTGTCAGTGGCGTTGGAGGTGAGCATCACTGAGCGCTTTTGAGTATCACGTGGATGTGTCCTTAGTGGCCATCGGCATGTGCTGGATGTGGAAAATGTGTATCTGAAACTTCATGTCCTGCAGTTTTGGGACCCAGGTGTTGCTTAGCAGCAAGCCTGTCACTCCCTGTCCTCTAGTCAGGATGGAGGCTTCTCCGTGATGTCTTTTTGTCTTGTACTTGAGGAAATCATCTGATTCTCTTTATCCCTTGAGGAGGGTTTGTAACCGATTTGGATTTTTAAATTATTTCATTTTAAGGTCCTTTATAATTGTATACACCTTTATGTACTAGAGATGGCTCATATTTTGTACTTAGTTTTTGTAGGGTACCAAGTCATGTGCCTTTTGTGTTAATCGTGACTGTTACATAAATGAAATAAAGTTTTAATTTATATATTTTAATTTAGAACCTGTTTTGAAAGGAAATCTTATCAAAATCTTTGTATAGAATATTGCATTAAAGCAGCCTTTTTCTTATGAATCCAGTGACTATTGTTTTATACAAATAACATTTTAATGTTTTATTAAATAATAGTTTCAAAAATACCATTTTAGTACTTTTAAGAAGTTTAGAGTACCCAAGTATGTAAAGCAGTATGTATTTATTAGTGTTCTTAATAAGTCACCAAAATGCTTGATTAGCCCTATTCTATCTACTCTAAAAGTAGTTTTTAATTTTAGAAATTAAAATATAATCATCTCATTTTCCCTTCTCTTTAATTCTACCCCCTCACATACACATACAAACACACAAATGTGTATTCCTAAATATATAAGCACAATCTGCTCAGTCCTCACAGTGTTACTTTCATGCATACATTTTTTTCAGGGCTGACCATTTCGTCTTGGATAACCAGTTGCGGTCCTCTTCTCTGGGGAATACTATTTTCTTCCACTTTCAACATTCCTTAGTCACCCGTGGTTCTTCGTCTCTGGATGAGCTTTCCCCTTTCACGTTATCATATCTGTTGATGTCATCCTTATTCAGGACTTGTTTAGGTAACTACATTGTTGAGACGCTGGTGTCGCTTCCCCTGCATTTCTAGGAGATGCAGCCTCAGAGAAAACATCCTGTTTCTTTGCCTCTGAACAATCTTTCTGCCTCCTCTTCTGCCATGTTTTCTTTTAAGACTTAGGTGTAGGGGTTCTATTATAGAAAGATCAGTAGTTTAAGTGAAATTATTCTACCCAGTCTGTAAATGCTCCCCCCCCAAAAGCTTAGACTATCTAAGACCAGGCATGAGAACCCCCTTATAAGTTCTTGGTTAGGGGAGTCCAAAAACATCCCAAACAGTACATGTTATTGTTGCCCTTTGTGCCTCACATAGGTCGGAGGTAAGTCCCTATTGCTGAAGATGCCTGCATTTCAGACACAGAACCCGGAGGAGATGAGCCTGCTCTGACCTAAAAGCATCTTCCTTTGGACTGCTTTAGTTTCCATGGCACCAGAAGGTACCATGCAAGTTTCTAAGGGAGGAAAGCGACCAGTAGTCCCACCCAGCTGTGTTGCCTTTGAGTTATAGCTGCCATTTCACAGTAAAACCTAAGGCACAGTAGTGGCATTCGTGTCTTGTGGTGACCAATAATTCTCTGATTGAATTTAAAACCTGTTTGACAAGAGGGAAACCAGTCCTGATATGGAAAATCTAGATGTTCACCCAGGGCTCGTGAGGTCATGGATCTTGGAGGAGAACCTGCAACCACCACTTTGCTAGACCAGCATAATTTCTAACACCATTCCAATTGTGTATCTTTATACCTACAGATAAGAGCAGTTCTTACCCTTCAACACAGGAACATCTCTTTGTAATAGATAGGGATCATTACAGAAAAACCACAATCAATCAAACTAGGGGAAAAAAGTGATTGTGCTGTGCTCAGCTTCAATTGATCCGTGCAGGAAGTTTTAATTGGCTTTATCTTGTATTAAGATATAGAAGTAGACATCTGTGTGTTTGCATCTTAAAAATATGGAGATAAATTTTAAGTAGTAACCATTTTTCAACCAATCAATCATATATGCAGGTGTCATTCATTAACATTCTAGGAATGTCAGGCTGCCTTGACTACATTAACATCAATGGAAAATGATAGATTCTTTAACAAATATTGATGGAAAGACTGGATATAAATAAGGAAAAAGTCACAATCTACACAAAAATGAACTCAAATTAGATTGGGAAAAGTTTTCAATTAGCAATAATCGCGCCTCGGATAAACCTCATTGGCTACGATACTGCCACTGCGCAAAGCTTAGATTGTAAATATTTTAAAACCTAAATTTATAAAACTATTATAAATAAAGAAGAGAAAATCTTCTTAAGTTTGAGATAAGTGAAAGATGTTTTAGGGCCAGAGTAAAAGCTATATATCACAGAAAACGCCAGCTGTGTGTGAGAGGTAACCCAAGGACTTGGAAAAGTGACACTGGACTGAGGAGTCCCGGCCTGCCTGAGTTCCGCAGTGAGAGTCTGGATTCAGTCACTGAGGGCTGGGCATGTAGCTCAGTGGTCAGGGACCGTCCTAGCATGCGTTTCGCGTTTCATTGTTAGTCCTGCAATGAAACAAAATAAAAGAGAAAGGAGAGGAGAGGAAGGGCAGTGTAGAAAGGTGTGAAGAAGGAGAGGGAGACAAAAAAGGAGGAGAAACACGGAGGGTAGGGAAGTGGTAGAGAAAGGGAAAATAATTTTTAAATTTTTATTAATCATTTTATTTGTTTACATTTCAAATGATATCTCCTTTCTTGGTTACTTCACCACAAACCCCCATCCCTCTTACCCTCTTCCTCTATATGAGCGCTCCTCCACCAACTCACCCACTCCTGCCTCACCACTCTAGCCTCCCCCTCTGCTGGGGCATTGAGCCTCCCTCCCTTCCCATTAATGTCAGGTAAGGCCATCCTCTGCTACGTTTGTATCTGGAGCCATGGATCCCTCCATGTGTACTCTTTGGTTAGTGGTTTAGACCCTGGGAGCTCTGGGTGGTCTGGTTAGTTGATATTATTCTTAGGAGGTAGCAGTCCCCTTCAGCTCCTTCAGTCCTTCCCCTCGCTCTACCATGAGGATCCCCAGGCTCAGTCTGATGGCTGGCTGCAAATATCTGCATCTGTGTTGATCAGGTGCTGGTAGAGCCTCTGAGGGAACAGCCATATTCCAATTGCTGCTTGGAATTAGCTATAGTATAGCAGTTGGGCTTCACTATCTTTATCTCTTCTAAAGAGAGATAAAAAATTAAAAGTAAATTAAGTTAATGGAAGATATTCATAATACATGTAACTGATGAATGACCAGCATCTTTATAATAACATATGAGATATACTCTATATTTCTCAATTTTTACTCTCTCTCTCTCTCTCTCTCTCTCTCTCTCTCTCTCTCTCTGTGTGTGTGTGTGTGTGTGTGTGTGTGTATCAACTAGCATAGGCTTATATTTCACATACTATAGGCTATAATCTTACTGGTTTACAGAAAGCTAATTTGATACTCAGTATTTCAAACTGAATAAAAATATAAGATGATATGTCAAGAATGTTCTCATTCTCAAGCTGAGTACCTATCTGTCTCACAGCAAATGCTTATACCTACATAACAGGAAATCAAATAAAACAGGAAGTTGGCACATTTGTACATAAATGAGCTTTACATGAGTAATCAGAGGAAAACAACTTTAAAATCCACAATTGGACTGAGGATGTAGGTCAGTTGGTAGAGTGGTTTTCTAGCTTCCAGTAAGCTCTGGGCTTGAGCCTCAGCACCACAGAAACCAGGAAAGGAAGCACAAAGTCACAGCCCTGGTGCCCTGGAGGCAAAAGTGACAAGGTGAGAGCTTCAATGCATTCTCAGCTGCATACTGAGTTTGCAAAGCCATAGGGGGTCCTGTCTCTAAAAACAAAAGAAAAAAATCTGATGCTACTATACAATAAAATGAATAAAGTACAAATTGGAAATTCCAAGGGCTAACATGTGTATGAGACCACACAGCACGGAGCCTAGGCTTACAAAAACCAACATCTAGACTACAAGGACTAACAGGAAAATGTTCTTGGAAGGTTTATTAGTAACGTCTCCAAACTGACAAAAAATTATTTTTGAACAAGATAGATAAATGAATGCTGATAGGTCTATACAATGAAATATGTGATGGTTAATTGTATGTTGTTAAACTGGCTATTTATTTATATAAACATTAATGTTTTTTCTGATTAGGCTAACATAACTTGTTACATTTTTAGTGAACTAGATTATCTCCATATGGCCACAAACATCATTAATCAGTTTAAAGACCACAGGGAAAGTTTGACCTCCACAAGGGTCAGAGAATCCTATGAATAGTCTTCAGCATGAGGTCTTCCTTAAATCTTCAGCCTGCTGGTCTACCCTGAAGATTTGGAGACTTATTACTCTGTGCAATTACATGATACAAAACCTGCCACATACTTCTTTTTTATGTGGAAAGAGTAGGTGAATGGATAAATAAATGATAGAAACAGATTGAGTATAGATAGATAAATAGATAATGGTGATGATGATTATGATGAAGGTAAATAAATGATAATAGGAGGTGGGTGCATAGATAGGTAGATAGATAGATAGATAGATAGATAGATAGATAGACAGATAGAATTGGTTTTGTTTCTCTGAAGACCTCATTTAGTATTGAATACAACCCAGCAATTAAAAATGGACAAGCTGCTTTTACATGTCATTCTATGTAAAAAGTCATGTGAGTGAAAGCAACTTAAAAGACAGCATGCTTTAGTTCCATTGTGTGAAAGTTTATGAAAGATCCAACTTATCTTTACCAATAGAAACCAGGTCACTTGTTACTTGGGGATGGACATGGATGATACTCAGTAGGATGTAGCACCAGGAAGCTTTTCCCTTGGCCCCAAGGGAAGCCCTAGCCATCAATAGTGATCCTTCTTGCAGCAGAACAGAGTAAGGGCAAAGCAGGTAATGAATGCTGTGCCCGGGGTCTCATAGCAAAGGTGAGCTGAAGAAACCTCGCTTCTGTGCGCACACTTGACCAGCCACATCTCATCCACATACCCGACGCAGAGGGAGGGTGAGGCTGGAATGTCTCCACACAGAGCTAATAGGAAAGACTTCAGTACCAAGTAGGAACAAACCCAAAACAAGCACGGAAGAACAACTGCAGCAATTGTTATCTGAACAGGAACCACGTCATACAGAAATTCCATCCCTTCTCTTAATTCACATATGTACCGGGAAGATTATAAACACATAATAAGCTTATGGTAAATGACAGAATGAACCAGCCTCATCTACAAGGGTAATGTTTCTTTCTTCTCACAATCGCTCAGCACAGAGGATTGGAAAACTTGTGAAATGTTGTTTCATAGCAGTCAAAGATGGATGTAGTTCCATTTATTTCATATCTTTATCTCTTTAACTAATTTTCCTGCTGTCATACTATCTCCTCCTAAATAATTTAAAAATGATTGCTTATATTCCTGATATTTTTACTGGGAGATGCTCAGGCCAGAGGACACCACTTTCTGTTGGCTTTGCTTTGGGATCAAAGTCATCATTGTCATCATTAGGGATCACAACCAGGGAGAAAGCACACAAAACCTAGAATCCCTTCTACAGGACACATAAGGTCTTCTTATTCTTCAACTGACACCAACATCCTGATTACAAGTCTTTGTGGGGCGCCCACTATAACTGTGTTAAAGATGAGAAAGCGAATTGTAAAGTAGCAGGCTTCTCTAATCCGTACAAAGACAGAGTCAAGAAGCAATGAGACAGGCAAGGATCAGAAGTCAGTAACCTCCACGTCATTGAGTTACCCAGGGGCAGCCAGCATGGAATTATTTCAATAGAGAAGTCAGCCAAGCAGAATGAGATATCAAGAGGAAGACAGCTGGAGCAGTAGTAGAGATGTTCTTCTGCAACTTTGTAGTTGTCCGATACTATCTGAGGAAGTAAGCAGACACCAAAGCAGGAGACACTAATGATAGCACTAGTGGGAGGATTAAGACACCGCTCTCACTGAAGTCATTGGTATCCAGGCAAATCTGACTATATAGTGAGTTAATTTTAATGGGAAATTTATTATTTCAAATCATGCCTTCAGTGGGACCCCGTGCAGCAAGGGGCAGATGAACACACCAAAACTCACAGCAGTAATATCTAAAAATGTTAGGACTCACAAAGATGATTCATTAATAATCTATCCTACTAAATAGTTGAATATGCCAAGAGAATGAAAGAAACACATTATAATTTGAGATACGCATTAATTAGTAGATGCAACATTATTCTTTATAGGAATGTGACACATTCCCAGCGTTCAACGTGTACATATTTCATGCACATGTGAATAGCTATAGAAAGTCTGGGATTAGATTTTATTGTTTTTTTTTTTTTTTTTGTTTTTTTTTTTTTTGTCACAGGTCCATTGTTGAAGCCAAACATTTAGGTCTAAAAGATTCCAAATGCTGCTTAGTTAGACATGGGTCACTTGGCTACTCTGAAGCCAATGGATAAAGTTACTTTACTGGGACACACAGACCGAGATGGTTGTGGGTGTTTTTGCTGTGTAAGGAGGCAGAATAACAGTATTAACAATAAAACAATAACGAAACAATAATATACAAATTCCTCTGTGTATGCTACAGAGCTTGCAATCATCTTGTACATTTTAGGTGTGACCATAGATGGCTTTCATGTTTAAAGTCTATTACTTATTTCTGAACCACTGTTAATGAAATTATCATAACTATACAAGGAGATATCCTTGGAAAATAGACATTTCGTCTGCTCAACTCAACTGCATTAGATTTTTCAAGTATTTTTACTCCATCTTATAAAGCAATTGAGAAGCATGTTATTCAAAAGCATCAGCTGCTGGCTGGGCGGTGGTGGTGCATGCCTGTGATCCCAGAACTCTAGGAGGCAGAGGCAGGCAGATTTTTAAGTTCGAGGCCAGCCTGGTCTACAGAGTGAGCTCCAGGACAGCCAGGCTACACAGAGAAACCCTGTCTTGGAAAAAAAACCCAAATCCAATAAACAAATAAATAAATAAAATAAATTAAATAAAAGCATCATCTGCTGGACATGGTTAGGCCTTTGTGACGACTGGACCGTTGTGAACCACTGTGGCTGTGCTGTTCTGTAAAGCACATGGTCTATAGTCTGTGTCTTCATCTCTTCTCCCTCTGTCTAGCAACTGTCCCTTTATCGCTGCCAGTTTTCTTGCTTCTAATTTCTCACCTCCTTTAATTTGTATGTATGTGTGTTGTTGTTATTTTTTTATTTGTATTTTTAATCTGCTTTGAGCAGGAAACCAGAAAAGCCATCTTTGGTTGCCACAGAAGAAACAATCTCGGTAAAATCTCACATGTGTACAAAGAGGAAAGAGAGACTCTTGTAAGTTGTCATCTGACTTCCACATTATAGCATACATGTACGCACGCACGCATACCCACCCTACACACACACACACACACACACACACACACACACACACGTCCTATAAATTCTTCTCTACTTCAAGTGTGATTGATCTTCACTCACCTAAGATGCCTGAGTTTTAACTTAAAACTGTATCTTTTTCTTCTTCCATGTCAAACAAATCAGTGATCATTACAGTCAAACGACTTGGTTCTACAGACTCCTGGATGAACCGGTTTCCTCGTAATAATAACGACCAGATCACAGGAGTCCCCACTCCTGACTTTGTCTCACGCTCAACCGTGTTCACGAGCCTTTCCTGAAGTGAATATCTTGGTATGGAGCAGGACCGCACACTGAAGCCAAGCAGACAGAAGCAGGCCCATAAACAACAACACTGACTGTGCTTGGTGGAAATGTATAAAACTGGCACTCTACTCAGTGCTTCATGCTTTCTAGACTATTTCACATGATTGAGAAGATATGTCCATTCTGATACAGCTCATATTAATTTTCATGTTTTTGAAGCACACACTATCACGTTACCTGTTTTATGGAAGAGAAACAGCACACTTCAAGCAAAGTGTGTATAGACAGGGTGAATAAAATAGCTTTGTCAAATGCTTGTCTTTTATCACACAGTTAGAGGTACATTGCCGCCAGCCTCAGATGTTTGGGCACAATCACTAAGTGACAGAGGGCTTATGGAGTGTGAGAACACATTCTCTCGGCCAGGATGTGTCGTGGAACCCCACAGGTCTAATGGACCCGTCACCATCTTTGGAGAAGGCAGAGCCTGGTCCTCGTGCCACTAGCGCTCTAGCTCCATGCTTCTTTATTTCTTTATCCACGAGCCAAAACAACATTTTTTTTTTCATCCAGCCCTTACTGTTTTAATCAACATTTAAAGGAAGAGAGAGGTAGGGGGCTCCTTCAGGAGGAATGGTGATTTAGTTCAGTGCCACTGACTGTCAAATGAGCCTAAAATAGTCATCCATCACTGCCCAACACCATTGGGACTACACTACAAAAACAGTGATCAGAATCTTTAAAACACCTATTAAATAAATCTTTCAAGACCTTCCTGAATAAAAAGGGGATTATAAAGCTTACAAGAAATCTCTTTTTTCTTTAGTCATTGAATGACCCACTGCTTTATAGATCATTCCTATTTCTCTTCTGAGAATAGGAAAATGAGAGACATTTGAGGGATTATTTTTTTCCAATTAAAATGAGTTGCAGGAAGCCAAAAAATACACCACTTCCCTAGAAGGCACTCAGTTCTCCAGCTTTTTTATTTTTAGGATAATTTAAAATTGTACACTCTCTGGTATCATGTTTTTCAACTGCAGTAGACATTATAATCTAGAACAAGGCATTTTTATATACATGTGTAAGATGTTGACAAGAGATTGCAACCAGAATTACAGTGACTTCTGTTACTCAGTGTTGATGTACATGGATGTTGTTGATTTTGCAAGCAAGAAGAACAGAGGCATGTATACAAGCTGTATCCACCATGCTTCCATGTACCACTGTTGAGTGATGGATGCCAAACTGTAGCTCCTCCTTCATAGCTCTTGTATCAAGTAACACTAAAAATACACAACAATGCTCCCTGTTATAAAAGGAGCCCAATTCTGAAGCAGCTTATAGTGACTATTGTTCAGAAGGTCAAGCATGAATCTGTAGACTCTGATGCATTCAGAATGACAAAGGATGTTATTAAATTAAAAACATCAAAAAATGCTTTTTTTGGGGGGGGGTCTTGTAACTAACATAGGTTCATATGTTCATGGAATATACTTCAAGTTGAAATGTGTTTTACGCTCTGAAGCAACTTTTACTTTCTATGACAGTGATTCAGAAATGATCAGGAAGTTTGATGGTATTCAGGCTGCTGCCATGCGCTGACCTTCGTACTGCACAGCAGGGCACTTAACTTCTGTCTACTGGTCATTTTGAAAAATAGGATCTATTTGAATTCTGTGTAAAAAGAAGTTTAAAATAGCTTAATATTCTGCCACAAATAAAAAAATCTATTCCTGGATTCAGGACGTCAAATCACTGCCCTGATATTAGACGCATTGTAATTATAACCTCAGTAATGAAAAAAGACTGGATGATACAATCAAAAAGAAAAAAAAATATACTCTAGAAGTTGTGTTCAATTTTCTTTATTTTAATAATTTACATTCTATAGATATAAGCAAATATAAAATGAGTAATTTATAAAATATAGATGAAAATTAGGGACAAAAATTTAGACACTTTAGAGAAAGAATATACATTTTTATACACTGATTATGGGGAAAAAGAAAGTTCCATTTGTGATAGTTTGAATGAGGAATGTCCCCCATAGGCTCAGATATTTTCACTGGCACTATTTGGGGAGGAAACTGTGGTGGTGTGAATAAGAATGGATCCCCAAGCTTTTGGGCTAATATAAGTGAGTACATACTGAGTGTGGGTTTTTTTTTTTTTTTTTTTTTTTTGGCTGTGTTACCTCACTCACAATGATATTAGAATAATGGCTGATAATGATAGATTACATTCTTCACCCCATCCATTGAAAACACATTCTGAGTTCCTTTTTACAATTTCTTAAAGTTCCACTTGGGTTTTCTATGTCTTTTAAGAGACTGAGAAAGTTTGGAAAGCTTAACTTATGAGTCACATGTGACCCCATTTCAAGTCTTCAGTTATAACCAAAAATCTCCCTGTCATAGTCAGCTCATGATTTTATTTTACCCAATTCTTAAATGCTGATCCATGGACTGTCTTTTGAACCTAGTGAGTCTCCAAGTGCTATAGTAATCTTTCTAAGCCAGCGTGGAGTATACCAATATGGTAGAGACATGAATGTCCTTCTAGACCCAGTTTGTAGGTCTTCTGAGCATTGACAGTCTTGCACTGATGTGAACAGAACTATCACAAACACAATGTCCCGAATGAAAGAAAGACTCTGGATTTCTTCTTTGTGTTTAAGTCTGGTTTTGTTTGAAATGAAAAGACTGAAAAGGATACAATTAACTTATAGAGTGAACACTGACTGGAAAATCGATTAGTTTTGTAGCTCTCTTCCCTAAGGACCTTCTGCAATATTTATTTTGGACAGTGTTTCATTTCTTATGATGAATCATGAGTTCTTTGCAAGAAAAAAATATGTCTAGATTCCTGTGCCAAAATGATTACAGCTGAAAAAAATTGGCTCTTTTCTTGAAGATGAAATTAAAAACACAGTCACCAAACCTTGCCTAGAGAGGGGTCTGCTTCCTAAGACATGTGAAACATTTTCATTCGCTGAAGTGTAAAAGTGCAAACAAATAACTTGTGGTTCTGTCTAGTGTTTATAACCTAACCTTCATTTGAGTAACAAAGTAAGCTTATAACTTATTCCTAATTCACTTATTAGGATATCAGATATTTAACTTAGCAGAATTATGGATATGCTGTGTAGATGCCCAGGAAAAATCATTAGATAGAATTATAGGTATGCTAGGTAGATGCCCAGGGTAAACCATGTAATTAACTTAATATTCTCCACTGGTTTAACTTACTAAGAACTAATTGGAAAACCTCAGGCACTCATTCTTACCTTCCACCTTGTTTGAGGTAAGAAGCTTTTGATGTTTGCTGCCTCACATTCCAGGTGAACTGGTCCATAAGGCTGCAGGGAAGCTCCTGTCTCTGCCTCCCATCATGTCAAAGGGGCAGTGACACTGCAGATGTGCACCATTGCATCTGATTGTACATGGGTTCTGGGATTCAGGAGATCTGAATTCAGCTCCTCACATTTGCACAGCAAGTACTTTACCCTCCCCCATCCCTGCCAAGGCTCAGTAAACAGCAGAAGAGAAGGCAGAAAGGACCTAAGAATTGGAGGATAGACAAGGATACTTTGAGATGCAGTCTGGATATCACATGGATAGAGTGTTCACACAAGACCTGAGCTAGATCAAGCCAGCCAAGATTTCAGCAGGGAAATGGAAGGATCTTACAAGGCCCCAACCACAATTGAGGAACTATTGGTGGTTGATAGTTGTTGGGGGAGAGGAAAACATTCTTTTTGAGGATATGGCCAACTGGCAAGTAAATGACCCCATAACCCTGTATCTATGAGAAGCTCTAATTGGATTGAATTGGTGGTTTCAAAAATGAGGAGATGTGAAGTTGGGGGCAGTGGGACATGCTGGGGGTGGCAGGGAGTATGAGAGGGAAAATGGTGGTCGCCCTACAATCCTATTTCATTGTATATATGGATGGAGGCCTCAAAAATAAATTTATAGAAGCATTCAACATGACTAAGTTGTCTTCAGTCCAGACATGGAAGGATGTTTCAATAAACACTAAACAACAGAAATCACATGAACATCTCAACATCTAAAGGTCTTTGACAAAATCCAATATCCCTTCTCCATAAAAGCCTTAGAAAATGGGTATAGAGAGATTATATCTCGACAAAATTAAGGCTATTGATGGTAAACTATAGACTATATCATGCTAGGTGGAGAAATCTCATAATGAGGAAGGTCAATGTCTCTACTTCTACACAACACTGCACTTCAAGTCTCAGCTAAAAGCTGGGAGAAGGAGAAGAACACAGCCATTGCAGCCAATCAATGAACTTCAGGATCCCCGTCTCTGAAAGATGAAGAGCAGCTGTGGACGACACCATGCATTGAGCTCTTGCCTCCACATGTATACA